>NW_021703777.1:118133870-118679723 GCF_005190385.1 Monodon monoceros
ACCTACCTTCTAGGGTTGTTACAATGGTTACATGAGTTAATTAATGGAAAAAGCTTACAACCATTAGAGTTTTAGCAGACCAGTGCTTAATACTGTTTCTTGGAAGCAGAGAATTAATACCTGAAGTACAACTCCAGGAACTAATTTTCAAAATTTTTACTTATTCTGTTTTATGAAGTAACTATCTTAGATAGTTCTCTGGTAAGCTTGACCAATAGAAATATTGTACCTATCGCTCCCAACTGTAGGGCTGCCAAGGGGGAAACAGAGATCAGGCAGACGATTCATAAGATGGTCTAGCAGAATACAAAATGATGATTCTAGACACTAGGGTTTTAGTTTTGCTACTGAATTGCTGTGTGACCTTAGATAGATAGCAGTTCTTAATTCCCCAGCTGCCTCTTGCTGTTTCAATTGATCCTGAACTTAGGTAGGGAAAAGGAGGCAACTTTTTCTTCTCTGTTTCCTGGTGCGTGAGGAGAGGGGATTAAGAGCGCTGCTTAAAGGAGCTCTAGAGACGGGCGCAAGCCGCGACTAACAGCGCGGACCCCAGAGACGGGCATGAGACGCTAAGGCTGCTGCTGCTGCCACCAAGAAGCCTGTGTGCGAGCACAGGTCACTGTCCACACCCCCCTTCCAGGGAGCCTGTGCAGCCCGCCACTGCCAGGGTCCCGTGATCCACAGACAACTTCCCCAGAAGAACACACAGCGCACCTCAGGCTGGTGCAACATGACGCCAGCCTCTGCCGCCGCAGGCCCGCCCCGCACTCCGTGCCCCTCCCTCCCCCTGGCCTGCGTGAGCCAGAGCCCCCGAATCAGCTGGTCCTTTAAGCCCGTCCTGTCTGAGCGAAGAACAGACGCCCTCCTGCGACCTACACGCAGAGGCGGGGCCAAATTGAAAGCTGAGCCCCTGGAGCTGTGTGAACAAAGAAGAGAAAGGGAAATCTCTCCCAGCAGCCTCAGGAGCAGCGGATTAAATCTCCACAATCAACTTCATGTACCCTGCATCTGTGGAATACATGAATAGCCAACGAATCATCCTAAATTGAGGAGCTGGACTTCGAGAGCAAGATTTACTATTTTTTCGCCTTTTCCTCTTCTTGTGAGTGTGTATGTGTATGCTTCTGTGTGAGACTTCGTATAGCTTTCCTTTCACCATTTCTCCTAGGGTTCTAACCGTCCATTTTTTTGTTTTGTTTTGTTTACTTACTTAAAAAAATTTTTTTTCCTAATAATTATTTTTTATTTAAATAACTTTATTTCATTTTATCTTACTTTATTTTATTTTATCCTCTTTCTTTCTTCCTTTCTACTTTTTCTCCCTTTTATTCAGAGTCGTGTGGATGAAAGGCTCTTGATGCTGCAGCCAGGAGTCAGTGCTCTACCTCTGAGGTGGGAGAGCTAACTTCAGGACACTGGTCCAAAAGAGACCTCCCAGCTCCACGTAATATCAAACGGAGAAAAACTCCCAGAGATCTCCATCTTAACACCAGCACCCAGCTTCACTGAATGACCAGCAAGCTACAGTGCTGGACACCCTATGCCAAACAACTAGGAAGACAAGAACACAACCCCACCCATTAGCAGAGAGGCTGCCTAAAAGGGTAATAAGTCCACAGACACCCCAAAACATACCACCAGACCTGGACCTCCCCACCAGAAAGACAAGATCCAGCTTCATCCACCAGAACACAGGCACTAGTCCCCTCCACCAGGAAGCCTACACAACCCACTGAACCAGCTTTAGCCACTAGGAACAGACACCAGGAACAACGGGAACTACGAACCTGCAGCCTACAAAAAGGAGACCCCAAACACAGTAAGATAAGCAAAATGAGAAGACAGAAAAACACACAGCAGATGAAGGAGCAAGATAAAAACCCACCAGACCTAACAAATGAAGAGAAAATAGGCAATCTACCTGAAAAAGAATTCAGAATAATGACAGTAAAGATGATCCAAAATCTTGGAAATAAAATAGAGAAAATGCAAGAAACATTTAACAAGGTCCTAGAAGAACTAAAGATGAAACAAGCAACGATGAACAACACAATAAATGAAATTAAAAATACTCTAGATGGGATCAATAGCAGAATAACTGAGGCAGAAGAACAGATAAGTGACCTGGAAGATAAAATAGTGGAAATAACTACTGCAGAGCAGAATAAAGAAAAAAGAATGAAAAGAACTGAGGACAGTCTCAGAGACTTCTGGGACAACATTAAACGCACCAACATTCGAGTTATATGGGTCCCAGAAGAGGAAGAGAAAAAGAAAGGGACTGAGAAAATATCTGAAGAGATTATAGTTGAAAATTTCCCTAATATGGGAAAGGAAATAGTTAATCAAGTCCAGGATGCACAGAGAGTCCCATACAGGATAAATCCAAGGAGAAACACGCCAAGACACATATTAATCAAACTGTCAAAAATTAAATACAAAGAAGACATATTAAAAGCAGCAAGGGAAAAACAACAAATAACACACAAGGGAATCCCCATAAGGTTAACAGCTGATCTTTCAGCAGAAACTCTGCAAGCCAGAAGGGACTGGCAGGACATATTTAAAGTGATGAAGGAGAAAAACCTACAACCAAGATTACTCTACCCAACAAGGATCTCATTCAGATTCGACAGAGAAATTAAAACTTTTACAGACAAGCAAAAGCTGAGAGAGTTCAGCACCACCAAACCAGCTTTACAACAAATGCTAAAGGAACTTCTGTAGGCAAGAAACACAAGAGAAGAAAAAGACCTACAATAACAAACCCAAAACAATTAAGAAAATGTGAATAGGAACATACATATTGATAATTACCTTAAATGTAAATGGATTACCTGCTCCCACCAAAAAACACAGACTGGCTGAATGGATACAAAAAAAAGACCCATATATATGCTGTCTACAAGAGACCCACTTCAGACCTAGAGACACATACAGACTGAAAGTAAGGGGATGGAAAAAGATATTCCATGCAAATGGAAACCAAAAGAAAGCTGGAATAGCAATTCTCATATCAGACAAAATAGACTTTAAAATAAAGACTATTAGAAGAGACAAAGAAGGACACTACATAATGATCAAGGGATCAATCCAAGAAGAAGATATAACAATTGTAAATATTTATGCACCCAACATAGGAGCACCTCAATACAAAAGGCGAATACTAACAGCCATAAAAGGGGAAATCAACAGTAACACATTCAAAGTAGGGGACTTTAACACCCCACTTTCACCAATGGACAGATTATCCAAAATGAAAATAAATAGGGAAACACAAGCTTTAAATGATACATTAAACAACATGCACTTAAATGATACTTATAGGACATTCCATCCAAAAAAAACAGAATACACATTTTTCTCAAGTGCTCATGGAACATTCTCCAGGATAGATCATATCTTGGGTCACAAATCAAGCCTTGGTAAATTTAAGAAAACTGAAATTGTATCAAGTATTTTTTCTGACCACAACGCTATGAGACTAGATATCAATTACAGGAAAAGATCTGTAAAAAATACAAACACATGGAGGCTAAACAATACACTACTTAATAACGAAGTGATCACTGTAGAAATCAAAGAGGAAATCAAAAAATACCTAGAAACAAATGACAATGGAGACAAGACGACCCCAAACCTATGGGATTCAGCAAAAGCAGTTCTAAGAAGGAAGTTTATAGCAATACAGTCCTACCTTAAGAAACAGGAAAAATCTCGAATAAACAACCTAACCTTGCACCTGAAGCAATTAGAGAAAGAAGAACAAAAAACCTCAAAGTTAGCAGAAGGAAAGAAATCATAAAGATCAGATCAGAAATAAATGAAAAAGAAATGAAGGAAACAGTAGCAAAGATCAATAAAACTAAAAGCTGCTTCTTTAAGGAGATAAACAAAATTGATAAACCATTAGCCAGACTCATCAATAAAAAAAGGGAGAAGACTCAAATCAATAGAAGTAGAAATGAAAAAGGAGAAAAGTAACAACTGACACTGCAGAAATACAAAAGATCATGAGAGATTACTACAAGCAACTCTATGCCAATAAAATGGACAACATGGAAGAAATGGACAAATTCTTAGAAATGCACAACCTGCCAAGACTGAATCAGGAAGAAATAGAAAATATGAACAGACGAATCACAAGCACTTAAATTGAAACTGTGATTAAAAATCTTCCAACAAACAAAAGCCCAGGAGCAGATGGCTTCACAGGCATATTCTATCAAACATTTAGAGAAGAGCTAACACCTATACTTCTCAACTCTTCCAAAATATAGCAGAGGGAAGAACACTCCCAAACTCATTCTACGAGGCCACCATCCCTGATACCAAAACCAGACAAGGATGTCACAAAGGAAGAAAACTACAGGCCAATATCATTGATGAACGTAGATGCAAAAATCCTCAACAAAATACTAGCAAACAGAATCCAACAGCACATTAAAAGGATCATACACCATGATCAAGTGGGGTTTATTCCAGGAATCAAAGATTCTTCAATATACGCAAATCAATCAACGTGATACACCATATTAACAAATTGAAGAAGAAAAACATATGGTCATTTCAATAGATGCAGAAAAAGCTTTCGACAAAATTCAACACTGATTTATGATAAAAACCCTGCAGAAAGTAGGCATAGAGGGAACTTTCCTCAACATAATAAAGGCCATATATGACAAACCCACAGCCAACATCATCCTCAATGGTGAAAAACTGAAAACATTTCCACTAAGATCAGGAACAAGACAAGGTTGCCCACTCTCACCACTCTTATTCAACATAGTTTTGGAAGTTTTAGCCACAGCAATCAGAGAAGAAAAGGAATTAAAAGGAATCCAAATCAGAAAAGAAGAAGTAAAGCTGTCACTGTTTGCAGATGACATGATACTATACATAGAGAATCCTAAAAATGCTACCAGAAAACTACTAGAGCTAATCAATGAATTTGGTAAAGTAGCAGGATACAAAATTAATGCACAGAAATCTCTGGCATTCCTATACACTAATGATGAAAAATCTGAAAGTGAAATCAAGAAAACACTCCCATTTACCATTGCAACAAAAAGAATAAAATATCTAGGAATAAACCTACCTAAGGAGACAAAAGACCTGGATGCAGAAAATTATCAGACACTGATGAAAGAAATTAAAGATGATACAAATAGATGGAGAGATATACCATGTTCTTGGATTAGAAGAATCAACAATGTGAAAATGACTCTACTATCCAAAGCAATCTACAGATTCAATGCAATCCCTATCAAACTACCAATGGCATTTTTCTCAGAACTAGAACAAACAATTTCACAATTTGTATGGAAACAAAAGACTCCAAATAGCCAAGCAAAAGACTCCGAATAGCCAAAGCAATCTTGAGAACAAAAAACGGAGCTGGAGGAATCAGGCTCCCTGACTTCAGACTATACTACAAAGCTACAGTAATCAAGACAGTATGGTACTGGCACAAAAATAGAAAGATAGATCAATGGATCACGATAGAAAGCCCAGAGATAAACCCACGTACATATGGTCACCTTATCTTTGATAAAGGAGGCAGGAATGTACAATGGAGCAAGGACAGCCTCTTCAATAAGTGGTGCTGGGAAAACTGGACAGCTACATGTAAAAGTATGAGATTAGAACACTCCCTAACACCATACACAAAAATAAGCTCAAAATGGATTAAAGACCTAAATGTAAGGCCAGAAACTATCAAACTCTTAGAGGAAAACATAGGCAGAACACTCTATGACATAAATCACTGCAAGATCCTTTTTGACCCACCTCCTAGAGAAATGGAAATAAAAGCAAAAATAAACAAATGGGTCCTAATGAAACTTCAAAGCTTTTGCACAGCAAAGGAAACCATAAACAAGACCAAAAGACAACCCTCAGAATGGGAGAAAATATTTTCAAATGAAGCAACTGACTAAGGGTTAATCTCCAAAATTTACAAGCAGCTCTTGCAGCTCAATAACAAAAAAACACAAAACCCAATCCAAAAATGGGCAGAAGACCTAAATAGACATTTCTCTAAAGAAGATATACAGATTGCCAACAAACACATGAAAGAATGCTCAACATCATTAATCATTAGAGAAATGCAAATCAAAACTACAATGAGATATCATCTCACACTAGTCAGAAGGGCCACCATCAAAAAATCTAGAAACAATAAATGCTGGAGAGGGTGTGGAGAAAAGCGAACACTTTTGCACTGCTGGTGCAAATGTGAATTGGTACAGCCACTATGGAGAACAGTATGGAGGTTCCTTAAAAAACTACAAATAAAACTACCATATGACCCAGCAATCCCACTACTGGGCATATACCCTGAGAAAACCATAATTCAAATAGAGTCATGGGCCAAAATGTTCATTGCAGCTCTACTTACAATATCCAGGAGATGGAAACAACCTAAGTGTCCATCATCGGATGAATGGATAAAGAAGATGTGGCACATATATACAATGGAATATTACTCAGCCATAAAAAGAAACAAAATTGAGTTATTTGTAGTGAGGTGGATGGACCTAGAGTCTGTCATACAGAGTGAAGTAAGTCAGAACGAGAAAGACAAATACCGTATGCTAACACATATATATGGAATCTAAGAAAAAAAAATGTCATGAAGCACCTAGGGATAAGACGGAAATAAAGACACAGACCTACTAGAGAATGGACTTGAGGATATGGGGAGGGGGAAGGGTAAGCTGTGACAAAGTGAGAGAGTGGCATGGACATATATACACTACCAAACGTAAAATAGATAGCTAGTGGGAAGCAGCCGCATAGCACAGGGAGATCAGCTGTGTGTTTTGTGACCACCTAGAGGGGTGGGATAGGGAGGGTGGGAGGGAGACGCAAGAGGGAGGAGATATGGGAACATATGTATATGTATAACTGATTCACTTTGTTATAAAGCAGAAACTAACACACCATTGTAAAGCAATTATACTCCAATAAAGATGTTAAAAAGAAAAAAAACCGAAAAAAAAAAACCTTACCACCAAATATACCAAAATACACCTCTTTCATTAAGTGAATTACTAGTGTTTCTATACCTGGAATGTTACATTTATTTTATTTACTAGATGTTTACATTTTGGGAAGGAAAACAGTATTGTTTGTTAAAAAAAATTAAATATTTGTAATTTGTTGTTCCCGACTAAAATTTTTATACCATAACAAAATTTGTTCTTTTCTCATGAATTTATAATTTCTAAATGAAGACAAGCAAGTATAAAATTGGGGGAAGAATGGGCTGTATTAATCAAATGATATCTTGATGTTTCTAAATAAGAAATTTATTTTATTTTTAACACTAAATTTTATTTTTAACACTAAACATGGGAGCTGTTTCTTAGCAAACTTGTTTGAAAGGACTGATGTTGTACTGTGTATTAGATTGCCCCATCCTGTATATGAAGCAGATTTGATCTTTGTCTTCTTAAGTTCCTCTACTTTATAATGGTGGTTTTACTTTAAAAAAATACTATATTATTTCATGTCTTTAAAACAATGTTTAAATGTGATCTACAGAATATTACAAATGATTTTTTAAAAAGTGCTGTGAAAATATTACAACCTAAATGAACTAAAAAATAAAAATAAAAAAAAACTAGTGGTCAGTATCTCATCCTGTATCTCTCATAAACAAAAAACATAGGTTCAATAACTGAGAGTTGAAAGATAAAGTTATCTCCTTTCACTATTATACCTAACAAGCACCTTCAAAATGTATACCTTCTGGGCTTCCCTGGTGGCACAGTGGTTGAGGGTCCGCCTGCCGATGCAGGGGACGCGGGTTCGTGCCCCAGTCCGGGAAGATCCCACATGCCGCAGAGCGGCTGGGCCCGTGAGCCATGGCCGCTGGGCCTGCGCGTCCGGAGCCTGTGCTCCGCAATGGGAGAGGCCACAACAGTGAGAGGCCCGTGTACTGCAAAAAAAATAATAATAATAATAAATAATTAAATAAAAAAATAAAAATACATAATCAGAGAACTTGAGGTTTCACCTTGGAGAGGTAGAGAACTGGAAAAAAGCACTGTGCTACCCTTAGAAAAAAAAAGCGGACACATTGTAAATTAACAATTTTTCTTGAACCCATCAGAAAACTGAGGTCATAGTGTAAACAACTAACAGAAAATCTGAAAAGACAGGCATAAGGACAAACAGAACCTGAGCATTTGCTTACTTGGGCCAAATGCTCACAAATGCCATACAAGCTAATAAGAAGAATCAGCCAGTAATTTTTAACTAATCAGATAGGCTAAGCATAGGCTAGAATAAGACTGTGATGCCCCTGGGAGCCAGACTTAGGGGCTGTTGTGCCTTCCTGTAAGCTTTCTCTCCAGGAATCCCACAAGATGCTCATAGGATAAATCAAGATGAATCCTGAAAAAGCTTCCCCCATGATACTGGCTAGATACTGGGAAGAACAGCCACCACTGAAACCCTGCCCAGACCCATGTCCTCTATATCTCCTAAGGAATACAAGTCTAATCTGCAGAGGGAAGGGCAACAAAATTGTTGCCTGAGGCAACTCGTGGAAACCCACTGAAGCTGGAGGAGAATAAAAAGGAAAAAAGTTCTACCGCTGGGAGAACTAGCCCCAATATTACATCTGAAAAAGGGGCAGGAACACTTCTGAATGAAAATGATATAGTCAGAAACTTGGATCTATATAAAGACATGTAGAGTGTTGAAAGTAAATGAGGATAACAAAAATATCTTTGTTTTTAATTGCTGTAAAAGATAATTAACTATGTAAAGCAAAAAAGCTGTACCAATATATTGTGTTTACAGCATATAAAGGAATAACTGGGAATATACTGTTATAAGATTAATATACAGATGTTAAGTGGTATAATATTGTTTGAAGGTTGACTCACATTATTTTAAAATATTACTGTAAATTCCAGAGCAACCACTAAAAAAGTTCTTAAATGACATCTAAATATTAAGTCAACAGAGGAGATAAAATGGAATCATAAAAAAATGTACAATTAAACCCAGAGAAGTCAGCAAAAAAAAATGGAACAGAAAACATCTAGCCTTAAGATTAAAGATTTTAATCCAACCACATTAATAATCATTTTAAATGTGAATTGCCTAACACACCAGTAAAAAATATATATATATATATTGGATTGGATAAAAAAACAAAACCTAACCATACACTAACCACAATAAATTCACTTTATATATAAAGATACAGATAGGTTTAAAACGAAAGGATACATATCATGAAAACACTAAAAGAAAGCTGGAGGAGATATATTAACTTCATAAAAAATAAACTACACAACAAGGAATATTATATTATCAGACCAAACAGTGATGTGACATAAAGTGGTCAATCATCCAGGATGACATAATAATCCTATATGTGTATACATCTACACTTTAAAATATGTGAGGTAAAAACTAAAAACTGATAGGAATGAAAATATAGACATATTCACAATTATAGCTGGAGATATCAAGATGCCTCTCTTAGTCACTGATAGAACAAGTAGGAGGAAAATCAGTAGAAATATAGATGACCTGGACAACACTAAAAGTCAACTCAACTTAGTTGGTATTTATAAAACACTCTACCCAACAACAGCAGAATATAGATTCTTCCCAAGTTCAAACAGAACATTCCCAAAACAGACCATACTCAACCCTAAGACAAACCTTAACAAGTATAAAATAGAAATCATACAAAGATAGTATGTCTTAAACCATAACAGAATTAAACAAGATATCTGAAAAAAATCCTGAAATATCTGGAAATTAAACAACACACTTCTAAGTAAGCCAAGAGTCAAAGAGGAAGTCCCAAGGGAAATTTTAAAATATTTTAAACTAAATGAAAATGAAAACGTATCAAAATTTGTGGGATGCAGCCACAGCAGTGCTTCGAGGGAAATTTATAGAATTAAACATTCATATTAGAAAAGAAGACCTGAGATCAGTAAACTATGCTTGAATAAAGAAATTAGAGAGCAAGAATAACAAATCCAAAGCAAGAAGAAGGAAGGGCATAATAAAGATGAGAGCAGAGATAAATAAAATTTAAACTGAAAAATAACAGGAAAAAATCAATAAAGCCAAAATCTGCTTCTTTGAAAACATCAATAAAATTGATCAACCTCTAGTCTGGCTGAAGAAGACACAAGTTACCAATATTAGGAATAAAAGAGGGGATATCACTACTTATCTCACAGACATTAAGATAATAATAAAAAATTATATGGCCATATATTTGACACAATTACACAAAACTTAGATGTAATATGCTAATCCCTTAAAAGGTGCAAAATACCAAAACTCACCTAAGAAATAGATAACATAAATATTTCTATATTGATTAAAGAAATTGAATTTGTAAGTTAAAACCTTCTCCCTGCCCCGAAAAAAAAGAAAACTCCTGCCCCAGATGGTTTTACTGAAAAAATTCTGAAAATTCTGAAAAATTTACTGTAAAATACAACATTCAAAGAAGAAATAATACCAATTCTACCTAATCTTTGTCAGAAAGTAGAATACTGAATACTTCCCAACTGATTCTATGAGGCCAAATTATCCTAATGTTAAAACCAACGACATTACAAGAAAGAAACACTTATAGCCCAATATTCCTCGTGAACACAGATGCAAAAATCCTCAACAAAATAGTAGCTAATTGAACACAGCAATATACTGAAAGGATAATACATAACACACAAGTGAAGCTCACCCCAGAAATTCAAGGATGGTTCAACATTTGAAAATCAATCAATGTAATTCACTGTATTAACAAACTAAATTTTAAAAGAAAGATCTCTGACCTACAGCCACGCAGAAGAAGATGGCCACCCCAGCAGTGTCTGGGCTCTCCCTGCAGGTGTGATGCTTCAGCACATCTGTGGTCAGGCCATTTGCCAAGCTTGTGATGAGGCCACCTGTTCAGATATATGGTATGTTTTTGTTTTTTTTATATGTACGAGAATATTTATTGCAACATTAGGTATCTGTACTTGCAAAAACACTGGACACAACTTACAGCTGTTAAAAAAAAATGGCAATTTGCCCACATACTACCACAAAGGCAACTGCAGAGCAATATATATAACTTCACTGCTGCAAAACAAACTATATAGTTTGTATGTCTGCATATCTATAGAAAAATACTGGAAGAATACCCACCAAACTACATATTCATAGCGACTGTCTCAAGTAAGGAGATTAAGGAAGGAATGAGACAGACCTTTCCCTTTTTTTTTTTTTTTTACTGCTTTTTTTGTTTTTTGCATTGCTTGCGATTTCTATCATTAGCCTACAGTGCTTTTGCAATTTAAAAAGCAGGGAGCGGGGGAGAATGAGGAAATCAATGTAGGCAAGAACTCTGCAGCCACTCGCTTAACAATTAGTAAATGCTACCATGGCAGGGACAAGATACTTCCTGAAGACCATGAGAGGAATGAGACAATGCCCCTCTTCATCACTTTCCCCCAGCCTAACATCCACTCACAGCTGTGCTTTGGTCACGATCCAGCCCCACCCTTCCAAGGTCAGCTCACAGGGCATGTCCTCCTGGATGCCTCCCCCAATACCTCCAGGCAGTCAAGGAATCTTCCTTTCGGACTCCTTGTCCATACTTCAGCAGACACTTATCACACTGCCACAATTATTTGCCCACAAATCTGTCCTCCCAGCTTGCTCTTTGTGTCTCCAAGAGCAGCGACTGTTCTCACCATCTTGCACTCCCCGGCAGTCAGCACAGTGACGGCGCTTGTGAGATGTACAAAGGACCCCAGGGCACCGTGGAGGCTGTGGTACAAGAGGAAGAGCCCTTGGCTCACCCTCACCTGCTGTTGTGATGTCGGGAAAGCTAACGAATTTATCTGCCTCTCGGGTTTTTCATTAGTACAGTTTGAAAAACATGAGATCTGACTGCACGAGGTATGCAAAAGCGTTTTCTGATATGCTCTTTATTCTGCTGCATTTAAACAGGATAAACCGAAGCAAGTAGAAAAGGAATAGCACAAATCTTGAAGGAACCCAAAACGGCTGCTTCTATTATGAATCCCTATGCAAAGCGTTCCATTAAAGTGAAAAGCTTAAATGACATGACAACAAAAGAGAGGTTTTCTCCCTTCATGTCCAACCCGCTCAATTTGCTTGCTGAAAATGGTCACTTGAACGATATCGCTGGAGTTATCTCTGCCTTTTCTACAGTGAGTGTCCACCATGGAGAAGCACCTTGCACAGTTACCACTGCAACTTCTTTAGATGAAGCCACTCTTACTGAATTAAAAACGGTCCTGAAGAGCTTCCTAAGTAAAGGCCAAGTATTGAAATTGGAAGTTAAGACTGATCCATCAATCATGGGTGAAATGATTGTCCGTACTGGAGAGAAATATGTTGAATGTCTGCAAATCCCAAGATTCAGAAGTTGAGCAGAGCAATGTGGGAGAGTTTCTAAAAGTTGATTTTCTGTCAGTGAAAATTCTTAAACTTGGAGCAACAATAAAATGCTTCCTGAACAGAAAAAAAAGAAAAAGATCTCAAAAGATACAAAAAAGCATTCAAGAAAATTCAACATCCATTAACAATAAAAAAAAAATCTTCATCAAATTAGGAACAGAAGAGAATTTCCTAAGCTTAATAAAGGACATCTGTGAAAAACCTATAGCTAACAGCATAGTTAATGGTGAGAGAATGAATTCTTTCCCTTTAAAATCCAGAACAAAGCAATGTTTCACTGCTATGATATACAATATCATACTGGAAGTTCTAACCAGTGTTTTAAGGAAAAGTAGCCCTCACATAAATATGCCAAATTGTTTTTTGACAAAGGTGCAAAAGAAACTCAATAGAAAAAAAATAGTTTTCTCAAATGGTGTTGGAATAACTGGATGTCCATAGGCATAAAAAAAAAAAAAAGCTCAACATAATCCTAATACCTTATACAAAACATTAACTCCAAGTGGAAAAATATATACCTAACTTAAAATTATAAAACTGTCTAGAAGTAAACATAGGAGAAATGTGTGACCTTGGGTTTGGCAATGAGTTTTTAGAGACAATATCAACAGCATGATCCATAAAAGAAAAAATTGACATAGGCATACCTCGTTTTACTGAGCTTTGCTTTATTGTGCTTCACAGATACTGCATTTCTTTTTTTTTTTTTTTTTTTACAAATTGAATGTTTGGCAAGCCTGTATTATCAGATGCTGGTTAGAATTTTTCACCAATTAAGTATTTTTAAATTAAGGTATGTGCATTGTTTTTTTAGACATAATGCTATTTCACCCTTAATAGGCTTCAGTATAGTGTAAACATGTCTTTCATATGCACTGGGAAACAAAAAAATTCGTGTAACCCGCTTTACTGTGATACTCACTTTATTTCAGTGGTCTAGAACTGAACATACTATATCTCCAAGGTATGCCTGTAAATTGGACTTGATCAAAATTAAAAACTTCTGATCTACAAAGACACTGTTAAGAGAATAAATACTCAAGCCACTAACTGGGAGAACATATCTGCAAACCACATATCCAATGAAGGATCTGTATAAAGAATATACAAATACTCTTCAAACTTAATAAGAAAATTTCCAATTAGAAAATGGGCAAAAGACTTGAACAGACACTTAACTAAAGAATGGCAAAGATATATGAAAAGATACTCAACATCATTAGTCATTAGGGAAGTCCATATTAAAACGACAATTAGATACCACTACATACTTACTATAATGGCTAAAATAATAGTTAAAAAAACTAACAATACCAAATGCTGGTAAGAGTGCACAGCAATAGGAATTATTTATTGTTGGTGGGATTGCAAAAATGTTATAGTCACGCTGGAAAATTCTGGCAGTTTTTTCTAAATTTAAGTATACGTTTACTGCTATGGACCAAATGTTGGGGCCTCCCTAAAATTCATATCTTGACACCTAATTCCCAATGTGACGGTAAGTGGAGGTGGGACCTCTGAGTGGTGATTAGATCATGAGCCCTTATGAATGGGATTAGTGCCCTTATAAAAGGGACTCCGGATTGCTCTCTTGTCCCTTCTGCCATGTGAGGACACAGCAAGAAGATGGCCATCTATGAACCAGGAAGCGGCATCTTTCATCAGACACGGAATCTGCCAGCAATCTGGACTTGCAACCCTCCAGAACTATGAGAAATATTTGTTATTTAAGCCACCCAGTCTATGGTACTTTTGTTATAGCAGCCCAAACAGACTAGGACACTTACTGTATAACCCAGCAATCCTACTTAGGATAAGTAGCTGTATTCATAATTACCAAAAGGTGTTAACAACCAAAATGTCCTTCAACAGGTGAACAGATAAACAGTGTTATATGCATACAATGGAATACTACTCTGCAACAAAAATGAATAAGCTATTTATTCACCTAACAACTTGGCTGAATCTTAAATGTGTTTTTCTAAATGAAAGAAGCCAGATCTAAAAGGTTACATATTGTATGATACTATTTGTATGACATTATAGAAAAGGAAAAAAAAAAGCTATACTGAAAACAGACCAGTGATTTCCAAGAGTAAAGGGAAGGAACAGGGGTGGGTCACATATGGAAATGTTAGGGTAATGGAACCATTCTGCATGGAACTGAGATGGTCAATATATGACCCCATGTATCTGTCAAGACCCACAGAACTGTACTTGACGAAAGTAAGCTTAACTGTATGCAAGTTTAAAAGACCAAGAGGGATGCCAGGATGAAGTGCAGGCTGTGACAAATGAATATAACTGTGTTATAAAACCATGACATGATCTCACTGAAGGGGATGCAAAAACAACTGACCTAAGTAACTCTGGAAAACAGTGTTCTGACCAGATAATGTAAGACTAAAGAAAAAAAAAAGAACTAAGCACTGTGCTTTAGTTGGTAAATATGTTTCTCATAGTGATACTGGTTAACAAATCTGCGACTACTTTACATGCTCAACAGATAAACTGTAGACACAGCCACATTTCTCATTGTCAGAGTAAGAAGAGACACACAGGCGAGGGGGAAGGCTAGAATGAATGTTGTGGTGTTGGATTACAGACAAAGGTATAAACTCATCATTATGTACAGATACCAAAATACAAATGTGTCTGCATATATGAGTTAGCATACATAAATATATTTACTAGTTCTGTTTTCTGTGCAAGCATAGAAGCAATGACACTTCTAAAGCAACAAGTACAACTAGCTCCAAGATCTTAGTTTTTCATTATCATTATCCAGTAAAAATAACCAGGGCTTCCTGGAGTAGGTGTAGGGCGTGGAAAATACAAGCACATCTTATAGTTCCAGAAAGTAAGGAAATACTTTCTTTAAAATGGGAACATGTCAAAAGGGCACAGGAGGCAACAATGAAAGAGCTCCCAATGTTGGAATAATCTGAATGACAAAATAATGACAGTAATGGATTATACCCAAATAATAAAATAAATATCAGTGACTCCACACTGGTATGTAAGGGAAGGGGACAAATGTTTCTTAAAAAGAATTCCAAATAACAAATGTAAGAGGAATGAAAGAAAGAGAAAATCACCATTAGAACACCACAGTAGAAGTTATGGTTCAAGATGGTGAAGCAGTAAGATCCCGAACTCACCTCCTCCCACAGACACACCGAATATACAGCTACATATAAAACAATTTCCTCTGAAAGAAACCACAAAACTAGCTGAAAAACTCCTACGCAATGGGCGACCAAAAAACCCCACATCGGAACAGGTAGGAGAGGCTGAGACACAATCTTGCTGAAAACCCCACCCCTAGTGTGGTGACCCACAAACAGTAGGAAACTCACAACTCCAAGCTTCTCCCTGAGGAGCAAAGGGTCTGAACCCCACACCTGGCAACTTTTAAGACCTGCACCTGAGAGATGAGCCCCCAAAACATCTAGCAACACAGGACTTGCATTCACAAAACACACAAGGCTATGGTGAACTGAGAAACAGTTCTGAACTGAGAAACAGTTCTGAGGACATCCTGGGCCAAGCGGTGAGGAAGCTGACTGAAACACCCAGTCTTTCTGTAAAAGAGGTCTATTTGCTTATCTTAAGGCTTTGGTCTAAGGGGCACGCATCTAATGTAACACACATTAGGCCCCTACTGAAATATTCTCCAAAGATAACAGAGGCCACCTTTGTGCTCTCCCCTCTTTTTTTTTTTTTTTTTTTTTTTTTCCGGTACGCGGGCCTCTCACTGCTATGGCCTCTCCCATTGCAGAGCACAGGCTCCGGACGCGCAGGCTCAGAGGCCACGGCTCACAGGCCCAGCCGCTCCGCGGCATGTGGGATCTTCCCAGACCAGGGCACGAACCCGTGTCCCCTGCATTGGTAGGCAGACTCTCAACCACTGTGCCACCAGGGAAGCCCTGTGCTCTCCCTCTGCATAACTCCAGGTCATGGTATCTCCCAGAAAGGAGTTAGTGCACATATCTGGTGCCCTAGTTTTTGTGCATATCACCCAAGAGTCACCCCTTGACTGCTGGCTCTGGTGGACAGAAAGGCTTATATTCGTAAGTCCCACAGGACTGTAAAAAACAGAGTTCTTAACTGGCTATTCCCCCAGGGCATGGTGGAGAAGCAGCAGACTGACATGCCCAGTCTTTCTGTGAAAGAAGCTTATTAATTTATCTTCCTACCCGTGGCCTGAAGGGCAGGCTTCAACTAAAACAAGTATATAAGGGACCATTGAAAACCTGTCCAGAGAGGCTGGTGAGTGCCATCTTCATGAGGGACCATTGAAAACCTCTCCAGAGACCAGAGAGGCTGGTGCGTGCCATCTTCATGTTTTCCCTCTGCCCCAAGTCAGGTCACCAGTGTCTCTCTGAGAAAGGAGCTTGTGCACATGCCTGGCACCACAGCTTTTGTAGCTGCCACCCAGAGGACACAGCTCTTGATAGCCTGGACCTGGTGGCTAGTAGGGTTGGGTTTGTGGGTTAAATGGGATGGAGGCAAACAAAGAAAAGTTCTTAATTAGCTGTCACCCCAGAACTCAATGCAGAGGGAGCAAACTGCAAAGCCCATTGCTGAGTCTTCCCATGAAACAGAAAAGCCTACTGCTGAGTCTTCCCCTGAAAGTCTTCATACTTTAAAAGCTGATCCCTGAGGGTCCAGCTTCCAATCAGTCTGCATCTAGGTAATGATTGAAGTCCTCCCCTTTGGGACAATGAAAGATTTTGGCACATGCTCAACTACAGAGAGGCACTAAGAACAAAGTAGACTACTTAGACAACCACAAGAGTTTGAGATATCAATGGCATTTTTCACAGAACTAGAACAAATAATTCTAAAATTTGTATGGAAACACAAAAAAACCCTGAATAGCCAAAGAAAAATCTTAAGAAGAACAAAGCTGGAGGTATCACGCTCCCTGATTTCAAATTATCCTACAAAGATACAGTCATTAAAACAGTCTGGTATTGGCACATAAAGAGACACATAGATCAATGGAACAGACTAGAGAACCCAGAAATAAACCCACACTTATATGGGCAATTAATCAACCACAAAGGAGGCAAGAATATACAGTGGGGAAAAGACAGCTTTTTCAACAAATGGTCTTGGGAAAATTAGACAGCTACATGCCAAATAATCAAACTGGACTACTCTCTCACACTATGCACAAAAATAAATTCAAAATGGATTAAATACTTAAATATAAGATTAGATACCATAAAACTTCTAAAAGTAAACACACCCAGTAAGCTCTTTGACATCAGCCTTAGTAATATTCTTTTGGATATGTCTCCTCAAGCAAGGGGACGAAAGCAATAATAAACAAACGGGACTACATCAAACTAAAAAACTTTTGCAGAGCAAAGGAAACTATCAACAAAATGAGAGGCCACCTACTGAATGGCAGAAAGATATTTGCAAATGATACATTTGATAAGGGGTTAAGATCCAAAATATAAAAGAACTCATACAACACAAGATCAATAAAACAACCCTATTAAAAATGGACAGAGGATCTGAACAGACATTTTTCCAAAGAAGACATACAGATGGCCAAAAGGCAATTGAAAAGCTGCTCAACATCACTAATCATCAAAGAAATGCAAATCAAAACCACAAGGAGATACCACCTCACACTTGTCAGAATGACTATCGTGAAAAAGGCAACAAATAACAAATACTGGCAAGGATGTGGAAAAGGGAACCTTCATACACTGTTGGTGGGAATGTAAATTGGTGCAGTCACTATAAAAACAGTATAGAGATTCCTTAAAAAATTAAAAATAGAACTACCATATGATCCAGCAATTCCACTCTTGGGTATTTATCCAAGGAAAACAAAAACATTAATTAGAAAAAATATGTTAATAGCAGCATTATTTACAATAGCTAAGATATGGAAGCCACCTAAGTACCCACCAAAGATGAATGGACAAAGATGTGGTACCTATACATACACACACACAGAGGAATATTACTCAGCCAGAAAAAAAGAATGAAAACTTGCCTGACACAACAACATGAATGGACCAAGAAGGTATTATGCTAAGTGAAATAAGTCATGTAGAGAAAGAAAATACTGTATTATTTCACTTATATGTAAAATATAAAAAAAAAACAAATGAATAAACATAACAAAACAGAAACAGAATATACTATCAGGCCACGCAAGATGGAGATTCTCTTGCTCTCTGTACATCCCTTGCTCAACCAGTACATGCTTTATCTACATGCTACTCAAATGACTAACCTTCTCTCTCATTCATAGAGCCTAATCAGTAACTGCCTACATGGTTGCCCCCAGCGTCAGATAGTGATTGTTATAATCTTTAGATCAGAAAGGCTCCGCCCTCCTAGTGTATCAAAGGGGTTATGAGGGACATGCCCCTTTGCTGGTTTCCCTGGTAACCAATAAGCCAACCTGATGTCAACTCCACCTACAACTAGTAACCTCCCTCTTCCCCTAGTAGCAACGACAGCTGCTGTGACCTGCCTGCTGTCTGCCATACATGGTGGAGTGCTGCTCCAGGAACTCCTTGCTTCAGATGTGTAAGATCCTCTATCCAATAAACCACCGATATCGCTGTCTATGGGCTTTTTCTTCAGTCTTGAGGCTAGGCAATTACAAAACTTGCAGGCCTGTGGAATGCAGCTCAACCTAGTTACAGATATAGAGAACAAACAGGTGGTTGCCAGATGGGAGAGAGGCTGGAGGGGGTGGAAAGAAATAAATGAGGGAGATTAAGAGGTACAAACTTCCAGCTGTAAAATAAATGAGTCACAGGTATGAAATGTATAGTGTGGGGAATACAGTCTGTAACTCTGTAGTATCTTTTTATGTTAACAGATTGTAACTATATTTATTGTGGTGATTATTTTGAACTGTGTAGAAAGATCAAATCACTATGTTCTGTAACAGGAACTAACACAATGTTGTTGGTCAATTATACTTCAAAAACAAATAAACTCATAGAAAAGGAGACCAGACTCATAGTTACCAGAAGCAGGGATTAGGAGGAGGAGGAATTGGACGAAGACAGTCAAAAGGTAGAAACCTCCAGTTATAAGATAAATAAGTACTGGGGATGTAAAGTACAACATGATAAATATAATTAACACTGCTCTATGTTATGTATGAAAGTTGTTAAGAGAGTAAATTCTGAGTTCTCATCACAGGAAAACATTTTTTTCTCTTTCTTTAATTTCATATCTATATGAGATGATGGATGTTCACTAAACCTATAGTGATAATCATTTCATGATGTATGTAAGTCAAATCATTATGCTGTACACCCTAAATTCATACAGTGCTGGATGTCAACTATATCTCAATAAAACTGGAGGAGGAAAAAAGACAATAGAAAGGATCAGTGAAACTAAGAGCTGGCTCTCTGAAAAGATAAACAAAATCGAAAAACCTTTAGCTAGAGTCAACAAGAAAAAAGAGAAGGCTCAAATAAATAAAATCATAAATGAAAGAAGATACATTACAACTGATACTACAGAAATACAAATGATCCTAAGATACTACTATGAACAATTATACACCAACAAATTGAACAACCTAGGAGAAATAAATTCCTGGAAACACACAACCTACCAAGACTGAATCAGGAAGAAGTAGAAAATACGAACAGACCAATTACTAGTAAGGAGACTGAATCAATAATCAAAAACCTCCCAACAGACAAAAGTCCAGGACCAGACACCTTCACTGGGGAATCCTACCAAACATTTAAAAAGAATTAATACCAATCCTTCTCAATCTCTTGCCAAAAATGCAAGAGGAAGGAATATCCCAAAACTCATTTTATGAGGCCAGCACTACCCTGACACCAAAACCAGACAAGGACAGCACAAGAAAAGAAAATAATAGGTCAATATTCCTGATCAGCACAGAAGTAAAAACCATCTACAAAATATTAGCAAACTGAATTCAACAATACATTAAAAGAAGGATCATGCACCATGATCAGGTAGGATTTATTACAGTGATGCAAGGATGGTTCAACATCTGCAAATCAATCAACGTGATATATCAAGTTAACAAAAAGAAGAATAAATATAATTGTCCCAATATATGCAGAATTCAACATCCACTTATGATAAAAACTCTCAACAAATTGGGTATAGAGGGAACATACCTCAAGATAATGAAAGCCATTTATGACAAGCCCACAGGTAACATGATACTCAACAGTGAAAAGCTCAAAGGTTTTCCTCTAAGATGAAGAACAAGACAAGGATGCCCACTCTTACCACTTTTATTAAACATAGTATTGGAGGTCCTAGCTAGAGGCAAGAAAAATAAATGAAAGGCATCCAAACTGGAATGAAAGAATTAAAACTATCTCTATTTGCAAATGACATATTACAAATAGAAAACCCTAAAGACTTAGACCTAATTTACAAATTCAGTAAAGTTGCAGGATACAAAATCAGCATACAAAAATCTGGTGCATTTATATACACTAATAAAGAACTATCAGGGGCTCCCCTGATGGCACAGTGGTTAAGAATCTGCCTGCCAATGCAGGGGACATGGGTTCAAGCCCTGGTCTGGGAAGATCCCACATGCCGCAGAGCAACTAAGCCCATGCGTCACAACTACTGAGCCTGTGCTCTAGAGCCCACGAGCCACAACTACTGAGCCTGCCTTCTGCAACTACTGAAGCCCGCATGCCTAGAGCCCATGCTCCACAAAAAGAGAAGCCACCACAATGAGAAGCCCACGCACTGCAACGAAGAGTAGCCCCTGCTCGCCACAACTAGAGAAAAGCCTGTGTGCAGCAACAAAGTCACAACACAGCCAAAAATAAAAATAAAATAAATTTAAAAAAAAAGAACTATCAGAAAGGGAAATTAATAAAACAATCCCATTTACAATTGCATCAAAAAAGAATAAAATACCTAGGAAGAAATTATCCAAGAAGCTGAAAAACCTGTATGGTGAAAACTATAAGACGCTGATGAAAGAAACTGAAGATGACACAAATAAATGGAAAAACATTCCATTCTCATGGATTGGAAAAATTAATATTGTTTATATGTCCATACTACCCAAAGCAATCTACAGATTCAGTGCAATCCCTCTCAAATTTCCAATGGCATTTTTTTCAAAGAAATAGACAAACAATACTAAAATTTGTATGGAACAACAAAAGATCCCAAATACCCAAAGCAATCTTGAGAAAGAACAAAGCCAGAGGCATCATGCTTCTTGATTTCAAACTACACAATAAACTACAGTAGTCAAAACACTATGGTACTGGCACAAAACAGACACATAGATCAACAGAATAGAGCAGAGAGCCCACAAATAAACCCACGCATATATGGTCAATTAATTTATGATAAAAAAGCCAAGAATATACAATGGTTAGTCTCTCCAATAAAACTGGACAGCCACATGCAAAAAAATAAAGCTAGACCACTATCTCACACCATTCACAAAAATAAACTCAAAAAGGATTAAAGACTTGAACATAAGACTGGAAACCATAAAACCCCTAGTAGAAAACATAGGTGGTAAGCTCCTTGACTTTGGTCTTGGCAATGATTTTTTGAATTTGACACCAAAAGCAAAGGCAACAAAAGCAAAAATAAACAAGTGAGACTATATTCAACTAAAAAGTTTCTGCACAGGAAAGGAAACCATTAACAAAATGAAAAAGCAACCTATGGAAAGGGGAAAAAATTGCAAATTGTATATCTGATAAGGGGTTAATATCAAAATATATAAAGAGATCATAAAACTCAATATAAAAACCCCATACAATCTGATTTTTAAAATGGGAAGAAGATTTGAATACACATTTCCCCCAAAGAATGTATACAGATGGCCAACAGGTACATGAAAAAATGCTCAACATCACTAATCATCAAGGAAATACAAATCAAAACCACAATGAGATACTACTTCATATCTAATAACAGCTATTATTTAAAAGACAAGAAATAACAGGTGAATAGATGTAGAGAACAAACGTATGGACACCAAGGGGGGACGGGGAGGTTGGATGAATTGGGAGATTGGGATTAACATATATACACTAATATATATAGAATAGATAACTAATGAGAACCTGCTGTATAGCACAGGGAACTCCACTTCACTGTACAGTAGAAACTAACACAACGTTGTAAGACAACAATACCCCAATAAAAAAAGAAAGAAAGAAAGAAAGAAAGAAATTACCAGGGGAGGATGTGGAGAAAAAGGGAACGCCCATACACTGTTAGTGGGAATGTAAATTCCTTCACTGGTAATGGAAAACAGTATAGAGGTTCCACAAAAAATTAAACATAGAACTATCATACGATCCAGCATTTCCACCACCGGGTATTTATCTTAAGGAAATGAAAAAAGTAACTGGAAAAGATATCTGCACCCCCATGTTCACTGCAGCATTATTTACAATAGCCAAGACATGAAACAACCTAACTGTCCATCAATGGTGAAATGGATAAAGATGATATATATATATATATATATATATATATATACACACAACTGAATATTATTCACCCATAGAAAGAAGGAAATCTTGCCATTTGCAACAACATGGATTGACCTTGAGGGCATTATGCTAAGGGAAATAAGACAGAGAAATACAGATACTGTATGATCTCACTTACATATCGAATTTTTAAAAAATGAAGTCATAGGGCTTCCCTGGTGGCGCAGTGGTTGAGAGTCCACCTGCCGATGCAGGGGACATGGGTTCGTGCCTCGGTCCAGGAAGATCTCACATTCTGCGGAGCAGCTAGGCCCGTGAGCCATGGCCGCTAAGCCTGGGCGTCCGGAGCCTGTGCCCCGCAACGGGAGAGGCCACAACAGTAAGAGGCCCACGTACCGCAAAAAAAAAAAATGAAGTCATAGATTCAGAGTACAGATGCGTGGTTGCCAGAGGCAAGGGGTGGGGATGTCAAAGGTACAAACTTCCAGTTATAAGTCCTGGGGATGTTATGTACAATATTTGCTAAGATAGTAGATCTTAAAAGTTCTTATCACAAACAAAATATTTATAACTGTATGTGGTGATGTTAACTACACTTGTTGTGGTGATCAACCTGCAATATATACATACACTAAATCATATGTTTTTTTTAATAAATTTATTTATTTTTGGCTGTGTTGGGCCTTCATTGCAGTGCACAGGCTTCTCATTGCGGTGGCTTCTCTTGTTGCAGAGCACAGGTTCTAGGCGCACAGGCTTCAGTAGTTGTGGCTCGCAGGCTCAGGAGTTCTGGCACACGGGCTCTAGAGAGCAGGCTCAGTAGTTGTGGCACACGGGCTTAGTTGCTCCATGGCATGTGGGATCTTCCTGGACCAGGGCTTGAACCCGTGTCCCCTGCATTGGCAGGCAGATTCTTAACCACTGTGTCACCAGGGAAGCCCTAAATCATATGTTTTACAACTGAAACTAATATAATGTTATGTGTCAATTATATTTTAATAAAAAAGAAGAAATTTAACTGAGAAAACTTATTTAAAAAAATAAGAATACCACAGTAATAACTGCTTCAGGCAAAATGAAAATTAGTCAAACTCCAGGGTGAAACAGGATATTTACATAGCCTCAAATTATCTCCCTAAAAATATTTATTAACATGGTGGTTTTAACATATGTCTATAAACTGTGATACTCTTCTCTCCAGGAGATGTATCTCTATTTCCCTCCCCTTGTGTGTATGCTGGACTTCCTTCTAACAGAGTACAGAAAAGGGAAAATAGTAACTTCAGAGTGGAGAAACCTGACAGACACAACCTTAACAAGTCATCAAGGTTAACATCACCACTAACAGCTGCTGATATCATGAACTCCTTGATATGCCACAAGATGCGCACTTCACCTCCATAGTAGTCTTACCAAATATCCTTAACTCTTGTTTAAGCATGAGAAAACATTAGGCAAATGTAAATTGAGGGCCATTCTACAAAATATCCAACTGGTACTCTTCAAAAGGATCAAAGTCATAAAAAACAAGGACAGACTGAGAAACTACCATTTAAACCACAGAAGACGAAAGAGACATGACTGCTAAGTGCAATGGGGTATCCTGGGTTGAATCTGGACATTAATTAAAAACCTGGTGAAATCCGAATAAAGTATATAGTACAGTTAGTAGTTTTGTACCAATGTGAATTGCTTAGTTTTGATAAATGTACTATGCTATGTAAGATGTTAACACTAGGGGAAACTGGATGGAAGAGTATAGAGGAACTCTATCTTTACAAGTGTTCTGTAAATCTAAAATTATTTCAAAATAAAACATTATATACATATGCTTTATCTTTAAGAGTCATTTTTAACCATTCCTTTTACTTCTTTAGCTTCTATTTCCATTCCGTGTCCCTACTCAAACTGATCCTAATGTAATTATGTAATTTTGTACTTAGAAGTTTTATTCACCATCCTTACCACACTTCTCGGCAACATTTGAACTTTTTAATCTCCTGTAAGCAAAAGTTTCTAAATATTAAAGGAAAAAAAACCTAGACTGAGTTATCATTACAGTTATCAACGAGCACTTGATCAAAACGTCATAACCAACACATTCTGATAACCACTAAAGAACATGCTGCTTTTATTGAAAATGCACTACTTAATGAGAAAATGATGTTGTTTTTTCTCCCAATTAACCCATGTATTTGTGGACGGATATTACTTCTTGCTATAATGAGGTAGCACACCATCAATTCTGTTATTTTTTCTATTTTTTTTAAAGTGATTTAACCCTTGAGAAGCCTTTCCCACGTAAAGAAGTAGAGGGTCATTTAAATTTTGTTATAACAATCTCACTCAATTCCATGAGTTACATGCCAAATCTTGTTTAGTAAAATACTAGTTAAAATATTTTCAGTGGTGTCTCAGCAACACCTCTATCAGAGCCTCCTTCAATTTTCACAAGAGCCAAGAACTGAGGACAGGCACACTGGGTTTGCCATACCTGTTTTCAGGACTGTTCCTGGCTTGGCCCCATGTGAAGCTTCTGCAAGAATCCAGGGTGGTTTTTTTCCTGTAAACAATAAAGACACCGTGAGGCCAAACCCTGTCCACAGGGACCTTCTCAGAGTATAACTGGGGACAAAGCGAAGGGTTTCCTTGAAACTACCCACACCCACCCACACCCACACCCACACACACACACACACAGGTAGCCCTAGGGCTGCCTCCAAGGACCCTAGATAAGGAGACCCCATTCCAGTGCTCTCTCAGGATGGAGTGGGTAGGGGGCAGGTGTGCGTAGAGGGCGTCGGGCAGGGGAGCGAAGGGGCCGAACTGCTCAACGTTACCGGCGTGCTCCAGCAGTCAAGGCGGCCAAGGGGCCTGGATACCCACCCTCGGAAAGCTGGGAACACATGCCGCGGCCTTAAACGTGCGCGACGTTCTGTGGCGTCCCGACGCTTGGCGACGCAAGCCGTGGAGCGCGGCGGGCACGCGTAGGCGCAGGCGCGCACGCGTAGGCGCAGGCGCGGGGGGCGGTAGCGCGAGCCTAGGAGACGGTTGGTGACTGGTTGAGGCAGGGCGCGGGGGCGTCAGTCCCTGGCCTGCAGGGACGCCGTGAGGCAGCCATTTGAAAGACGCAGCCCTGGCCGTGTGGTTGTCAGGCCAAGCGGTTTGAAGTGAGAGGTTGAGGCAGGGAGGAAGAAGCCACGGCGTCGGCAGCAGCCGGCCGGCGAGCACCCGGCCTGCGGCTCCGTCAGAGCTGCCCGCCGGCAGGGTCTGGCCAGCAGGGCAAGAAGGACAATTTTGGTAAGTGGGTGTTGGGCTGGGACTCGCGGGCCGCTGCGGGTCTCAAATGTATTCTTTTTGTTGTTGTTGTTTTTCGTGACACCCGAGGAAGGGCTTTTCACCACGGACCACCTCGTCCCTTCTTTCCTCTTTGTAGTAGTGCTTTGGGGGAGGGATTTAGGAGAGATAGTTTTGTCGCCCGTAAAACTGTAGGCACAGAGCAGCCGTGGCATCAGTTAGATAGCGCTTGTCATGTGTGTGTAAAGGCCGCTTATGGGAATGTGGTTGGTTTTTATTTCAGAGTATTTTTAGTTTACGTAGTACTTTTTTTTTTTTTGTCTTCTGCCAACTTTCTTACAATTTGTAGGTGAGAAAATGTCTGGCCACGATGACTGGTTTCAGAGTTCTCGGGTCCCTAGCTTTGCCCAGATGCTGAAAAAGAACTTGGCAGTTCAGCCATCAGCCCAGACGGTAACCACACCCACAGGATATTCCTCGGAAAGTTACAGCCTGTCGAACATGACATCCAAGGTTACTCAAGTGACGGGTACAAACTCCTTTACATTTGTACTAACGCCTACGTTCTTTAAGATTCTGAGATGGCCAGTTAGTTTTGTTGAGCCCCCGGTTTAAATGTTTCCTGGATATATATCCATTTACCTGTGGCCATGTCCCGACTGAAACTTGGATTTGACTCCCAGCACAGTAGAAGTCCTTCCCTTGGCTACTGACTTAATCTTTACCACTTGGGTGTACAACCACTTCCAGTGTGTCTTGCCTTTTTGAGGTGAGGCTGTGTCACTCCCTTCAGGAGAGAGGACTGGATTTATACTGGTTTCTATTCCACATATCACTCAGTAGAGTGTTAAGTGTAAAGCAGGGACAGACACACTAAAAATTTGATTGAATTCAACGTGAAAGGTAATATGAAATAGTGAATGGGAAGCAGAAACTAGGTTCTAGTCCCAAATCTGTCTTAATACATTTTAGGCCTTAGTGACATCATGGATAAAACTGGCTTAGAGAGCATCTGAAGACCTTGACATCACTGAAATGCTAGGATCCTTTGATATCACTTAATTATATGACAATGATAGTACTTTGCAAAATAGTACTCTAAAAGATATATACAGTAACAGGTTACACTTCTTTAGTAGTAGAAACTCATTGTTAATGAAAAACACATGTGACTAAATGTGTCTGGAACACCCTCCATTTTAGGAAAGGGTTTGGTGCTTTTGCTTGTCTTATTATTCTTTTTAATTTAACCAAGTTGACAAGAGTAAACATTTATTTTTAGGTAATTTTCCAGAACCATTGCTCTCCAAAGGTCTTTCATCTATTTCAAATCCTCTCCTTCCTCCAAAAAAAATACCTAAGGAATTTATAATGAAATACAAGCATGGAGAGATAAATCCGGTATCAGCCTTGCACCAGTTTGCGCAAATGCAGCGGGTTCAGTTTGACCTTAAGGAAACAGTAACAACAGGCAAGTGCGAAGTTGTATCTGGTTGTTCCAGTACTAGAAAATATTTTCCTATTGAAAACAGTATATAAGTGGTACAAAATTTGATTATCTTATTTATTTGCCTAATGTCGGGGTTAGATAATTGCTAGTATGTCTTGACAAGGGTACTTCAGAAATTTTTATGTTCATACTTCTTTAGCCTTTTGAGCCTCTAAATTTACTCATACAAAAGTTCTAAAATACTGAATTTTAATTTTTTGTGTATGGCTAGTTTAAATCTCATCAGCCTTGTAGATTATTTTCAATTGTAAGTACTTCTTATAGCATAAGTATACTTCTGTAGGGATGTTGAATATTTGGACTCTGATGATTTTATGAGTATTCTGTGGTGATGATGCGTAATGAAAATTATAGTCAAATTTGGCTTCTGAAATTTATATTTCAGAACCTAATTTTTATAAAGTATAAGGGAAAATAGCAGTTACCTGATTGATTCTCTGTCTGCAGCCTTGTCTTTGACTAAATTTCTCCATTCTCTCTTAAACTGTCCCCTGCCAGAAGAATCTGTTAGCACATTGGGCCTGTGGAAGGCTACAGGAGTACAGATTAGTAAAAGATGGAAAGAAGTTTCTGATTTCTTAACCTTATGACTAGTGATTAGAAAAATTAACAGGTGACAAAAATAGGGTCTTAATAATGAAGTGACGTTTTCCTAGGTTCTATCACTGTAGGTTGGATAACTTCATACGATCAATACTATGGACTGAATTTCTGTGTAATTAGCTTTCTGCCATTCTTCTCAGACTGCCCTTGGAAAATGTAAACTATTGGTCACAGTATGAAGAAAACTTATCAGGGCAACTCTTCGTTGAACAAAGTAAAAACTCAAAAACAATCCAGTGATTGTTAACGATGTGCATTTTATGTGCATAGTACTAGCTGAATAATCTAATTCAGTAGATTTGGTAGAAAAACCAGAGTGTCAATATTTTTTAACAAGCTCTTTAGTATGGATTTAGATGATGATCAAGTTTGAGAACCTGGGGTAGAAACAGGATGAAGCTTAAAGTCTCAGCACTCTGACACAGTACTTATTAACAAATTTGACACATAATATCTCACAAATAAGAATCATCTTGGGCCACTTGTTAAAAATATAAAATAGTCTCAGGTTTACTAAATTTGGATTGGAACCCAGGTGATCATGAAGGAAGGAATTTGGGAAACTGAGGTCATAGATGTTAGGAGGAAAACAGTTTACACTGATGCAGTCTGGAGTTGCTTCTAAATTCTTGATGTACATCTTAAAGAAAAACCCAGAAGTTAATGGAATATGTAAGAAGACAAGATAATACAATAATAATGAGGCTTATGTGGAGTGACACTGTATGTATCCATTTGTAACCAGAGTGGAGACTTAAGTTTCTTAAAGGCCTCCTGTAGTCTGAATACCAAGTAAAACTTGAACCAGAAAAATCTTTGGCTTGTAAATTTAGAAGATGGTTCCATTTCATTTTTCATCAGGCAAATATGAAAACTAGGTAAATGTAACTGTGTAAAGGTAATTTTTCCGGGAATTTTGGGTGACTGGACAGTTCAGTTCTTTAGCATATCTTTTCTTATTATTATTTACGGTTTGGTTTTCCTTGTAAATCCCACACACACACCATAAGGTTGTGATGGCTTGGATTGCTTATTGTGACTCCCTGATAGAAACATAAGATTTCTTCAAAGGGATTCCTTCTGTTCCGGAGCTTATAAGAGTATCAGGGCACTCGGAGTGTAGGAGTTGTTCAACTTCATTGGTATTGAAGTTCGAAAGAAGAGACATGTTGCCAGAGGCTCCACATCTTCCCTCTCATTGGTCATTAGATAGATATTGGGATGCTTACCATTGCCAGGAATTATACAAGGCACTGTCACTCTGTGTGTGACGTGTACTCTAAGCTGGCCCTATTGTTCATGCTGAATCTGGAGCCAAACTGGCTGCTTGAAGGATTCCTCAGAACTAGTTCAGGGGCCCACTCCGCTTTACTTTTAACCTGTATTGGCTCTGCAGAATAACTGGTAGGCTGAGATAGTTTTCTACAGTTGTACTGGGATGTTTTTCTATGTAACAGACATCTTTTGCAAGATCATACTGTGAAGTATTACAGCATTCATTCTGAGTTATTTTTCAAGGTAATGTTATGGGACCATATTTTGCTTTTTGTGCTGTGGTGGATGGTATTCAATACAAGACTGGACTGGGACAAAATAAAAAGGAGTCTAGATCCAATGCAGCAAAATTAGCTCTTGATGAGCTTCTACAATTGGATGAAACTGAACCAAGAATTTCAGAAACATCAGGTAAATATTCTTGATTATAAAGTAGTGTTTATAAAGTGTATCATTTTCCAGAAAGTGTCACCTGAAAGATTTATGTTAATGAAGAGTTACTTGGCAACTACAAGATAGAAGTAGCAGGATTTGAATGATTTTCTTCCGTTGCTGATTGCTGACTTATTTAATAGTAGTTAAAATGCTCTTGTATATTTCAACACCAAAGATGTAAACATGTTGCTGAACTGTCTGATAACTTGTCAGATTGTAGATGGGTTTGAGTCCTGAAACTTAGCTTTCTCTGTAATTTATTGGATTCTTATTATGAACTTAACACTGTGCACTTAATATGTAGAGGTTATTAATGCAATTTTTGTGAAGTTTGCCTATGTTAAATTCGGTAATGGTAGGGTTACTTGAGAAAATAAGGGCCTAAGGTAGCATAGCAAATAGGTTGAGAGTGTAAAGTCCAGAATTAGATTGCTCAGGATTGAGTATTGACCCTGGACAAGACAAGTTGTTTGCTTCCTAATTAGCTAAGTTTCATCATTTGAAAAATGGAGACAAGGATAGATACCTACTATGGCTGTCATTAGGATTCAGTAAATAATGGATGCAAAGCTTATAACCAGTGCCTGGTGAACAGTAACATAATCAAATGACAGTGGTTCTTACTAAACATTAATCAATTTGAGGAGTATATATGTTAGCATAGTAACCAGTTTTTGTCAATATTTCATTCATGTTAGATTACATTTTGGTTTAGCTGTAAATGAGGCAACTTTAGTAAATAAAAACATTTAAATTTGATTTAAACAGTGACAATAAATTCTAGTTAAATTCAGATCACCTTATGACTGGGCTTTTTTTGTTTGTTTATAACCTATTAATTTTAATATTTCTTTTGTAATACTTTCCTTAAGGTCATTTTGTTCTTTCTCTAAGTTCAGTTCTTATTCTATATATTTTAATTTTTCTGTTGTTTAATTAAAACCATTATTGTTTTGATGTGTAGTCTTTCTCATTGTTTTCAAAATACTGATAGTTTGGATTAAATAAGTACTTAGGAAAGTATTTTGTTAATTTTCATATTTCTGTTCACTATTTTTTAGATTTATTAATTTTTTAGGGCTGGGTATGATAATTTTGGTGTCTTATCCATGCTGGCAGTTTATCAATGGAAATTCTTTATATGTGATTATTTCATAAGCTATCAACCCACCTAGGTATGTCCCCAGTAATATTTTCCCCGTTTCTTTCCAACCGTCACATGCATTCAAATCAATAAATCTATGTTTTGAGGATGTACTAGGGTAAATACTAGGACTGTGATAACTTCCAGGGACTGTGGTAAATACTAGGAGTCTAGAATCAAGTAAGACCCATTCTGTACCCTCAAGGAACTAAAATACTTAGTTGAAATCAAGTTAAAATATATCTACAGAATTTCCCATGCATCTAATTTAATTATCAGAAAATGATATTTATGATTGGCTTCTCATGAAAAATGCATTTCCCCTGAGGGTTTTCAAAATGTTTATCTAGGGCTAGCAAATCTTTTGCCCTGTGGGCCACAATTTTTAGTTTCTAAACATTTATCTTTTCCCTTTTTTGTGAAAAAGTAGCATTTTCCCATCTGCACTGATGCCACTTTTATATTCACTATTGTTTTCTTGAAAAGTGCCAATAGTTCCTTAATGATGACTAAGAGTTCTTTAATAAAAGGTTTTCTCTTGGCATAGAGCCTGGAAATAATTCAATTAGGTCGTCTTTTCCCTTATAATGAACTACATTTTCTTCTTTAAAATGTTTGTCCTAGACAACTGAGCTTAACTGTTTATTTTTCTTGTGAAGAGATATGGAAGATAAGTATTGAGTATTTATTTCTTTTCTTTGCTGTTAATGTTATATTTGTTTTTCTAGTCTCCTCCCTATTTATAATGTAAAAATTTTAAAACTTATTTTTAATTTTTTCAAAATTCTGAACTCATCAGAATTATTTTTCATGTATATCTTCTTTCATATATTGTACATGGTGTTTTTAAAAGTATATTCTTAGTTTTTTGTTAACCATATAAATACTTTTTTGCTCTGACTCTTTTCAAGAGCAGTATGCTTAATGATATTATGTTAGGTTTTGAAAATCTAACACTTTTTGACACAGTGATTTAAGAATCTGGCTCTGTGTTTATTTTAGTTCAATACCCCTTAAAAAATCATTTAATAATGTAAAAGTAACGTAAACTTTTTGTAATGCATGTATTTAAAACGTAAAAATTACCAAGTTAACCATTTTAAATGTACAGTTCAGTAGTGTTAAGTACATTCACTTTTTTGTGCATCCAATATCCATAACTGTTCATCTTGCAAAACTGAAATTCTATACTCATTAAACAGTTACTCGCATTCCCCCCTCCACCAAGCCCATGGCAGTTACCATTCTACTTTCTGTCTATATTAATTTGACTTCTCTAGGTACCTCATTTAAGTAGAATCATACAGTATGTGTCTCTTTTGTGACTGGATTATTTCACTTAGCCAGTTTATCCATGTTGTGGCATGTGTCAGAATTTCCTTCCTTTTTTTTTTTTTTTTTTTTTTTTTTTGTTGCAGTATGCGGGCCTCTCACTGTTGTGGCCTCTCCTGTTGCGGAGCACAGGCTCCGGACCCACAGGCTCAGCGGCCATGGCTCACGGGCCCAGCCACTCCGCGACATGTGGGATCTTCCCGGACCGGGGCACGAACCCGTGTCCCCTGCATCGGCAGGCGGACTCTCAACCACTGCGCCACCAGGGAAGCCCAGAATTTCCTTCCTTTTTAAGGCTGAATAATAATTCTATTATATGTGTATACCACATATTGTTTATCCATTCATCTGTTGATGGGCATTTGGGTTGCTTCTCCTTTTGACTATTGTAAATAATGCTGCTATGAACATGGGTGTACAAATATCTCTTTGACACCCTGCTTTCAATTGTTCAGGTTTTATACCCAGCAGTGGAATTGCTGGATCATATGGTAATTTTGTATTTAATTTTTTTGAAGAACTGCTGTATTGTTTACCATAATGGCTGCACCCTTTTACATTCCACCCACAGTGCACAAGGGTTCCAGTTTTTCGACATCCTTGTCAACACTTGCTATTCTTCATTTTTTTGATAGTAGCCATCCTAATGGGTGTGATATCATGTCTCATTGTGATTTTGATTTGCTTTCCCTAATTATCAGTGATGTTGAGCATTTTTTTCATGTGCTTATTGCCCACTTGTATATATTCTTTAGAGAAATGTCATACTCATGTCCTTTGCCCATTTTTGAATTGGGTTGTTTGGTTTTCTTTTGAGTTTTAGGAGTCCTCTGTATATTCCAGATAACAATCCCTTATCAGATATGTGATTTGCAAATATTTGCCCCTCTTTTGTGATTTGCATTTTTACTCTGTTAATAGTGGCCTTTGAGTCACAGAAGTTTTCAATTTTGAAAAAGTCCAGTTTGCCTATTGTTTTTATTTCCTATGCCTTTCATCAGATTCAAGAAATCATTGCCAAGTCCAATGTCATGAAGCTTTTTGCCCATGTTTTCTTCTAAAGGTTTTATAGTTTTAGCTCTTACGTTTGGGTCTTTGATCCATATTGTGTTAATTTTTGTATATAGGGTTATCTGAGGGTCCAACTTCATTCTTTTGCATGTGGATATCATGTTTTTCCAGCATAATCTGTAGAAAAAGACTGTCCTTTCCCCTATTGAATGGTATTGACACCTTTGTTGAGAATCATTTGACCACCTTTGTAAGGATTTATTTCTGCCCTTTCTATTCTATTTCATAGGTCTATAAGTGTCTGTCTTTATGCCATTGCCACACTGTTTTGATTAACGTAACTTTTGTAATTAAGTTTTGAATTCAGGAAGTGTGAGTCCTCCAACTTTGTTCATCTTTTTCAAGATTACTCTGTATATGGTGTTTCAAAATGCAGACCAACTTGTACAGTCACATTTTCTTATTTATTGAAAGCATTTGTGCTTGATAAACAGGATTTAATATCTTTAGTTTTCATTTCACTTGATCCTCACTGAGTAGATGGAAAAAATCCATCTTTCTCTGAGTTTTTAAAGTTCTGCTTATTTAAAGTCCAGAGTGTATATATCTAACTATAGTCAACATTTACTTAATTAATGTGAACCCCAAGATGACATTGTCAGTCTTTCTTTGCTAATTTCTATGTTACAACCAGTTTCTCATTTTACTCAAAATGAGGTCCAGAGTAGCAGTTCTGTTTTCTTTCTTTGTCTTTATGAATGATTTCTTGAGAGATATTGACTACTTTAGTTGAACCTTTGCTCCTGGACCCTTCTCATTTAAGCTTTCCTGATCTTTTATCCCTTTAGTTTAGTGTCATGTTCTTTTCTTGTTCTTCCTGGATTTCCCAACTTGGGAACCAAATTGGAAAGCTATTGCAAAGAATGGGACTAAAAGCTTAGAAAACTTTGAATGAAGTATTCCCCTACAAACTATGATAAAATAGCATTAAAATGGTAATTTTTTACTTACTAACTTTTTGGTAGAATATTAAGTTTAAATGTTTTACCTAGTATTATTGTAAATATAAAATTGTTCATAAGCATTTAGAACAGGGTTTCATTTTTACCGGTTTTCAGAATGTTGAATCTATTACAAAGCAAGCTATATAGTAGCATAAGAATAGGGCACCCAGAAAGGTATTTGGTGTTTGTAGAATTGATTTCAATATAGGAAAGACATTTAGCAAGGCTGAGCTAATGGATAATAGATGGCCTAGAGTTGGCAGAAGTATACAGAAAAGATAATCATTCTTGGATCGCTGTTTTATTACAGAGTAGTATGATACCTGCTCTTTGGAACATTTGATGTTTCATTTTTCCTTATGTTTTTGTTTTATTTACAGGTCCCCCTCCTATCCCTGCAGAACCTATTGTTTCACCTGAACCAGTATATGTTTCAAAAGTACATTATGGAAGGAAAGTCCTTTATGATAATTTTTTTTTTTTTAAGAAGATATTTGAGGGTAGGAATTTATTAATTAATTTATTTTTGCTGTGTTGGGTCTTCGTTTCTGTGCGAGGGCTTTCTCTAGTTGTGGCAAGCGGGGGCCACTCTTCATCGTGGCGTGCGGGCCTCTCACTGTTGCGGCCTCTCTTGTTGCGGAGCACGGGCTCCAGATGTGCAGGCTCAGTAGTTGTGGCTCACAGGCCTAGTTGCTCCGCGGCATGTGGGATCCTCCCAGACCAGGGCTCGAACCTGTGTCCCCTGCATTAGCAGGCAGATTCTCAACCACTGCGCCACCAGGGAAGCCCCTATGATAATTTTTAAAGAAGATTAACCCAATTAAAAATTATAACAGCATATAATTAAAATATGCATAGGTATGAAAATGTACATTAGTATTTTATTATTCAAACCTGTCACACTTCAGCAAAGATGAGTATTTCCTTCCATACTCTGCTAAAAATTAGAGAGATAATAAAATTGGAGAGGAACTATTGAAGAAGTGGTTTCTTTCCTATAAAGAGATGGCTTATCAATATCATATAACTGCTTTTTTGAGAACTCTTTGCTTCGGTGGGCCGGTCATTAATGAAATCCAGTGGCTTTCTGGTGCTTGATGGCTGGGGTATTCATTTCAAGTAATCTATTCACTTTCTTTTAATGTTAGTTATTTGTCACTCAAGCCCAAAGAAAACTATAACTGCAATTGAAATTACTAGTTATGTGACCTAGGACCAGTTACTTCTCTGTACACCTTAATTTCTCTGTCTATAAAATAGCTACAACAATAATTACCTCATAGGGTTATTGTGAGGATTAAATTAATTTATGCATTTAAAAAAAAACGTGATCAGTGCCTGGCACACAGTAGGTGCTCACTAAATAGTAACTACCATTATTTTAACATTTTATTATATTCAACATTATGTAGATTAGTGTATACTTTTCCCATTAGATTGTGAATCCCCTGAAAGGCAGGAAATTATCCTTAATTTCTACATTGCCTTCATAATAGTAACACTTCAGACTTCAGAGTGTTTGTGCAACTAAAGTGAAGAACAGCATTTCTTTCTTTGTCTTTTCCAGGTCTGAGGATTAGGATTTATGCCTTTTCAGGTTTGGTTTTCCATTGTCTTTCTGAGACAGAAAAAAAAGCTGCATTTGTGTGCTTGTTTGGAGTAAAACGACCAGACCAGGGAAAATAGGCATATTCAAAAGGCAAAGTCTACCAATAGTTAAATATAGTCAGTCAGATATAGTCATTTACCCTGATAGTCATAGGAATTGATGAACAGAAGGACAGTGAGTGGCCAGTCCAACAGCAATGATTTCTTAATATGAGAAGGGACTCTAGTGTTTCTTTTCAGCCTCTGTGGACATTTTTAATGAATAGTTAAAAAGAATCCCGGGTTGGCAAATAATAAAAACTACTGTTACCCTGAGAAAACACATCAATCTATGGGGAAGAAAGAGTATGTGGTTAACGGTATGTTTAAAGAAATACATGAGTAGAGTCAGGTTTGGTAGGCTCAGGTAAGGAGTTAAAAAGTTAAAACTTGACAGTTTTAGTCGGGAAATGGAGAACAGACATCATTATCAGGCTTATAGGTAAAGACGGGAGTTGGATGTTATCACTTTTGAAGAAAAAAAGATTTGAGATACATAAAAATCTCCTGAACAGGTCCTGTTGGGCTAGTTATGGAAGGTATCACCATTTCACAGCCTGTCTACTTTGCCATATTTTTACTGGAGTGTATCTTCATTTAATATAGTGATATTTTGGCTCTGAAGATAGGTTCAGGTTACTTATGATACTAAAGATCACTTGAAATTAGCAACTGGAAATCAAAGAACTGGTGTTAATTAGCATCATGTATGTCATGTTTTTATGTCATCCTTCACTTCCAGTAGTTTGTGAGAACATTTTATTTCCTCAGCAACCAGCGCACATGTATAGGAAAAATAGTATTGCACTTGCTCCTTATTCCTTCATATGCATGCTAGTAAGAGATACATTTAGTAACTAAGATTTGATTATATTCACAACATTTGTTATTTCCTTCAACACCAGTTAAGATCAAGAGCTATATCAGTACGTTGTTAACTTCCAAACATTCTTTATGATATTCAGGTGCAACGTTTTTAATATGCAGCAAAATATTCTCTTGCCACACACATAATTCTTGATCTGTCAGTACTAATTGCAGTGTATTTTTCTATTCTATATCATTGCGCAAAATAATTGCTAACTGTATAGGACATGATTAAATAAATTACAGTGCATTCATTGTATGGAACCATTAAGAAGAAGGAGGGTAGCACTACCTCTGAATGATGCCCAAGACCAAGTACAGTAAGTCCCTTACATACAAACGAGTTCCATTCTGAGAGCGTGTTTGTAAGTCCAGTTTGTTCATAAGTCCAACAAAGTTAGCCTAGGTACCCAAATAACACAATCGGCTATATAGTACTGTACTGTAATAGGTTTATAATACTTTTCACACAAATAATACATAAAAAACAAACACAAAAAATAAAACTTTTTTTTTTTTTTTTTTCCTCGGTACGCAGGCCTCTCACTGTTGTGGCCTCTCCCGTTGCGGAGCACAGGCTCCGGACGCTCAGGCTCAGCGGCCATGGCTCATGGGCCCAGCCACTCCGCGGCATGTGGGATCCTCCCGGACCCGGGCACGAACCCACGTCCCCTGCATTGGCAGGCGGACTCTCAACCAGAGTGCCACCAGGGAAGCCCCAACATTTTTAATCTTACAATACAGTACCTTGAAAAGTATAGTAGTATCAGCTACATCACCGCTGCTTTTACACTTGCTTCCAGACATCCTAGGCTTGAAATAAATATACTGTACTACTGTATACAGTACTGTACAGTAAAGTACACAAAAGCACAACCACTTGTAGAGGATGCACACACGTGACAGTGTAATGACAGACACATGAACTAACTTACATGATTGGACATATGAGCGTACCTTTGCATCTTTGAAAGTTCACAACTTGAAGGTTCATATGTAGAGAACTTAGTGTAAATGCAAAGTGGATTTTAGCATGCCCCAGTTTTTATTTTTTAATTAGTGTATGTTTAGATGTATATTTTGTTTATCAAAATATCCATACTGGTAATAGTGGTTGCATTTGGAGAGGGAGACTTATGAATGTACATCTCTTATATTGCTGTTTCAGTGGGAAAAAAACATTTAACTTTATGCTATCATCAAATGAATATGCTTCTCCTGTATCATAAGCTTTTGGTAATAAGCTGAGCCAAGTTGTTGAGTACTTCTCATAGTTTTACTGCATAAACACCAAAAGCTAATTTTTACACCACATGATGGTTTTACTAATTTAAATGAAATATATGCTAGCATGCAATTATAATAATTTGCACCTTCTTATTGTATGCTTTGTGGTTAGATAAAAGAATATAGCAAGTAGTTCATTTTTCTGATTGTGTTTATGATGTTCTTTAACTCTTTTTGATGTGACTTTACATGTTTTTGCTAAGAGAGCATTAACAATATTAAAGAAAAATTCAAGTTTAACAAATATAAGTAAAAACTTGTAAATGGCCTTACTGAAATGAGTTGTCTTAGCTGAGACTACTAACATTAAATTTTTAGCATTTATGTGCCTTTTTAATATAATTATTAAGCAGGTAAAAAGAATTTCTGTGAAAAATATAGTTATACAATTCATATATATGCAAGGTATGAGAGCAAAATTGTTTCATTTACTTTTTTCCTCTGAGGGTATAGTGGACTGCGAACCACTTGATAGACTACTTACCAACTATCATGCAACTAACAAGGACTATCAGTGTTTAGTAAACAACTAAACTTTGAGAAATACTATATTAAGTGATTCTGCAACCTCTCATTCTCTAGAATAATGATTCTTCCCTGGGGATATACAAGCATACATACACAAAGCAACAGATGGCCAGGGCTCTATCTCAGAACCTCAAGTCTTTCATTTTTTTAAAAAGGTCCATGGGTGACTTTTGATGTCTATTCTTGGTTATAACTGTTCTATGGTAATCCTGATTACTTCAGACTATCTCCTTTCAAAGTTTGGGACTTTTTTTTTTAGTGCGAACGTGGAACTATATCAAGAGTCTAAGTGTTTAGTGCTTTGCAGTGGTTGTCAGTGGGACAAATACTTAGGAGTATATTTTGATTGTCACAGTGATTGGGGAAGACTGCTGGCATTCATTGAGATGTTGCTTGTCAGGCAATGTGGGACAATCCCATACAACAGAGAATTGTCTTGTGTCCTGTATGACTTTTGAATGTTTTATCAATTATAAATTAGTAATCCTCTAATATGTAATACTTATACATCTTTTTACAAGAATCCAAAAAGCTCAATAACTTGTGTTCTTTTAGAATGGAGTACTTTAAAATCAATCATGACATAAATTATAAATTTGCTTACATATCTCTATAAATTAACTCATTCAACTGAAAGGTTATAAGAGGAATAATAGAGACCTCTGGGAGAAAGCACAGTGTTCTTCAAATTCATATTGCATTTGATTTTTTTTTTCTAGAAGGGAGACATACTCAGTTTGCAAAGATTTCACAGATCGTTAAAGAAACATTTTATCAACTAATTTCTAATCATTCAGAGTGTCTGAAATGTAGCAACTCATTAGCTGCTTTTATAATTGAAAGAGGTAAGTGCAAGTACTTGGGATGTGTTCATTTGTACAAAAGCTATTAAGTAACTTAATGATCTGAACTACGCAATGGTAATATTTTAATTAACTATCTTTGCCCCTGTTGACAGTAGCGCTGCATTGATTTGAAGTGGCCCTTTCTAGTAGGTGTGGGTCATTAAACACAAAGATTCTCAAAGGTAGAGATAAAGTATACTGAATAGGAACCAATAGAGAACTGCAGAATGGTAAAATAACCTAATATTTTAATCAGTAATTGTGTTGGAGTCACTACCATCTTGAAATCTAACCCCATTATAACAAATATTGAGAGAGACTCTATAAAAATTAACATTTTCTTTACTTTCAAATAATAAAAGATTAAAGTGAAAAATCATGAATCTATGTTTTTTCCTGTGAATATTATGATGTGATTCCAATTACATTTTTTATTTATCCTGTAATGTTCTAGATTGATCATTAATTAAACAGATTTGAATTTTATATTCATCTCAATATTATAGATGATACAAAAACAATTTGATATTTGGTTCTTAATGATTTTTTGTGACCTAGGTGGGGAGAAGATATATATGATTTTTCAAGGGTCAACTTTAGTTTGAAATCATGGAGCATGATACCTCCATGCTTTATCATTCCGTCTTAAGATCACTTTGGCTATTTGGGTGTTTTTGTGTTTCCATACAAATTGTACAATTATTTGTTCCAGTTCTGTGAAAAATGTTGTTGATATTTTGATAGGGATTGCATTGAGTCTGTGGATTGCCTTGGGTAGTATGGTCATTTTAAGAATATTACTTCTTCCAGTCCTTGAGCATGGTATATCTTTCCATTTATTTGTTGTCAACTTCAGTTCCTTCATTAACGTCTTACAGTTTTCTAAGTATGTCTTTTACCTCCTTGGTTAGATTTATTCCTATGTATTTTATTCTTTCTGATGCAATTTTAAATGGGATTGCTTTTTTAATTTGTGTTTTTGATAGTTCATTATTAGTGTATAGAAATGCAACAGATTTCTATACATTAATTTTGTATCATGCAACTTTACTGAATTCATTTATTAGTTGTAATAGTTTTTTGGTAGAGTCTTTAAGGATTTCTGTATATAGTATGTCATCTGCAAACAGTGACAGTTTTACTTCTTCTGATCCAATTTGTTTTCCTTTTATTTCTTTTTCTTGTCTGATTACTGTGGCTAGGGCTTCCAATACTATGTTGAATAAAAGTAGGGAGGGTGGGTATCCTTATCTTATTCCTCTGATATAAGAAGAAATGCTTTCAGCTTTTCACCATTGAGTATGATGTTGGCTGTGCGTTTGTCACATATGGCCTTTGTTATGTTGAGGTATGTTCTGTTGCTACCTACTTTGTTGAGAGTTTTTTTTTAATCATAAATGGATGTTGAATTTTGCTGAAAGCTTTTTCTGCATCTATTGAGATGATCATATGCTTTTTAATTTTCAGTTTGTTAATGTGGTGTGTCACATTGATTGATTTGTGGATATTAAACCATCCTAGCATCCCTGGAATAAATCCCACTTGATTATGGTGTATGATCCTTCTTTTAATGTATTGTTGAATTTGGTTTGCTAATATTTTGCTGAAGATTTTTTTGCATTTGTGTTTAGGCATATTTGTCTGTAATTTTCTTTTTTTGTGGTATCTTTGTCTGGTTTTGGTGTCAGGGTAATGCTGGCCTTATAGAATGAGTTTGGAAGTGACCCCTCCTCTTCAATTTTTTGGAATAGTTTGAGAAGAATAGGTATTAACTCTTCTCTAAATGTTTGGTGGAAGTCACCTGTGAAGCCATCTGGTCCTGGACTTTTGTATGTTGGGAGTTTTTTAATTACTGATTCAATTTCATCACTAGTAATTGGTCTGTTCATATTTTCTGTTTCTTCCTGGTTCAGTCTTGGGAGATTGTATGTTTCTAGGAATTTATCTGTTTCTTATAGGTTGTTAATTTTATTGGCATATAATTGTTCAGAGTAATCTCTTATGATTCTTGGTATTTCTGTGGTGTCAGTTGTAACTTCCCTTTTTTCATTTCCAATTTTATTTATGTGGGCCTTCTCTCTTTTTCTTGATGTATCTGGCTAAAGGTTTATCAATTTTGTTTCTTTTCGGAGAACCAACTCTTAGTTTCATTGATCTTTTCTATTTTTTTTTTATTCTCTATTTCATTTATTTCTGCTCTGATCTTTCTGATTTCTTTTCTTCTAACTTTAGGTTTGGCTATATCTATTTTTCTTGTTCTTTGAGGTGTAAGGTTAGATGATTGATTTGAGATTTTTCTTGTTTCCTGAAGTAGACTTGTTTTTTTCTAATTTTTTTAGAAGTTTTATAGTTTATTTTATTTATTAATTGATTGATTGATTGCTGCATTGGGTCTTTGTTGCTGCATGCCAGCCCTCTGTAGTTGCATCGAGTGGGGTCTACTCTTCATTGTGGCGTGTGGGCTTCTCATTGCAGTGGCTTCTCTTGTTGCAGAGCCTGGGCTTTAGGTGTGCGGGCGTCAGTAGTTGTGGCATGTGGGCTCAGTGGTTCTGGCTCACGGGCTCTAGAGTTCAGGCTCAGTAGTTGTGGCACACAGGCTTAGTTGCTCTACGGCATGTGGGATCTTCCCAGACCAGGGCTCAAACCAGTGTCCCCTGCATTGGCAGGCAGATTCTCAACTACTGCACCACCAGGGAAGCCCTGAAGTAGACTTGTTTTCATTTCCTAATCTTACATCTGCTTTTGCTACATCCCATAGGTTTTGGGTTATTGTGCTTGCAGTTTCATTTGTGTCCAGGTATTTTTTTATTTCCTTTTTGATTTCTTCAGTGATCCATTGATTGTTTAGTAACATGTTGTTTAGACTCCACCTGTTTGTGCTTTTTTGTGCTCTTGTTTCTTGTGATTGATTTCCACTTTCATAGGGTTGTGGTCGGAAAAGATGCCTTATATGATTTCGGTATTCTTAAATTTATTGAGACTTATTTTGTGGCATAGCATGTGACCTGTCCTGGAGAATGTTCCACGTGCCCTTGAAAAGAATGTGTATTCTGCTATTTTGGATGAAATGTTCCATATATGTTTAATTCCATCTGGTATGATGTGTTATCCAAAACCGGCGTTTTCTAATTGATTTTGTGTCTGGATGGTCTGGCCATTGATGTAAGTGGGGTGTAGTCCCCTACTACTACTGTATTATTGTCAGTTTCTCCTGTTACATTTATTAATATTTGCTTTATATATCTAGGTGCTCCTATGTTGAGTGCTTTACATTTACAAATGTTATATATACTTTTAGGATCGATCCCTTTATCATTGTGTAGTGTCCTCTTTTGTCTTTTTACTGTCTTTGTTTTAAAGTCTGTTTTGTCTGATAATAAGTATTGCTACTCCAGCTTTCTTTTCATTCTGTTTTCATGGAATACCTTTGTCCCCTTCACTTTCAATCTGTGTGTGTCTTTAGATCTGAAGTGAGTCTCTTGTAGGTAGTATATATGTGGATCTTGTTTTCTTCTATTTTCTTCTTTTTTTTTTTGGGGGGGGGGTACGTGGGCCTCTCACTGTTGTGGCCTCTCCCGTTGCGGAGCACAGGCTCCGAACGTGCAGGCTTAGCGGCCATGGGTCACAGGCCCAGCCGCTCCACGGCATGTGGGATCTTCCCGGACCGGGGCATGAACCCGTGTCCCCTAGCATCGGCAGGTGGACTCTCAACCACTGCGCCACCGGGGAAGCCCGGATCTTGTTTTCTTATTCAGACACTTTATGTTTTTTGATTGGAGCTTTTAGTTCATTTACATTTAAAGTAATTATTGATAGGTATATACTTATTACCATTTTGTTAACTTGTTTTCAGGTTATTTTTGTAGTTCTTTTTTGTCCCTTCTTTTGCTTTCTTCCCTTGTGATTTGATGACTGTCTTTAGTGGTTGTGTTTGGATTACTTTCCCTCTTTTGTGTGTGTATCTGTATTATCGGTTTTTTATATTTATATATATATATATATATATATATATATATATATATATGGGTGAGTATTTTAAGTTGATGATCTCTCAAGTTCAGATGCATTCTAATCACCCTGTATTTTTACTCCCCCCAAAGGTTAATGTATTTTACATCTTTTTGGCATGTGTATCCCTTAACTACTTGTTGTGGCTATAGATGATTTTACTGCTTTTGTTTTTTAACCTTCCTACTAATTTTATAAGTGGCTGATCTGTCAACTTTACTGTATGTTTGCCTTTACCAGTGAAATTTTTCCTTTCCTACTTTTCATATTTCTAATTGTTATCTTTTCTGTTTAGAGCAGTCCCTTTAACATTTCTTGTAAAGCTGATTTTTTGGTGCTGAACTCTTTTAGTTTTTGCTTATCTGTAAAATGTTTATCTTTCCTTCAAATCTAAATGATAACCTGGTCAGGTAGAGTATCCTCTACCGTAGGTTTTTTCCTTTCATGTAGGTTCTTTTCCTTTCATTGCTTTGAATATATTGTGCCACTCCCTTCTGGCCTGCAAAGTTTCTGCTGAAAAGTCAGCTAAAAGTCTTATAGGAGTTCCCTTGTATGTGACTAGTTGCCTTTCTCTTTCTACTATTCTCTTGCTTTATCTTTAATATTTTCCTTTTTAATTATAATGTGTCTTGGTTTGAACCTCTTTCAGTTCACCTTTTTGAGACTGTGTGACTCCTGGACCTGGATTTCTATTTTCTTCCCCAGGTTAGAGAAGTTTTTAGCTACTATTTCTTCAAATAAGTTCTCTGCCCCTTTCTGTCTCTCTTCTCCTTCTGGGACCCCTATAATGCACATGTTAGTGTGCTTGGTATTGTTTCAGAGGTGTCTTAAACTATCCTCATTTTTTAAGTTCTTTTTTTTCTCTTTAGCTTAGGTGACTTCCACCACTTAGTCTTCCAGATTGCTGATTCGTTCCTCTGTACTAGCTAATCTACTGTTGATTTTTTTAGTGTATTTTTTATTTTAGTTATTGTATTCCTCAGCTCTGTTTGGTGGTTCTTTATATTTTCTACCTCTGTGTTCATCCATTCTTCTCGTGTCTTCAGTGACCATCTTTATGATCATTATCTTGAACTCTTTAATCAGGTAGATTGCTTATCTCCACTTCATTTCGTTCTTTTTGTGAGGTTATGTCTTTTTCCTTCGTTTGGAACATAATTCTCTGTCTCTTTGTATTGCCCAATTCTCTATGTGTTTCTGTGTGTTAGGTAGTTCAGTTACATTTCCCCCTCTTGGAGAAGTAGCCTTTTGTAGGAGACATCCTATGGGGCCCAGCAACACATTCTTCTCTGGTCACCAGGGCTGTATACTCTAGGGGTGCCCTCTATTTAGAATGTGTGTGCCCTTCTGTTGTGGTGAGGCCTACTACTCTGGGCATGTGGGTAGGCAGGCCTGGCCCCTGACCCAGTTGGCTATAAGACCAGACCCTGTGTGGTGGCTGTGAGCCCAGTGGAGGACAGGGTAGGCTTGCCTGCCATTTCCTCTTACATCTTGGCGAATTTCTTCTTTTGGTTATTCCCTCTTTTTCCTACATTATCAAACTCTAGTATCTCCCTGAAACATTGCAGTTTGAGTTACAGAGAAAGAAGCTGAGCTCTTGGCTACACTACTGCCCATTATAACTCAGAACATAGATCACCATTCCAGAACTTACACTGACACTATACAATTCCCTTATATCACCCCATATCCCACACCAATACTAGAACTTTTTGACCAACCCAATACATTAGAGATAATAGAACATTTTTACTTTTCTCATCTAATCCTACTCCTCCAGCTGCCTTTATCTCAGTAAATGGCATCCATCCAGCTGCTAAAAATCTAAGTCATCCATTATTTATCCCTTCCCCTAACATCTTACAATTTATCTTCAAGTCCTGTTTATTATATCCTCAAACTCTATCTCAGGTCTGATCTTCCTTTTTTTTTCATTTAACCTCCATCATTTGAGTCTTAAGTCATTATCTCTGACCTGGACTACTGTAACAGAGCCCCTAATTCAGCTTCTTGGACCTTACTGGAATCCTTTACCCCACTCCTTTTGCTGCTCACTCATAATGAAACTTAAATTTCAGTTTCATAAGGAGGGATTCTGCAACTGGTCTTCATGAGGTAATCTTTCCTCCTAATATTCTTTAAATTAGCCGTGTATCTGTTTCCTTCAAAGCTTTTATTACAATTTGTGGTTTTAGTCTTTTTTTCTTCTCTCCTATTAGAAGCTTCATGAGGGCCTGTCTTAATCAGTGTTTGATTCCTAGCATCTATTTCACTGCCTAGTATTTGGTAGGACTGCAACAATTTTTGTGGAATTAATGGAAGTCCTTTCTTAGGTAGTTGCAGATGTGGAACTGAACTTTGAAAGACTAAGACTAGAGATTTTCTGAAATCATCAACACAGAGGTAAACTATAGCATGAGATAGGTACTCAGAAGAATATTTAGAGAAAAAAGAACAATGATCTAGCAACTAGGATATAGAAAGGCCACATAGGTAGGAGGTGAAAGGAAAAAACTATCTTCTGAGCATAGAGTTTCAAAGAAATCTCAAATGGAGTACAGCAAAAAATGATTCTATTGATTGTAGTAGAAATGTAGATAAAGTATAATATAAAACATTTGCCTTTTAAATTGTGATACTATTGAAGTAGTTTTTAAATTTTGCTTCCTAGAAGACTCTCAAACTCTTATTTGAAATTGTGGAATTATTTTTCCAACTTTTTGGTCAATATATTTTACTAACTTTAAAATGGTAAGGTAGACTTTTTCATTGAACTACCGTTGTAATTAATTCATTTAACCTACTCTCTTTTTACACCAGGCATTTACTAGATGCTCAAATAAAAGTTTGTTGAATATAAATGGGAAAAAAAATGGTAAGAAAGAGGTGGAGGTTGAACATAGGGAAGAGGAAGGTAAAAATAACCTGCTACTGTTAACCTTTCCTTTCAGCTGGACAGCGCGAAGTTGTAGCTATAGGCACAGGTGAATACAATTATAGTCAGTGCATTAAGCCAAATGGAAGAGTGTTGCACGATACTCATGCTGTTGTTACGGCAAGGAGATCTCTCCTTAGGTAAGGTAACAAATATATTTAATTAAATATATTAAATATATATAAATATATCTGTTAATATTTAACAGATATGTTTAATGCCATCAAATATTAATGCTCTTAGCCTAAAGCAATCACATATATATGTCTTTATTTACAAATGGAATTTTACTCATCATTGAGCCAAGGGTATGGCAGTCTCTTACTTATCCAAGCCATCTGATATTTTCCTGTCACTTTTGGAAACCTTATAGTAATTTCAGTGTCTAGCCTATGAATTTTAGTGGCTTCTATTATCAAGAGCTTATGAACTCAGTTTTAAGAGTCATACAACCTTTTTTTTAAGAGAAAAATACTGTCTTTATTACTGATAAAAGTAATTGGAGAGTATAGCTTTAGATCTGGACCAAGTAGGCTTGGTAATATATCACCCCTGAATTAATCATACTTATCCAAAGGCAGAAATCAATGAGTTTCCACTCATGAGGTCTGTACAAAGTTTACGATATAGCAGAGTGTCGATAAAGTATTTTTTAGGCTGGCAGATCTCAGAGAGAAAGAGAGAAAGGGGCTAAAGTGAGGATGCCTAGTTTCTTTTTCCAAACTTATCAGTCACTCTGCTCCTTGTAAGAGGCATAATTAGCAGATAGTAGAGAAATAAACCAAGAATGTTACTCTTTGGAATTCCTTTTCTGTAAAAACATGAAAAGTGGGACATGAGCATTACCTCCTGCAGTAGTTACCAGCTTTTGTTCTCTTAAGTCACTAAGTTTACTTTTTATAAAACATTTTTAATCGAATTTTTCAAACAAAAGTGAGAATCAGATAATTAATTCCATCATTCAGTTGTCAGCATTCTGATACCAATACCCAATGATCATATCCAATTATTAGCATATCCAGTTATTAGGATTCTGTTGATCTTATTTAATTTATGCACCCTCACTTTTTGTTGGTGGTATTTCTTTACTGGAGTATTTTAAAACAAATTTACACGTATTATTTTATCGGAAAAACTTAAGTATATATCTCTAATAATAAGGAAAGAATCCTATAATCTTAAAAGGAAAGATTTTGGGAAGTCCATGAAGGTAATGCAACTAATTGTCCTCCCATCCCCCTTGGTGCTTAGTGAATTATTTGACCCCTTTAAAACTACCTCTTTGTGTTTATTTCTTGTCATGCTTGGCACTGTCATTTATACTGGTGCTTAATATTTTATTATATATTTCTGATGATAGGATTAAAATCATGGTTTTTTAAATAAGCAAAATAGTATTTGTCCTCTGATTTGATTAGTAGTTTCAGGAAATCTATTTCACTTCTTAATTTAACTTACAGGCTTTGTTATGTTATTCCTACGCTCTTGTGTTTTTGTCTTCAGAACCACTAAGCAGTGGGAACCACAGTCGTTGTCTACCTGTTTTGGCATGGAAGGGAAAATAGAAGTAAAGCAGAAAATTGATACTTCACCTAGGAGGCTGGGAGCAGAGCTGTCTAAGAAAGAAGGGAGGAATCAGTAGAGAAATGGGTCTTTTGCAGAAAATGATAGTTGAGTACTTTAATGTGAAATGAGAGTGGAGTGGTAGTCGAGGAATGATGCTTTAAGGCAGGTCACCGGGCAGACTGGGCTCTAACTGAAGACTTATCAAGGGACTTAATTCTTCATTAAGTAAGGCTAAGATTATTTTACAAGTTCCTATCAATATCAAAACTTTTGGCATATAGGGACATTGTTCATAACATAAATATAATGTTTGTTTAAGATACTTCATTTTTAAATTTTCTTACTTGATGAAGCTCTATCTCATTAATTTTAGGTACTTTTATAGACAACTTCTACTCTTCTACAGCAAAAATCCTGCTGTGTTGGAAAAATCAATATTTTGTACAGAACCAGCTTCTAATCTGCTCACTCTCAAGCAGAATATCAACATTTATCTCTATATGAACCAGTTGCCTAAAGGATCAGCCCAGATTAAGTCACAATTGTAAGTATTATGGAAGCTGTTTTTGAAGGAATCTAGGATGGCCATATCATGCATTCTGAATCCATACAGCAAAAGAACAAGTAAATTCATATCTATCCATATTCTTCCTCCAGCCTTGAGGTGTTATTTGTAGGCTGCAAGAGCCTGAAGGCTGAAAGACCACAAATTCTTTCTCCTTCCCTCCACTCAGTCTGGTCCATTACTACTACTTAAGTATTCCATGTACTTCACTGCTCTCTTTTTGATGCTGTTGAAAATCTTCTATTCCTTTCTAGTTGTAATACTTCATAAACTTTAGGAAGTATGGATTTATACACTCTTCACACACTAACACAGGAGTTAAGGAATGCAGTCTATTCTTCTGGTCAGTCTGTGGCCAAAACTTCATTATCTTGATGAATGGGTAGCATCAGTTAGCATGAAGTTTGAACAACACAGGCAAGCACAAAAAAGAAAGTAAAATTCACTTCACTCCAACCATCTAGAGATAACTGCAGTTTATAGTTTGTTTAAAAGCCTTCCAGTAACACCTTTGAAAACAAGGGTGAGTGTTTCTCTTGAGAGAAACCTCAAGAAAAATAATTTTAGATTTTACTGTTTTAACATATTTTGTTGGAGGTGAATCTTGAATATAAATTGTCAGTTTTCTTTTTTTCATTCTCTAATTTTGTAGTGTTTAAAAATTTTAATATGGAGAAAGGAAATAACTCACAAACTATGGCAGGGACAAAAATTAGGTTTTCATTTGATTTTAAGGGACATAAAGAATGGCAATAATATGAAATTTATCCTTGCTGGAAGCTCTAAATATGGTTAATTTCTGTTTGGTTTTAATTTTGTGGAAGGAAGTCACTCCATCCTACCTTGCTTTGGGTTTGCATCTATTTCTGTTACTGGAATTAAATGTACACTGGCAAGTTAAATATGTTTGAGAACAGTTCTTAGGTACATGCAGATTTTACTTTGTCAGCTTTGGGTTTTGGTTTTTTTTTTAACATCTTTATTGGAGTATAATTGCTTTGCAATGATGTGTTAGTTTCTGCTTCATAACAAAGTGAATCAGTTATACATATACCTATGTCCCCATACCTCTTCCCTTTTGCCTCTCCCTCCCTCCCACCCTCCCTATCCCACCCCTCTAGCTGGCCGCATAGCACAGGGAGATCAGCTCGGGGCTTTGGTTTTTAAAGGAAGAAACTTTCTTTTCTTTCTCTAGGCGTCTTAATCCACGTTCTGTGTCTGCATTTGAAGCCCATGAAGAGCTGAGTCTCCATGTGGCTGTTGAAGGCAAAATTCATCTGACTGTCTACTGCCCTGCAGATGTTGTTAATAGAATAAGCAGCATGGCCTCAAGTGACAAACTGATGAGATGGGGAGTGCTTGGTGTACAGGGAGCATTGCTGAGTCAGTTTATACAGCCAGTTTATATCAGCAATATACTTGTTGGTGAGTTGGATTACAGTACCTCTTGGCCTCTTTCACTAAGTCATTTCACTATATTTTATTTACCAGTGTAAAATCACAATTTGCATGCATGAAGCTTTACTTAAGGTAAAATTCAGATCCAGTGTTTTGTTGAGGTTTTCATTTCATGGTAACTGGTCATCACATTTAGTATAATATGACTTTTGCCATCTTATCAGGAGGCTAATAAGAATCAATATTTTATGTTAGGCAATTACATGTATTCTGTCTTGAATGTATACTTTTGTTTGTACAGTATTCAATTTTTCCCTTTCTTTTGGAAGAAGATGCTTCTTTGAACTTATCAAATTTAAAAGCTTATATTTAGTTATTCCTGAAATAAAAAATATTAAATGCCCATTTTGGTTCTTTCTTACTTTTATGCTTTTTTTATACATTTGGTTATGATTTGGATCCTTTTGATTTGTGAAGTGAGTGGGAAGTAACTAGAACACAAATAATGTGAACTAGTAATTTATTTCTTTCTTTGGTAGGGGCTATTATAGAATGCTGTATTTATATTTGAATGGTTTTCCAGATATTATCCCATTGACAGACATTTTGGGCACTCAATTCTATAGTTTTCATAAAGCCCTAAGAGTTTCAAAGCTTCAGTTACCCTTGGGAAACAATTTAAATACTACCATTACTTGGCTGTTCTTTGTTTACTGCTAATTTTTCGTAATGATGGCCCATATGCAAGCTTTGGATCCTCGCATGAGAAGTAGTTTTACTTTTAGAAAGTGCTGTTTCTTTTATTCTTGTGGGGTTTTTTTGTTGTTGTTCTATACATTTTATACCCATTTCTTTAGGAATTTCTCCTATAGACAGTATTTTTTCAGTTCCATGTATATACAGAATATTTTATTTTCTTCCCATTTTTGTTTGGTTTGGCTTTAATAAATGATAAAAATGAAATAGTAATTATTTATTTTTCTAATATTAAGCTTATTTTCTTTGTTTAGGAAACCTGTTACTTGGTTCACAATTCAAAAGATTCAAAAGGGTATTCAGTCAAGTCTTCCTTCTATCCTAGGGCCCTAGGAACCCATTTTACCTCTGTGGCATCCATTGTTACTAGTTTGTTTTTCTTTCCAAAGGTAGTTTATGCTTATAAAAGTATATGCATATTTTTTTGTATTTTACACCAGTGGGATCATACAATTCATACTTTTCTGCACCTTGCTCTTTTCATTTAACAAAGTGTCTTGGAAATTTTTCCATATGAGTATATGAAGAATTTTTCATTATTATAATTCATAACTCTCTGTATGGTATTTCTTTGTACAAACGTATTATAATTTATTTAACCAGTTGTGGGTTAATGGAACTTTAGATTGTTTTTAATCTTTTGCAGCTACCAAATGCTATTGTGAATCATGACCTTATTACACTTGTTATTGACACATGTAAAATATATCTATATAAAATGAATTCCTAGAAGTAGAGTTGCAGGTCAAAGAGGTATGCATTTGCAATTTTGAAAACTATTACCAAGTTACCCTCCAAATCATATTCTCACTAGCAATATTTGAGAGTGCCTGTTTGCTCACACCCTAAAAAGTGGTTATTTCTAACTCTTTTTCCAAATATTTATTCTTGTAGATGATTTATTTCTTAGATTTAACTTGGATACCAAAATTATGCTTTATGATGTTTTCTTTTAGTCAGTTCAGATACTCTCTCAGACATTTCAAACTTTTCTCAGTCTTCTTTAGGAAAGGCAATTTTTGTTCTTGATAAGTGTCTACAAAATGTCTAATAAATGTCTGTGCATTCTCTAGAGTCACAGTTTGGCATGCAAGGCTTTCTTTGACTTTTGTGAAGAAAGATATTTTACAGTTTGCCTTTTGTATGACATAACTCCGTACTATATTTAGTTTCTTAAAAGGGTAGAATCTTAGATTCTTTTAGAATTATTTAGTGTTTAGTGGTTTGGACAGGGGCTTAAAAATTAGACCTCATCATTTTGCCTGTCATCTTGCACGTAGCAGTAGGAATACCAGGTAGCAATAAAAATACTATGAAACTTGGTAAAATTGCTTCTGATCTCTTTCTTTGCATCTTTATGGAACATATCTAAAGTTAATTAATTGGTGTTCTGTCTGGCATAACCTAAACAGATTTTAATGTTTGTTAAAAATGCAGATTTCTCAGCCTCTTAAGATCTGTACTGTATGTCTGGGGGATAACCCCAGGAATATATGTTTTAAAAGAGCACCACCAGGTGATTCTGATACAGATGATTTGAATGGCTCACATTGAGAAATACTCAGAGTGTCTGTATACTTAAAAGTGTGATATGTACAGCTAAAAGAATCTTAAGAGTTTATTGAACTAGTCGTGTAGTACAGCTTCTCACTTATTATACAAACTCTTACTTTTTATTTCACATTGGAGTATAGTTGATTAGCAATGTTGTGATAGTTTCCATTGTACAGCAAAGTGATTCAGTTATACATTTTCCCGTTTAGGTTGTTACATAATATTGAGCAGAGTCCCCTTTGCTATACAGTAGGTCCTTGTTGGTTATCCATTTTAAATACAGCAGTGTGTACATGTCAATCCCAAACTCCCTAACTATCCCTTTCCCCCACCCTTCCCCCCTGGTAATCATAAGTTTGTTCTCTAAGTCTGTGAGTCTGTTTCTGTTTTGTAAATAAGTTCATTTGTATCATTCCTTTTCAGATTTCGCGTATAAGTGATATAATGTGATATTTCTCTTTCTCTGTCAAACTTACTTCACTCAGTATGACAATCTCTAGGTCTGTCCATGTTGCTGCAAATGGCATTATTTCATTCTTTTTAATGGCTGAGTAATATTCCATTGTATGTATGTACGACATCTTCTTTTTCCATTCCTCTGTTGATGGACATTTAGGTTGCTTCCATGTCTTGGCTATTGTAAACAGTGCTGCAGTGAACATTGGGGTGCATGTATCCTTTCAGACCATGTTCTTCTCCAGATATATGCCCAGGAGTGGGATTACAGATCATATGGTAGCTCTATTTTTAGTTTAGTTTAGTTTTGTTTTTTAAAATTATTTATTTATTTATTAGCTGTGTCGGGTCTTAGTTGCAGCATGCGGGATCTAGTTCCCTGACCAGGGATCAAACCTGGGCCCCCTGCATTGGGAGTGCAGAATCTTAGCCACTGGACCACTAGGGAAGTCCCTATTTTTAGTTTTTTAAGGAACTTCGATACTGTTCTCCATAGTGGCTGTACCAATTTACATTCCCACCAACAGTGTAGGAGGGTTCCCTTCCCTCCACACCCTCTCCAGCATTTATTGTTTGTGGATTTTTTTATGATAGCCATTTTGACTGGTGTGAGGTGATATCTCATTGTAGTTTTGATTTGCATTTCTCTAGTAATTAGCGATGTTGAACATCTTTTCATGTGCCTCTTGGCCATCTGTATGTCTTCACAAACTCTTTTTATGCCATTTCTGATAGAGGATCATCTAACCCTGCCTTAAAAGGATCCAATAATGTGGAGTATAAGATTTAAAGACAATCTATTCCATTAATTGATAGCTCCAATTGTTTTTAAAAATTACTCTTTAGAATTGAAATTTGTTTCCCTTTAATTCTGAACTAAATGACAATGCAGATTAAATCTAATTATTTGATGATAATGACCTTGTCCCCTTTTCTCTTAAGTCTTATGAAATCTTTTGCAATTCTTTATTTTGATGCTTGAAAAACCTAAGATATTTTAGTAGATCAATTAAAAATGGAGAGATTATTATAAGACTTCATTTAACTTTTCAAAAACTTTTTGGAGGGCTTCCCTGGTGGCGCAGTGGTTGAGAGTCCGCCTGCCGATGCAGGGGACACGGGTTCGTACACTGGTCTGGGAAGATCCCACATGCCGCGGAGCTGCTGGGCCCGTGAGCCATGGCCGCTGAGCCTGCGCGTCCAGAGCCTGTGCTCCACAACGGGAAGTTTTTGGAAACTAATTTTATACTGTAGATGTTTTCAGATAATTCATTTTGTCATTTTATGGTGATAGTCTTTCTTTTTTAAGAAAAATGTCTTAAGCTTGCACTATAAAAAGGCACTATTATTTGTATAGAAAATAATCCAGAGTAATCTGGAAAAAAATTCATTTTGCTTAGTTATTAAAAGAGCTGGATTTATATTCGTTTTCAAGCCTTTTAAGGTGTATTTGCAAATTTGTTATCCTGTTAAGATAAAGTTTTCTGAATAAATACCTCAAGAATGTTTATCCAGAGGTGTTTCCATTCAGGAGTCCTTTTCAATACGCTAATTTGAATTGTACAATTCCATTATAGGGAATACTAAATTCTGATTCCCTCTTAGTGAAGGAATCTATTTTCAACATAGTTCATGAACTTTTAAGAAGCATGTGATAACCTTAGAGATTCTGTTGTTCATTTCTTTCTTTTTTTTGTTTTCAGGTCAGTAATAAGAGGTTTAGAATGTTAATAAAAATACATGCCCAAAATCATTCAGTTTGCCTGCTGGCAGAGCCTGGACCCACACTCAGTTTTCATAACTTCTCATGCTTCTGCCTTTTGTATTAAATTGAGCTCTGACAGCTTTGTCTGAGCCTAGCCAGTGACTAGAATCCCACTATTGTGTCTGCTAAACTTGACACTCTTGAAAGGCAGGTGCTTTGCGACACTCATCTTGGTCTGGTTTGTACCAGGAGGTCAATAAATGTTTCCTGGATAAATGCTTTGAGTCAGCATGTTTTATTTTTTAAAATGCTTTTATTTTTCTTCTTAATACCAATTCTGCTGCCTGGAACACTTGAAAAATAAATTTTAACTATTATTCTTTACTCATGTTGCACTTCAGGTTCACCTGGATAGCTTTTAAAATAATATGGGAATGGCATTAGTATTAATATCCCCATCCTTACTGATTCTAATGTGTATCCAGAATTGATGATTACTGCTCTCTGATAATCTAATCTTTTATGTTCCTTTTTCATCAGGTGTTTATTGAGCCACCTACTATATGCTAGGTGCTGTGCACTGTTAAATAACTCTCAGGGGCACCATTCACATAAAATATAGAATGAGAATTAAGAATACAAAGATAAGATGCTTCTGCCTTCATGTCTTCTCCTATTTAGACATCATTTGTGTTTCACAGGAGCATGATTTGTTTTCTCCAGCTGTTCTGTAATTTGTGGGTGGCGGTGTTAAAATGTAATGCCTCAGACTAAATATGATGTTTCAGATATGATATGAGCAGTGCATAGTTCTATAATAATGCTGAATTCTTTGACTTAGACACTGTATTTTTATTAATGCAGCTTCAGTTTGTATGGGCACACCTCAAAGATATTGTGGGTTCAGTTCCAAACCACCATAATAAAGTCAATATCACAATAAAGTGAATCACACGAAGTTTTTGGTTTCCCAGTGCACATAAAAGTTATGTTTACACTATACTATAGTCTGTTAAGTGTGCAATAGCGTTATGTCTAAAACAAAGCAACGTACTTACCTTAATTGAAAAGTACTTTATTGCTGAAAAAGGCTAAACATCATCTGACAACACAAGGTTGCCAGAAACCTTCAATTTGTAAAAATCGTAATATCTGCAAAGTGCAATATAGCAAAGTGCAATAAATTGAGGTATGCCTTCATTACCTGTTTCAGCAGCTGTTTCTGTTCACTTATATTAACTTATGGTAGACTAAGGTCCTGAGAACTTTTCTTTTTTTTTTAAATTTAATTTTATTTATTTTTTTATACAGCAGGTTCTTATTAGTTATCCATTTTATACATATTTAGTGTATATATATCAATCCCATCTGAGACCTATTCATGCAGAAAAGTTCTCAGGTCAGGTTTGCTATAGTCTTTACTAAGATTTAACCTTTGCCTTTAATCTTTGAGTTTTATGTTATTATTTCAAATCATTTTAGATGAATCAAATCGAAATTATGTGATATAATTTTAGAGATATATTTTCCCGGGAACAGGATTTAGCCTCAAGATAAAATTAAAATCATACCTCAGGTATAGCTAATAATTAAAGCATACATATATAAATGGAGAAAGTAAAATTTCTAATAAAATATTAATATACTTGATTTTTTTCTATTAAATTTTATACCACCACGTTAAAACATCTAGGTGAAACAATTTGATGTTTACAGAATCTTAACGTGGAGTTACTGGTAGGTTTTTATTTTTCTTTTTCCAAATGTTATCTTGCTGTTTTATGCACAACCAATGTCATTATCTTATTACAGTATGTCTTAGTCTGTTTGGGCTGCTACCAAAAAACAAAATACCATAGACTGCATGGATTAAACAATAAACTTTTATTTCTCACGGTTCTGGGGGCTGGGAAGTCCAAGATCAAAGGGCTGAGAGATTCATTATCTGTTGAGGACCTGCTTTCTGCTTCATAGATGACTGTCTTCTCAGTATGTCCTCCTATGGTGGGAGGGGTTAGGGTCTCTTTTATCATAAGGGCACCAATTCCATTCATGAGAGCTCTGACCCTCATAATCACCTTGCAAAGGTCTCACCTCGAAATACCATCACATTGGGGATCAGGTTTCAGTATATGAATTTTGTGGGGACACACTTAGTCTGTAGTACAGTGTGTAATACGTAACATTTTTTTTAACCCATGTTTTCTGTTCATTATAGATACAATGACTATTCTACAGACCTTATTTCTTCTTTTTTCCTACGTCTAAGTATATCTTTAACTTAACTAGCCTGTATTAGGCAGTATCTCTTGATTTGGAACATTGAAAGGAGTGCTTAGAAAAAGAGTGTCAGAAGCAACTCATGTTCTTTTTACATCATTTTCTAGTTCCCAAGTAATCATAGTGAGTGTAAGCCCAGTAGCCATCTCAACAGTTCCAGTGATGTGAAAACAAAACTTTATCTGTGAAATATGTCTACTGGTATATAAAGATTTTCTTGTTGTGAGAACTTCAGACCCTCTAAGGAGGAAAGAGATCTGCTTTGGAATTATTAATTTTTAAATAGGAATGACTGTTCCCTAACTTCTATTTTAAGTTTGACGCAGCCCATTTTCTTATACTAATCATCTTTTTGAGCTTTCTTCTTCAACAGTAATTTTAACTGAGAACTCAAAGCTTTTGGCATTGGCCACAGTTATAATCAGAAATGGTCATTCTTTAAAGTACTTCATGTTGTGAAACTAAGCCATGTGGTACTGGAACAGTTGCAAGCTGTGGCTCTCAGATGTGGAAAAATAACACACTTTAACCAACTATTTCTCAGCTACATATATCTGCTACATTATGTGCTGGTTTCATGCTGTAATCTTAGAAATCAAGACAGAATGAGCCAGTTCTCTCTGGCAGAACCCTGTAAAAGTACTGATTTGTTTCTGGTCAGGTCTGGCTTTTTGCTTTTATTCACTGGAATGTCAATTCATTATTTTCTGTAGAAGATTCTTTTTTGAATGGAAATTCTGACTTATTACCTTGTCTTGATTCTGGTAAAGAGTATAGAAGTAGCTACTAAGAGAGTAGAAGTCAGAAAGAGAAGGTTGCAAGATACAGGATAAAGAAGTGAACTATTTACGATTAAACTTTTATTTATATCCTTTTTTTTCAGTATAGTCTTTTCATACTGAACTTCTGAGTATTTACTTTGTTTTTGCTTTGTAGGTGATGGGAATTGCAGTGATACTAGAGGCTTAGAAATTGCTATAAAGCAACGTGTTGATGATGCACTCACTTCAAAACTTCCAATGTTTTACTTGGTCAACAGACCTCATATTAGTTTAGTACCTTCTGCATATCCATGTCAAACAAACTTGGAATATAAATTCCTGAGTCTGAATTGGGCACAAGGGGACATTTCTTTGGAGATTGTGGATGGCGTAACTGGGAAGACCACCGAAAGGTTAGCGTCACTAATTTCTTCAAAAATCACATATTAAGCAAAACAATACATTTTAATACGATTTTTAAAAACTCTCTTGTTTTTTGAATACAATTTTTTGAATTGTGATTAATAATAATAATAGTTATCAAGTGTGACTATGTTGCAGGCATTGTACTAATGAAAAAACTTTTTTTTCCTGATGAGAACATAGGCCTGGAGAAGTTATATAATTTACCAAAGTTACATGGTAAATGGTAGAGCCAGCATTCAAAATCAGTCTCCAGATCCTTTGTTTCTCTAGTGATCATTAGCAAATAATATATTTGTTTTAAAAATTCAGTTTTTCCTACTGAATCTGAATGTCTGGATTTAGGGCTCCAGAATCTGTATTTTTGACAACTTTCCCAAATATTGTTTATGTACACTTGAGTTTGAGAACTATTGTACTATGTTATACTGCTTTCTTATAAAAACCTTGTGGGTTAGGTGATATTGTTTTTTTTTTTACAGGTAAAGAAACTGAGATTCAAGCTAGTTTAAATATCTTGCTTAAAGTCACCCAACTATTAAGTGACACAAGTAGGATTCTGATCTGGGCATTTTATTTCCAAAGCCTTTGTTCTTAGCCATAATACATTATGCCTTTTAGACATTTCTTTGTAATATTCCTGTCGTTGATTATCAAGTAAAACTAAAATCCTCCTTTTAGTGTGAAAATACATTTATAATGTGGTAATGAATAATGTTAAAAGTTTAAGTGCCTAAATTTACTTTCTTTGTGAAAGACAGATTTAAATTAAGATCACATACAAATGTTTCTTGGTATGAACTGAGTCAGGCATACTATTGATTATTTCAACTAGGATGAATTATACTACTTATGCATTGAGTCAGCATTAAGAAGTGTATTTCTGTTAATAACAGACTACACACATACAAACAAAACAGGTCTTCTGTGGAAGACATTAAAAAACTGTTTACTGAGGGACTTCCTGGTGCTCCAGTGGTTAAGACTCCGTGCTTCCAATGTGGGGGGCATGGGTTTGATCCCTGGTCAGGGAACTAATATACCCCATATGCCACATGGCAAGGCCAAAAAAAATAATAAACTGTTTACTGAAAACATAATAGTATAACAAAGATGAAATTAATGTAAAATGAGCTTAACTCATTTATTATGGCTAAGTGCTTGCCAGGTGATTGCAAAGAAAGCAGATATGATCTGATTATTCATCCCCAAAGCATTACATAAGGCAAAGGACACTTTAGCAATATAATCCACGAAGAAGAACAGTTCTGAGTAACTGCAGCAAATAACATAGTATCAACCTTCATAAAGCAGAAATTACAGAAAATAAAAGGATAAATAGAAATACACTATTAGTTGAGGCAATAATTCACCTCTTTCAGTTCCTAGTAGATTGAGTAAACAAAACAATAAGCAAGAATATAACAGTCTTAAATAACAATAAGGTAGATTTGATTAATTTCTTTAAAACTCTGTACCATAAAATATAAAATATACCTGCTTTTCAAGAACCTGCAGAACATTAACAAAAATTGACAGTATGTTAGGCCACAAAAAAAAATCTGAAATTCTAAGAAGTAAAAGTGATGTAGGCAGTGTTCTCTGATTGTGATGCAATCAAACTGTAAATAACAAAATCAGAATATTTAGAAACCACTTTCATTGGGAAAAAGAAGTTCTCCAACTTTTGGCTCAAAGAGGAAATATAAAATGAAATCACAGAATATTTAGAATATTTAGAAAATATTAGAATATTTAGAAAACACGGATATTTAGTGCATTGCATTTCAGAACTTGTAGGATATATAGCTAAAGCAAAGTGAATGGAAAAGCCAATTCTTTAGATGCTTATAGCAACAAATAATGAAAATAAACAGAATGAAGAAGTTCATAAAACTAGAAATGTAAATTAAAGATCTAGAGAACTGAAGAAGTTAGAAATGATCATAAAAAACTGATTCTGTGAAAAAAAATCAGTAGCTAATCTCATATATACTAATGAATGATAAAGGCGTAATTACAGAGAAAATTAAAAGAAGTCATAAGAAACTTCTTTGCCCTACCATGCAAATATATTTGAAAATCTGGGTGCAATGCATATATTTCTAGGAAAATATTTTTCTAAAATTGGTACGGAAGAGGGAAAAATATCTAACATTATTTTCTTGAGAAAGTTACCAAGAAGGCGCCCTACCTCTTTTTCAAAGAAAACACCATTCTGAGGTGGTTCGGATTAATTTTATAAACCATTAAATAGCAGGAACTTCCAGTGCTATCTAAAAAGATAGAAAACATTCAAATACTTTTATGAAGCAAGTGTATCATTGATACTTAAATCTAATAGAAGATTGCTGTCCCCCTACCACAAAAGTTACAGACCAAGCTCACTTTTATATTCAAGCATAATTGCTAAATAAAATATTAGGAAGCAGAACCTTAAAATAATATATTTTATACAATAATACCAAGTGGAATTTTTTCTAGAAATGTGAGAATAACATAATAAAAATAATACCAAATTAGAAACTCGTATTAATATAATTTGTCATATTAATTGATCTAGGGAAAAACACCATATATTCATTTTTATAAATTCTAAGAAGACATGTAATACAGCTCTACAACTATTCTAGATAAAGTTACTCAATAAAAAAGGAATAGATATTTTTGTTAAGGGTAAAATATATCTTTATTAGTCCAAAAGTGCCATCATGATTAATGATGAAATCTCAGAGTCATTTCTACTAACATCTGAAACAAGACATGATTGTTTACTGTTATTGCTGTTATTTAACATGTTATTTAATGCATTTGAACAAAAGAAAGAAATGAGAGATATAAAATATTGGAAAGGAGGAGGTAAAATTACGACTTTTTGCATATGGTATCATTTTATACCTGAAAAGCCCAAGCGAATCATCTAAAAATCCACCACCAAAAAAAGGTATGATGGTGGAAAATTAATATATAGAGATTAGTACATTTCATTAATAGGCGTTTATGTTAACTATTACTGCATATAAACTATCTCAAAATTTAGTGGCTTAAAACAACAAACATTTATTGCTGTTCAAGTCCTTAGGTCAACTGAGCTAGATTTGGTCGGGCTCTCCCATGTGTCTGGGATCCACTCTAGGTCAGCTGTAGGGCATCTTGGCTGATCTTAGAGGGACAGCTGGGCTCTGGTCCATGTGTTCTCTCACCTTCTAGTAGACCAGTCTTAGGAGGCTCACATGGCAGAGGAAGGGGTCCCCAGAGAATGAAAACACAAAGCCTCTTGAGGCCCAGGCTTGGAACTGGCACATAGTCTATTTTATTCACCAAAACAAGTCACAAGGCCAGCCCAAATTCATGGGGAGGAGCAATCAACCATAGTTAGTGATGGGAGAATCTGAAAAGTTACATTGTAAAGAGCATGGAGACAGGAAGGAATAAAGGATTTTGGCAATTTTTGTAATCTATCAGGAGAACAACTAATGAGAAGATATAATGAAGGGAAAGAGTTACAATAGCAAGAAAGCTCATGATCTGTGGACCCACTTCTATTAGAAACATAGAAAAATACATATCTATATGTGCATACATACACACATATATATGGAGGGTGGTGAGGTGAGTGTGTATAATTTACTTTTTTAGTGAGTCAAGATTTACAAAGAGTGAAATGTACAATTTCATGAGTTTTTTTATTTATTTATTTATTTGTTTGTTTATTTATTTATTTATTTATTTATATACATGCCTGTGTAACCATTACCCCAGTCAGAATACAGGACATTTTCTTCATTTCAGAAAATATTTTTTTGCCCTCTTCTAGTCAATCCTTGGTAGAACCACTGTTTTAATTTGGATCACCATAGATTAATTTTGCTTCAAACAAAAGAAATGTTCCAAATATCCATCCTCTGCTTTAATTTTTAATGCAGTACTCTGATAACTTAAACTATAATTTCATAAAAGAAATTAACTTCAGAAAGTTAAATATTCAGAATAATTTTATGTAAAAAAATTTCACTATATGCACTGTACATAATTGAAATAAATATTTGTAGATTCTGTGTTGATTTTAATCCCTACAAGTGCCAACATAAATACTGAATAATGATTAGTGAATGTTTCATTCTTTTCTACTTCAGTTCCCCATTTAAAAGTGGTGTGTCAATGGCAAGTCGGCTTTGTAAGGCTGCAATGTTAAGTCGATTTAACCTGCTTGCCAAAGAAGCTAAAAAAGAAGATTTACTTGAAGCTAGTACATATCATGCAGCTAAGGTAAGTCTTAAAAGGAATGAAGCTAATCACTGAAATAAAAATTTAAGACAATAATAATGTAATTTTATGATGATGATACATAGCAAAAGTTGAGTAAATAGTTCCTGAAAATAAGAGATTACCATGTAGTGATAAAATTAATTTTTAAGTGAACATGCTGGAAATTGGATATGTAAATAAGTGTTGCCCCTGAAAGTAGCTACCTCAGTATGGTGTGTACCTACTTTGACAATATTGATCAAAACCTACTGTCATACCCAGAGGAACAAAATGGTAATAAAATTTCTTATGTATATGATATTAGCTATGTTAACGATAGTATTTAAGTATTCTAAAATGATATATTAGTATATTCATATAAATTAATTTGCCTATCTTAAAATTGTGAAACACCTTTAATTTGAGTTTGTGATTTGGGCTTAAGTGATGTAGGTAGCCTTCTTCTATCTTTAAATATATATATTCTTTTTTTAGTATTACGAACATAATTCATGTTGAGTAGAGAATTTGGAATTTTAAGTACAGAAGGAAAATATTACTTGTAAATCCACCTACTACTCAAATATAATACTCTAATCTTGTAATGTAAGCATGTTATTTCAGTTTCTTATCATGTATTTATATTTTTGTGTATGTATATATTTTAAAATATTAAGCTTATATTATATATGCTTGTTAATCTGATTTTTTCATTCAACATACTAAGACCTGAGCCATTTCATAATATGTTATATCCATGTTATCAAATTATTAAATACAAATTGTTTTTAATAACCTAATTTCAGTTTCAGTAATATAGTATTATGTGAAAGTCTCTTAATTTCACCAATATCTTAATACTCAAACTGTATAATTCCATCCTGTAAAGCAATTAATATTAACTGTAGGTTTGTTTGTATATACAAACATTTTTAAGTATAAAAGCTTACCTAGACAATTTCGGGTTTGGGCATAAAGAGGTTGCAAGTCATCTCTGTAAAAAATATAAAACTGGACAAAATTATCAGGGGAAAAAAACCCCTTCTCACAACTCTGGAAATTAACTAAAGGCAGAAAACACACTGAAAAGTGTATACTCTTGTAAAACTTTTAGAACTTTGGGTAAGAACAGCAGGAATTTGTGGCACCTTTGCCCAAAGCTGTTCCTGTTCTCTCTCCTTCCTCTCTGCTAGTTTGAACGGCAAGAACTGTAGTTTTATCAGATTGAGAATGCCACCAAAAGTAGTAGATTTTCTGCTAGAGGGGATGAACTTGATGTGTGGCAGAGGGTGAAAATTTGTGACTTTTTCAACTAAATGTGCCAAACCTGGTAGAGGAAAATAATGGAGAAAATCAGTAACTTCGCTGGCCCAAGGTTGCAGTCCTTGGGGCAAGTGGTATACCAGTTAGTAACTTAACAGGGAGATCTTGGAAGTGAAAGAGCCATGGAAGCGTTGAGAGAAATTCTCTATATATCCTTGGCTGACTGAGAAATTACACTCATGTGCAATGCAGACTCAAGAGAACCTAGTAAAGAGTGAAAGTGTGAAATAGAACTGCCTGCAACATTAAATACACTGTACCACCCACCCCTCCCCAAATGAATTGATCAGAAAAAGGTAGAAGCCTTTTAGGTTCAAGGTGTTTGAGCATAATGTATGCTGAAATCTTTTCCTTATCACTAAGCTATTTGTTTATCACTAAGGTTTGCAGATACAGGGTAACCCCTAGGAAGCCAGGCTAAAACATAAAAAAACTGGAAAGAGACAGTACACACCATGGGGAAAACAGATCTCACAATTGCAGCAAACTTAAAAAAAATAAAACAGAATCCAGAGTTGCTACAATATATTATCTAAAAAGTCTGTTTCAACCAAAAATTATGGGATATGTAAAAAACAGGAAAGTAAAACCTATACTCAGGAAAAATAACATTCAATAGAAACTGGTTCTGAGTGGATCCCAGTGTTGAATATAGCAAAGGCTTCAAAGCAGCTATTATAAATATGTTCAAGTAATTAAAGGAAAATACAACAATGTTTCAGTAAATAGGTAATCTCGGTAGAGAAATAGAAACTACAAAAAGAAAAACCCCAAATGAATATTCTAGGATTGAAACAATATATAATAACTGAAATGAATATAATTCTCTAGATGGGTTCAACAGTACGTTTGAAATTGCAGGAAAAATATCAGTGGACTTTGAAGATAGATCAAAAGAAATTATTTTAAAGGACAGAATGAAACAGGTTAAAGAAAAATGAACAGAACTTCAAAGATTTGTGGAACAGTATTAAGTGTACCAACTTATGTTGGGTTGCCTCCATTTTTTAAGTAAAAATAAAAGACACATTTTTCATTTTCACCAAGAACTTGATTGAACAACATATTCACCCTTTTGTTCCACTACCTTCTGCCATTTTTCAGGCAACTTCATAATTCCATCTTCCCAAAACTTTTTCTTTTCGAGTAAAGAACTGCTCTGTGTACCTTTTACAGTCTTCCAGGGAATTGAAATTTTTTCCATTAAGAGAATTTTGTAAAGAGCGAAATAAATGAAAATCCAAAGGTACAATGTCTGGTAAATATAGCAGATGAATCAGAACTTCCCAGCCAAGGTGTAACAGCTTTTGCCTGGTCATCAAAGAAACATGCTGTCTTGCGTTATCCTGATGGAAGATTATGCATTTTCTGTTGCCTAATTCTGGATGCTTTTCATCTAGTGCAGCTTTCAGTTGGTCTAATTGGGAGCAGTACTTGTTGGAATTAATCATTTGGTTTTCTGAAAGGAGCTCATAATGGAGGACTCCCTTCCAATCCCAGCATATACACATCAACTTCTTTGGATGAAGACCAGCGTTTGGTGTGGTTGGGTGGTGGTTCATTTCACTTGCCCCATGATCTCTTCCGTTCCACATTATTGTACAGTATCCACTTTTCATTGCCCATCACAATTTGTTTTAAAAACAGAATATTTTCATTACATTTAAATAGAGAATCGCATGTGGAAATACAGTCAAGAAGGTTTTTTTTGGCTTAACTTACGTGGAGCCCAAATATCAAAGTGATTAACATAACCAAGCTGGTGCAAATGATTTTCAGCACTTGATTTGGATATTTTGAGTATGTTGGCTATCTCCCACATGGTATAACTTTGATTGTTCTCAGTGAATGTCTTGATTTGATCGCTGTCAACTTCAACTGGACTACCTGACCGTGGAGCAACCTCCAGCAAGAAATCTCCAGCACCACACTTCAAAAACCACTTTTGACACATTTGATCAGTCACAGGACCTTCTCCGTACACTGCACAAATCTTTTTGTGCATTTCGGCTGCGTTTTACCTTTCTTGAAATAATAAAGCATAATATGCTGAAAATGTTGCTTTTTTCTTCCATCTTCAGTATTAAAATGGCTACACAAAAATTCACCAATTTTGATAAGTCTTTTTTTAAATGCACGATGATATGACAGCTGTCACATACAATCTAACAAAATTGTTTTGAATGAAGTTGAAGACAACTAAGTGATACTAGAGCCATCTTACGGAAAAAAACAAATGAACCTTTTGACCAACCCAATGCTAGGAGTCCTAGAAGAAAAGGAGAGAGAAAAGGGATCAGGAAAAACACTTGAAGAAATTACTAAAAATAACCCCATATTTGAGGAAGAATATTAACAGATCCAAGAAGCTCAAGAAACCCCAAGAAGGAAAAAAATAAAGATTCATACGTAGATACATCATAGTCAAACTGCTTAAGACCGAGACAAAGAGAAAATCTTGAAAGCAGCAAGAGAGAAAATAGTTATCAACCATAGACCAATACATTTAAGGCTGATTTCTCATTAGCAGTAATGGAAGCAAACCCAGAAGAGCCAAAGCAATCTTGAAAAAGAACAAAGTTGGAGGATTCACACTTCTTGATTTCAAAGCATACTACAAAGCCATAATAATCAAGATAGTATAATACTGGTATTAGTATAAACATATAGATCAATGGAATATAATTGACATTCCAGAAATAAACCCTGGCAATTATGGTTAAGTGATTTTTAACAAGAGTGCCAAGATCATTCAGTGGGAAAAAATAGTCTTTTCAGTAAGTAGTCCTAGGACAACTGAATATCCCCATGGAAGAGAATGAACTTGGACTTCTGCCTCATACCATATACAAAAATGAACTCAAAATGAATAGACCTACGTAAGAGCTAAAACTATAAATCTCAGAGAAAAACATAGGAGAAAATATTTGTATTCCTAAGTAAGAAAAAAGGTTTCTTAGATCTGATAACAAAAACACAATCCAAAAGAGAAAAAAATAGTATTTTAAACTTCATTAAAAGTAAAACTTTTGCATTTCAAAAATTATCATTAGGAAATTTGCAAATCATATATTTAATAAGGGACGTGTATCCAGAATACACAAAAAACTTTTGCAACTCAATAATAAAAAGACAGATGACCAAATTTTTTGAATGAGCAAAGGATTTGAACAGACATTTCTACAAAGAAAATTTTAAAATGGCCAATAAGCATATGATGTTCAACATAGTCATTAGGAAAATGCGAATGAAGACCACAGTGATATACTGCTTTACACACATTAGGACATAGCTGTAATAAAGAGTGACATTAACAAGGGTCAAGAATGTGAAAAAATTGGAACTATCATGCATTGCTGATAGGAATATAAAATGGTACATCTACTTTGGAAAACAATTTAACAGTTCCTCAAAAAGTTAAATATGAGTTATCACGTAACCCAGGAATTTCACTCCTAGGTATATGCATAAAAGAATTGAAAACACTTATCCACACCAAAACTTAAACATAAATGTCTGTAACAGTATTCATAATACAGAAAAGGTAGAAACAATCCAAACGTTCATCCACTGATGAATGGATAAACAAAATGTGGCATGTCCATACTACGGACTACCATTCATCCATAAAAGGAACTCTGAAGTACTGATACATTCTACAGTGAGGGTCAACCTTGAAAATGTTAAGTGAAAAAAGCCAGCCACGAAAGGCTGCATGTATGATTCCATTTATATGAAATGTCTATAATAGGCAAATTCATAGAAACAGAAAGTAGATTACTGATTTCCAGGGGCTGTGGGGAGGAGAGAATGAGAAGTGACTGCTAATGGGTCAGGATTCCTTTAAAAACAAAAGCAAAATAAAAACATTGCCAGGTAGACAAAAATTAAGAAAATTTGTTGTTAGCAGAACTTCTCTAGAAGGAATTCCAAAGGAAGTCCTTGAGGCTTAGAAGAAATTATACCAGATGATAACAAGTCTACAGGAAGGAATAAAGAATACTATAAACAGTAATTATGTGGGTAGATATAAAAGATGTGTATATTTTTTTTTATTTTCTTTAAAAAACCAAAGTTGTTTAAAATTATTTTAGCACTGTATTATTGAATTTTATAATGTATGTAAGTGGAGTATAAATGGCAATAATAAAGGACAGAGAAAGAAATGGATCAATATTGGAACAAAGTTGCTATATATTAGCAGGATTAAGTCAGTATGAATCTGAAGCAGACTATGGTAAGAGAAAGAGGTATATTGTAATTACTAAAGTAGCCATGAAGAGAATAGCTGGAAAACTACAGCTAAAACATCAACAGAGGAATTAAAATGGTGTACTAAAAATGCATTTTTAAAAGGACTAGAAGGCAATAAAGAAGCAGAGAAATAAAGGACACAGGACTTGGAAAATAAAGTGAAATGGCAGACATAAATCCACTATATCAATAATTACATTAAATTTGAATATTCTAAATGCTCCAGAAAAAAGACAGAGATTTTTCAGATCGGGCTAAAAAGCAAGATCCAACTGTATACTATCTGTAAGAGACACATTAAATTCAAAGACACAAATAGATTGAAAGTAAAAGGATGAAAAAAAAGACATACCAGGCAAACAATAGCAGTAAGAGAGCTGGAGTGTTTACATTAAAATCAAACAAGTACACATCAAGATGAGCAATATTACTGGAGACAAAGGGTAACGTGTTATAGTGGTAAACGGTTAATACATTAGGAACATAACAACAATTATATAAGTATATGGGTATAACAGCAGAACCCCAAAATACATAAGCAAAAAATGACAGCATTTAAAGGTGAACTGGAGAATTCTACAATTATAGTTGGAGGTTTTAATGTTCCTCCCTCAGTAATTGATAGTTCAACTAGACAGAAAATCAGTAAGAATATAGAAGGCTTGAATAACACTACAAACCAACCAGACTAAACACTATACACAACAGCAGAATATACATTCTTTTCAAATACACATGAGGCATTCTCCACTATAGGCCATATAGGCCATAAAGCACGTCTCAATAAGTTTAAAGGATTAAAATCATACAAAGTATGTTCTAACTACTATGGAATTAAATTAGAAAACAACAGAATGAAATCTAGAAATAATTATACATTTGGAAATTAAACAACTTCTATTCCACAAGTCAAAGAAGAAATACAAAGGAAATTAAGAAATATCTCAAACTGAATGAAAATGAAAATACAGCATATTAAAATTTAGAGAATATAATCAAAGAAGTGCTTAGAAATGCATAGCTTTAAATGCTTATATTAAAAAGGAAGAGAACCATAAAATCAGTTATTTAACCTTCCACCTCAAGAAGTTAGAAGAGCAAATTTAAAAAAAAAAAAGAGAATAATATAGGATGGGTTGGAAATTAATGAGATAAAAGACAGGAAAATCAATAGAAAAATCAATGAAATCAAAAGCTGGTTCATTGAAAAAAATCAGCAAAAAAATTCATAATACTTTAGCTAGACTAAAGAACTAAGAAATAACTGAGAAATAAGAGACAACGCAAGTGATCAAAATCTTGATGAAAGAAGAGTCATCACTGAAGACCCCAAAGAGCTAAAATAATTATAAGGAAATACTATAAACAACCTTTTGTCAACAAATTAGACAAGTTAAATGAAATGGATGCATTCCTAGAAAGACAAATTACAAAACTCGACTAAACAGAACATCTGAATTGAACTAAAGTAAAAAAAAAATTGAATTATTAGTTAAAATTCTTAAAGAAAAGCACAAATGCAGTTATGGGTTTGCTGGTGAATTCTACCAAACATAACAGCAAAAATTAACATAAATCCTACAAAAACTGTTTAATAAAATAAAGAAGGAGAGAATGCTTCCCAGCTCATTTTATGAGGCCAGTATAATAACCCTGATACCAAAAGTGGTCAGAAACATCACAGGAAGTGAAAACTACATATCAGTATCTCTTAGGAACATAAATGCAAAAATTATTCATAAGATATTTACAAACCAAATCCAGCAACATATAAAAAGGATTATACACCATGACCAAGGAGGTTTATTCCAGGATGCAAGGGTGATTTAACATCAGAAAATCATTTGATGTATTATGTGAATATATTCAAGTTCAAAACCCACATACTTATCTCAGTAGATGTACATAATGCATTTGACAAAATCCAACACCTATTCACAATAAAAACACTGAACAAATAAGAAATAGAAGTGAACTTCCTCAACCAGATAAAGGGCATCACTGAAAAACTACAGTTTACCTGACAATGCTGAAAAGCTGAATACTGTTTCCCCTTCCCCCAAAGATTGCTCTCACCTCTTCTAGTCAGCATGATCTGTAGGTCCTAGGTAGAGCAGCAAGGCAAGAAAAAGGAATAAAAGGCATCCAGACTGGAAAGGAAGTAGAAAAACTGTCCTTATTTCTAAATGATATTGTATGTAAAATATCCTCTGGAATCTACCAAAAACAACTATATTATATGTGAATTTAGCACACAGTGTAAGAACAATATAGAAAAATAAATTGTATATGTATATACTAGGACTGAACACCCCAGAATTACACTTGAGAAAAAAATTTCATCCACAGGAGCATAAAAATAAACTTAGGAATAAATTTAATAAAAGAAGGTAAGACCTGTACACCAAAAATGATGAAACATTGCTGAGAGAAATTTAAAAAGACCTAAGTAAGTGGAGAGATGTACCAATTAATAGATTGGAAAACTCAGTGTTTTTAGAATGTCACTTCTCTCCTAAATAATCTATGGATTCAGTGCAAGTTCTTTCAAAATCCCAGTAAGCTTTTGTGTAGAAATTGACAAGCTGTTTCTAAAATTGTTACGTAAAATCCAAAGGACATAGAAGAACCAAAACAATTTTTAAAAAGAACAAAATTGGTAGAGTACCCTACCTAGTTTCAACAACTTACCATAAAGCCACAGTAATCAAGACAATGTATTGATGTAATGATAGACATATAGATCAATGGACATATAGATCAATGGAACAGAATAAGAGACCAGAAATACACCCACACACTTACGATCAATTGATTTTGTACAAAGGTACAAAGTAATTTAATGGGAGAAAGAAAAATCTTTTCAACAAATGGTGCTGGAACAGTTGGGTATCTGTGGGCAAGCCAAAAAATTAACTTAGACTTATATCAGTCATACAAAAACTTCAAAATGGATCATAGAACTAAAAGAGGTAAAAACTATAAAAACTTCCAAAGAAAATGTGAGGAAACATTTGTCTTCCTAGGTTAGGCAAATTTTTCTTAGATATGACACCAAAAGCACAATCCATAAAAGAAAAAATTGATGGACTCCAGAATTTAAAACTTGGATTAAGAAAATGAAGATACAAGCCACAGAATGGAAGAAAATACTTGCAAATCATACACTTGACAAAGGTCTTAGATCTAGAATAGATAAAGAACTCTTATAACTCATTATTAAGTGGGCAAACAACCCAGTTTTTCAAAGTGGCAAATAATATATACAAATGGCTAATACACATATAAAAGATACTCAGCCTGATTACTCATTAGGGAGATGCAAAATCAAACCACAATGAGATACCACTGCACACCTACTAAAATCCAAAAGACTGACTACACCGGGTGTTTTTGTGGAGAAACTAGAAACCTGTTACACTGCTGACTGGAATGTTAAAATGGTATAAAGCACTTTGGAAGACAGTTTGGCAGTTTGTTATGGAGACAAACATATACTTACCATGTGATCCAGCACAGGTGATTTTTATTCTGTTTTCTCTATTTTCAAGTTTTCTGTAATGAGTATGATTACTCTTCTAATTAAAAATTAAAGAAGAAAAATTGTCTTTTAGGAGTGTTGGGAAGGAAAATTTTTAGTTTCAAAAACAATACTGAGGAAAATGGGAAATAAAAAAGATTTTTCTTAATTTTTAAAATGTCAAACTAAAGAAAGAAGATTAGGGCTACTTACTTTTCATAAGCCTAATTCTGCCTATATTCTATAATTCAATATTTTTTTCTTTCTGTAGCATATGTCTGGATCCTATCAAGAAGCTAAAACTTTGTTGAAATCCTACTTACAGCAGCATGGCTATGGCTCCTGGATTGTGAAATCTCCCTGTATAGAGCAATTTAGTATGTGAATTAAACCATTGTCATGTTAGAAATCGTTTTTTTTTTCATGTGTTTTGACTACTAAAATTTTTTTTTAAATGTTGGTGGTGTTCAGCTTTTAAAATCAGAGTCATGCAACAGCAGTGTTCAGAGATTGCTGAAATTTTGTAAATATTCGTGTCAATTTATGTTGAAACATTAGGGTTTTAAATGTTTTTTAGTTTTTGAAAAAATAATTACCTGCTTCATTATATAGCTATTTTGTATTTATTTTTATAGACATTATAAAGCCATTACCCTTTTGTAATTTAAAAGAATATTCATTTTCTTTTAAGTTTTTGCTTTAAAGTTATTTGTTCAGCAAAGATATTCAGCATTGTGTCCTGATATCTCACTCGTTTTTTCTTAATTAAAAATTGGAATTCAAGAATATAAATAATAATTCTTACTCATTTGTTGATTAAATCAACAGACATTTGAATGTCTAATATTTGCCAATAACCATAGTAAGAAACAGTAACTAAAACATCATTTCTCATGTCAGAGAAGCTCTTGAATGCAAACTGAACATGTAAATGCAGAAAAATGTTAACCATGTTAGGGAATAATTTGATACATTAGTTATTCTGATTAATAGAGGATTATTGTAAATGCTTTAAGATTGCCTATTTTCAGGTATTCTGTAAGATTCATCCAAATATTATTCTTTATAATTTAGATTAGTAGGGACTTCTAATAATAGATCAATAAAAGATTATTTAGCTTTATATTTGTATTTGTTTATACGGTTAGATGAAAGAGAAAGTTTAGTTACTCTTGGGTTAGGATATATATCTTTATTGAAGTTGGGAGTTTGTTCCATGCTTTAGCCTCTTCAATCTCTTCCTTAGTTTAAATCACAGATGAATTAAGCATTGGCTCTCAGACTTTGTTCCTCTTAGCTTGGATCTTTATTAAATTAGTCTCACTCCAACTCCAACCCATATGAACTATTATAATCTCTGATAAGGTTAATGTAGGGTTTTTGTGTTTTTGGATTTGTTTTTTGTCTATTCTAAAAGTATGGTAGAGTTTAGTTTATGAACACTGAAGTCATTCTGGAAAGACATACTTACATGTCTTTCAGTAGACTAGATTTTATACTTATCAGTAGGTTGAACCCTGTGAAATTGCCATTTTTATGGGGGGAAAGTAGGTCAAAAATGGTCAAATATGGACAGTTTCATGTGGATCAACATAAATATACTGTTATTAATAAGTTCCATTTCCATCAATTAGATGATATCTAGTGCTTATTTCTCTAAATTGGTATTTCCTTCTAAAATCATTTTAGTCTCTTATCTGGGTTGATTCCATCTACAGCTAATTTCCAGCCTTTATTTCTATTACTTTACCTCTCTTTGATAGTAAATTGCCTCTAAAAATACAACACCTTTCATCTTCTCTTGGCTCTTCACATTTGTGGGTATTCTGCTTTTGACTGACACAAAATAAGGAAAAGCACCAAGTGGTTAATATTTGCTTCTGAAAGTTTTACCTAACTAGTGAAAGGTCATATGTTAGACAATTTATTTCCTCAAGAAAATTTTAATTTTAAGGGTAAGATAAAACAAATATACCCAGCTGTTTTATAGACAGAATCTAGTAAGTGCCACTTATTTATTCAACAAGTGGTCACTGAGTGTCTCTGTGTATGTATTATGTCTACTTAACTTACATATGGTGTTGTGATTTAGAGAAAGATTATATTCTAGAGAGGGATAAGCTATATAAAGGGTAAAGGAGATAGCATTTAGTAGAAGGCAGTCATTTAGCAGAAGGGGCAGGATATAGATGTGAAACCCAACATTGGCTGTTATGACTCTTGACAATTGTAAATTATTTAATTTCTTTTAGCTCCATTTTTTATCTTTGCAAGGATGAAATTGGTACTTGTGGTTGTTATTCTTTGTTCAGGGTTGGAAGCTTAATAGAAAGGACTTCAGGCTGCCCTTCATCAAAAGTAGAAATGCTTATTATCTCTTCTATATATAATGTGTTGGGGTTGTACAAAATATTTTGCTTTAAGAAAAGCAAACTTTTTAATATAAATCATATGTAATGTTTAATTTATAAGCATGCTGAGCACAATATTTGTAAGCATGATAAATACGTTATTAGTGGCAGATATTTTTCAAAGATTTTTATAAGAAAGGTAGATAATTATGAAATACTTTTATGTAGAAGGTTTAGGGGTAAGCTATTTTTCAATACAGGAAAAACATATTATTCAAAGTTCCATTTATTTTTAAAGTTCTGTTGGGAAAAGCAAACTTCTAAATTTAGACTTCTAAACCTCTACTTCTAAAGTTGTTCAAAAACCCATGAAACTAGTTTAAAGTCCTCTTTTAGCTCCAAGGTTCTGTTATGTTACCTGAAGCAAGCACTGAAAGATGGGTAAAATTTAGAAGGTTGAAATGAGAGAGAGATTGCATTCCACTTGAAAATTATGAAGCAAAGATTAGAGGGGAAATGTTACAGTGTTTGAGGCCAATAAAGAACACTGGATGGAAGATTTGAGAAATGAGTCTAGCAGATGTTCTCTGTTTGGTAGGCAGAAGGGAGTCCTTGAAAGATTTTGTGTAGGGAAGTGACCTACAGTAAAACAGCATTTCACAACATTTTCTTTATTTACTTTTTATGGAAATTTTCAGACATACAGAAGTAGAGAGAGTAGTACCCATCACACATGTATTATAAATCATGGCATGATTATTAAAACAATCTTGTTTCATATATACCTCCCCAAAGTAGATTATGTTAGAGCAAATATCAGACATGTTATTTCATCTGGAAATACTTTGATATGTATCTGTAAAATATGAGGACTCTTTAATACACACACACACACACACACACACACACACACCTGTGTGTGTATAACCACAATTCAGTTAGTATACCGTAAGAATTAATAGTAATTCTCTCATCTCATAAATGTTGTATATATTGTTGGAATCAAGATCAAAATTACATCCATGTATTGAAATTCAAATTTTTGTTAAGTATCTCTTAATCTATAGATGCCCTCTCATTTTTTTCTTTTAATTTAGTTCTTGAAAAAACTGGGTTCTTTGTTTGCACAGTTTCCCACAGTCTCATTTTGCTGCTGTTATTGGTTATTGCTGTTATTTCTTTTGCTCTCTCGTGATTTGATGACTATCTTTAGTGTTACATTTGAATTCCTTTTTCTTTTCTTGCATGTGTATCTATTACAGATTTTTGGTTTGTGATTATCATGCAGTTTTTATATAGCAATCTATATATATACATGATGGGTTTAAGTTGCTGGTCTCTTCTTTTTAACAGCTTTATTGGAGTATAATTGCTTTACAATGGTGTGTTAGTTTCTGCTTTATAACAGAGTTAAGTTGCTGGTCTCTTAATTTCAAATGCATATTAATAACTTTGCATTTGTTCTCACCTCCCATCATGATTACTGCGTTTTATATCATATTTTACATCTAATTGTTTTGTGTATCCATTAACTGCTTATTGTGGATATAGATGATTTTACTACTACTTTTAACCTGTCTGCTAGCTTTGTGTGTGGATCATTTCTTAGTTTACTGTATGTTTGCCTTAACTGATGAGCGTTTTCATTTCTTAATGTTCCTGTTTCCAGTTGTGACCTTTTCTTAAAGAAGTTCCTTTAACAATTTTTGTAAAGCTGGTTTGGTGGTACTGAATTCTTTTACCTTTTTATTATCTGTAAAACTTTTTTTTTTTTTTTTTTTTCGGTACGCGGGCCTCTCACTGTTGTAGCCTCTCCCTTTGCGGAGCACAAGCTCCGGACGCAGGCTCAGCCGCCATGGCTCACGGGCCCAGCCGCTCCGCGGCATGTGGGATCTTTCCAGACCGGGGCACGAACCCGTGTCCCCTGCATCGGCAGGCAGACTCTCAACCACTGTGCCACCAGGGAAGCCCTGTAAAACTTTTGATCTGCCCATCATATCTGAGTGAGAGCCTTGCCAGGTAGAGTATTCTTGGTTGTAGGTTCTTTCCTTTTATCACTTTAAATATATTGTGCCACTCCCTTCTAGCTTTCAGAGTTTCCGCTAAAAAGTCAACTGATAGCCTTATTGGAGTTCCCTTATATGTTATTTGTTGGTTTCCCTTGCTGCTTTTAATATTCTCTCTTTATCTTTAATTTTTGCTATTTTAATTACAGTGTGTCTTGGTGTCTTCCTCTTTGGGTTAATCCTGGGTTGGATTCTCTGTGCTTTATGGACTTGGATGTCTGTTTCCTTTCCCAGATTAGGGAAGTTTTTAGCTATTATGTCTTTAAGTATATTCTCAGCTTCATTCACTCTCTTCTTCTTTTGGGACCCCCTATAATGCAAATATTAGTATGCTTGATGATGTCCCAGAGGTCTCTTAAGCTGTCCTTATTTTCAGCCTTTTTTCTTTTTTCTATTCAGTATCAATGATTTTTAACTACTCTGTCTTCTAGCTCACTTATCCATTCCTCTGTATCATTTAGTCTTCTGATGTATTTTTCATTTCAGTTATTGTATTTTTCTTCTCTTTTTGGTGGTTCTTTATATTTTCTAACTCTTTTAAAAACTTCGAACTTCTCGCTCTGTGCATCCATTCTTCTCCCAAGTTGTTTGATCATCTTTATGATCCCTACCCTCAACTCTTTTTCGGGTGTTACCTAACTCCCCTTCACTTAGTTCTTCTTCTGGGGTTTTACCTTTTTCCTTCATCTGGGACATGGTCCTCTGTCACCTCAGTTTGCCTAAGTTGCTATTTGTACTTTTATGTATCTGGTAGATTAGTTATGTTTCCTGACTTTGGAGAAGTTCCCTTTGTATGAGGCATCCTATGCATCCCAGCAACACACTCCCGTCTCATCATCCGAACTATATCTCTAGGGGTTCCCTTTATGAGGGCTACAGGGTCCTTCCGTTGTGAAGGGCCTGACTATGTGGGCAGTCTTTTAGGCTTTGTTGGTCCCCAGTCCAGTTGGTTGCCAGGTCTTGCCTTGTGCACAGGCTGCTGGCTGGTGGTTGGTAGTGCTGGGTCACAAGGAGGTGGCTGACTGCAGAGCTGCAGGGAACCTTAGGACTAGTGCTGCCTTACTGGTGGGCAGGGTCCAGAAGACTCTGAGGCTGTTGCCTGCCCACTAGTGGGTGAAACCAGGTCCTCGGGTTAGAGCCAGACTACTGGCAGGCAGAGCCAGGACCTGGAGTGTGCTTGCAGGGCCCTGGGGTCCCAGTGCTGGTGTCAGATGGCTGGTGGGGGAGACTGGTTCCTGACACAGTTTGGTAAGGGATCTGGGGTGTCCTGAAGCTTGTGCTTGCCTACTAGTGGGTAAGGCTGTTGCCCAGCTGGTCCCATGACAGGGTCTGGCCTGCTGATGGCAGGCTGGGTCCACAGGCTGTAGGATTGTGGTTTTCTTGCATCTGGTGTTTACCCCGTGGTAGGTGAGACTAATCCAGAGGCTAGAGCAGACTTCCTGGGGGCATGGCCAGGGCCCAGGGGATTCTGGGGCTGGTGCTTGCCCACTGGTAGATGAAGCTGGTTCCTGGGCCCTCTGCTGTGCAGGGCGGTGACCAGAGGCAGCTGTTGGCTCAGTGGGTCTTAAGGCAGCCTATATGGTGATGGGTAGGGTGTGTCCCTGCCCACTTAGCTGCTTGGCCTAGAGCATTCCAGCACTGGCACCTACCAGCTGTTGGGCCAGGGCAGGGTTGGGTCCTGGGGCTAATAAGCTAGAGGGATGATTCCACAGTGGCACCTGCCAGCACCAGTGTCACTTGGTAGAAGGAGCTCCCAAGCATGGCTGCTGCTAGCATCTGTGTCCCCAGGGTGAGCCATACTTGCCTCCTGCATCTTCAGGAGACTCTCCAAGAGCAGCAGGTAGGTCTTACCTAGGCTCCTATCAAATTACTGCTTTTGTCCTGGGTCCTGGAGTGTGTGAGATTTTGTGTGTGCTCTTTAAGTGAGATCTCTATTTCCCTCAGTCCTCTGGGACTCCCGAAATTAAGTCCCACTGCCTTTCAAAGCAAAATACTTTGGGGGCTCATCTTCCTGGTGCAGGACTCCTGGGTTGGGGTGTTTGACGTGGGGCTTGGACCTCTCACTCATGTGGGAGAACCTCTGCCACAGTGGTTGCCCACCCAGGCATGTGACCTGACTATATCGTGAATCTGCCCCTCCTACCCATCTTGTTGTGGTTTCTTCTTTACATCTTAAGTTGTAGAAGATCTTTTCTGGTAGGTTCCAGTCTTTCTCACTGATGATTGTTGTGTAAATAGTTGTGATTTGGGTGTACTTTTGAAAGCAGTTGAGCCCAGGCCCAGAGACAGCTGAAGCCTGGACAGTCAACTGTGTCATTAGGCAGCCGTTATTTGCCCCCATGTCCAGTAATGCCAGTTTCTTATCTGTGCCATGTATGAAAAAGGTTAGAAAGCAGTATTCTAAACTTTTTAATAAAAAATGTGGTGGTGTTGATCATGTATTAAGTCATGGCCTATTGAGGTAGAATAGCCATTTAATTATATCTGTTATAGGAACTTACAATTTTTTAGTTGGGAGGTATTTTTAGATAATATTTCATTTTGCACGTGAGGTGGTGACATGACTGAGCATTATTTTAAGGAAGGCTTAGATGAAACTTGTGAAAAATAATTTAAGGATAATATGTACATGAAATAGGTACAGATACTTTAAAAATATTGTTGGTTGCGGAGTGGATATGAGTGTTGTCAAGCTTCATAATAACAGTTAATGAAGGATCACTGTGACTTTCAAATGCAAGTTTATTTTCTTTGAGAATGAGCTGAAATTGATGGTTCCAAGATAAAGATAACTTTTCTTTGATGTGAGAAAGGAGAAAGAATATTGTTAAGTAAACAGGAAGCATGCGAATTTCCTCTTTAGAAATCTTTTGATCCTGGTACCATACTATAAATTAAGTTGAGTTAAAATACAACTTTCTACTCTGTCACTTCTTGTGTTATAATAGATGGCAAAAGTATTTTTGTTTAGTGTAATAGTTTTAGTAGTATCAAAGGAGCATCCTGACTACCAAAACATTATTTGTTCCTGGAAATAACATACATGTTTCTGTTGTTAAAAAGTCTGCTGAGCCTGAATTCCCTTTCTTTGTGATATTTTAAATCTGGATTATTTTTTTAGAAGCTATAGTTTTTATTGTTACATGATGGTAGAGGTTAAAAAGGTATACTACTCCTAGAAGATTGGTATTACCATTTAAAATCTTTAAATGAATTATTTTGAGAGTTGTAGTTTAAATTGTTCTACATATATTAATATGTTATGTTTGTTAAGAGTTTTGATCTTGATCGTCCGAGTAACATTTTTTATTTTTAATAGCTCCCAGTAGTTGAGGGTGTGCCAAGACCAGTTAGTGTCCCAAAGGGGAAGAATTCAGCATCTAGAATATAGGTTGATTGGAAGCCAGACCCTCAGGCAGCAGCTGTTAAAGTATGCAAATATATATAGTCCTATGGGACTACAAGGATAAGCCCCACTGGTCCCCCTGAGCCAGGCAATCTGGAGGTATCCCCTGGGCAGCATTTACAAAAACCAGGGCTACAGACAAGTGTATAAGCTCCTTTCTGGGAGGTACCGTTGAACGGTGGCAAGGCAGAGGGAGAGTGCAAAGATGATTTTTCCCGGCCTGTGTTCCCTGAGAGCACCTTCGTATCCTCTAGATGTGTACCAAACTTGAAGCCTGCCCCTAAGGCCAAAGGTCCATGATTAGCAAGTCCCTCTTTCACAGAAAGTCTGGGTGTGTATTTCAGTCTGCTATCTGTGTAGTGCCCTGAGGGGGAGGCTGCCAAGAACTGTCTCTCCAGTGTTACAGTCCTGTGGTACCCAAGAATGCAAGCCCCCCTGGCCACCAGAGCCAGGCAGTCCAGGGCAGCAGTTACAAAACCAGAACGTCAGAGAAGGCTATAAGCTCCTTTCTATAAGATACCAGTGAGCTGAAGTGAGGTAGAGAGAGAGCACGAAGATTGCATCCACTGGCGTTCTCTGAGAGCACCTCTGTAGGTCCCTATAAGTGTGTCAAACCAGAAGCCTGACCCTCAGACTAAAGCTCATGGGCAAGGAAATAGACCTCTTTCTCAGAAAGACTGGGGGGGTGTTTCAGTCGGCTACATGTGCAGTGCCCTGGGAGTGATAGACTTCCAAGAACTCTCTCTGATTGTTACAGTCCTGTAAGACACAGAAATACAGGCCTCTGGTCTCTAGAGACAGGTGATCAAGGGGTATCCCCTGGGTGGCAGCCAAAAAAACTGGTCACCAGATATAAAAAAAACAGGGTGAACAAAGTGAGAAAGTGGCATGGACTAAATACACTACCCAATGTAAAATAGATAGCTAGTGGGAAGCAGCTGCATAGCACAGGGAGATCAACTCTGTTTTGTGACCACCTAGAGGGGTGGGATAGGGAGGGTGGGAGGGAGATGCAAGAGGGAGGAGATATGGGGATATATGTATATGTATAGCTGATTAACTGTGTTATAAAGCAGAAACTAACACACCATTGTAAAGCAATTATACTCCAATAAAGAGGTTAAAAAAAAAAAAAAAAAAAGCCAGGGCAGCAGATGTGTGTAGAATCTCCCCTCCAGGAGATACTGGTGTTCTGAAGCACGACAGAGGGAGAGTGTGAGTGGGAAGATGGTGCCCTCCGGCTTTAGCAAAGCAGAATGAAAGCAGGAAGATGGTGCCTGCCCACCAGCCTCTGTTCCTGGAGAGTATACCAACAGGCCCCTGCCCCTCAGACCAGTGCTTTAAAATTAGGAAATGAATCTCCTTTACATAAAGTCTGGGCACTTTTCAAAGGACTGCTTCCACATTGGGCCCTGGGGCAGGTGAGTCTGTATACAAGCCCTCAGTTTGCCACAGCTCTCCAAGTGTCATGGGTGCAAGCCTCATTGGTCTTCAAAGCCAGGTATTTGGAGGACTGTTTCAGGTGCTGACCTTAAAAGTTGGAGTGTCCAATGTGCGGTATTATGAGCCCTCTGCTGCTTAGTGAGAAGCTTCAGGTTTTGAGTTCCCTCCTGGTTGTGGGTCACCTCACAGTAGATGGGATTTATGGTGAGATTGTGTCTTAGCCTTTCCTATCCACTTTGATGTGATATCCCTCTCATTTGCCCAATGTGAAGGGGCAAACTGGTTTTGCTGGTTTTTAGTTTTGTTTCCAGAGGAAATTATTCCATATATAGCTGTAGGTTAGGTGTGTCCATGGGAGGAGGTGAGTTCAGGAACTTCCTACATTGCCGTCTTGAGTTGGAGCCTCTCCTCTCCATCTTTATCCAAATTCTTCCTACTTTAAGGACAGCTCCAATGTAACTTTTCCATTAAATTTGCTCTGAAACTTCCTAGTTTTAAATATCCTTCCTATTTCTGAGCTCCCATATATATATCCATCCCTCTCTTAACACATTTATTTTTACTTCTTATCACTGTTACTAAATTGTAAATTTGTTCATTTTTTTCCTATAGCCTCCTGGGTAGTGACTTTAAGTAATCAGTTAATATTTACTTATTGAAAACTTACTAAGTTTTTATATTTTTTTCCCAAGAATGAAATATGCAGATATGTGTAGACATATCTAGAGACAACTAAATTTACTACTTCAGAAATTGGGGGCATCTCTGAGTCCCTTAGATATATGTTGTAGATGAATTATCTTATTTGATCATTTACTGCTAGAATTTTAATGACTACACTTCCTGTATAACTGCACTTACTAAGATGACTTCTACTTTTAAAACCCAAGGACTTTCTGTATTAAGAAGGTATAGAGCACCAAGTTTAACGTGTTGTTCTTTTTTTTTTACTAAAAACACTTAAAAGGAATTATTTTCTCTCAGAATTTTAAAAACCTTTTTCGAAATAATTATATGCTCATAAGAAGTTGCAGAAACAGTACAGAGAGGGTCCTTTGTACCCATCACCCACCATCCTTCAGTGGTACATTTACATAATTATAGAACATTATGAAAACCAGGCACATAGGCACAATATAATTAACTAGACCACAGAACTTACTCAGATTTCTCCAGTTTTTATATGTACTCCTTTTTGATGTGTACAGTTTTATGAAATATTTTCACATGTATACATTAATATAACTACCACCACAAAGGAACTCCCTCAAGCTTTATAGTCAAACCTTCTCCAACATCTGGCAATCTGTTCTCCCTCTGTATATAATTTTGTCATTTTGAAATGTTATATTAATGAAATCATATAGTATAATATTTGGAAAATGGCTTTTTTCACTCATTAGAGTGACCTTGAGATCAGTCCAAGTTGTTGTGGGTATCAATAGTTCTTTTTTTATTGCTGAATAATATTTCACTTTATATATTACCACAGTTTGTTTATCCCTTCACCCATTAAGGTGAACCCATTTGGGTTGTTTCCAATTTTGGCTATTACAAATTCAGAGAACATTAATGCATGTTTTATTGCAGTAAAATATATAACAAAATTTGCTGTTTTAACCAACTTTAAGTGTACAATTCAGTGGTATTAAGTACGTTCACAGTGTTTTGCAGCCATCACCATTATCTATTTCCAGAACTTTTGTATCATTCTAAACAGAAACTCTATACCCATTAAACAGTAACTCCCCATTCCCTCCTTCCCCCAACCCCCAGGTAAGCACACATCTATTTTCTGTCTGTATGATTTTGCCTATTCTAGGTACCTCATATAAGTGGAGTCATAAATATTTGTACTGTTTTGTCCAGCATAGTGTTTTCAGGTTCATTCAGAGTTACCTTTTTAGGCTGAATATTATTCCATTGTATGGGTGTACTGCATTTTGTTGTTGTTGTTGTTTATCCTCTCATCTGTTGATAGATATTTGGCTTATTTCTACCTTTGAGCTATTGTATTTCATGCTGCTCTGAACATGAGAGTACAAGTACGTTTGAGTCCCTGCTTTCAATTCTTCTGGACAAATACCTAGAAGTGGAATTGTTAGATCATATGGTAATTCTGTGTTTAATTTTTTGAGGAACTACCATACTTTCCAGTATAGCTGTCTCAGTCTGCATTCCCGCAAGCAGTGCACAGAGGTATCAGTTTCTCCTCATTCTATCAACACTTATTTTACCTTTATTCAGACATAATGCTCAAGGGTTTTTTTTTTTTAATCTATCTAGTTAACCTGGAAGCATTTATTGGGAAGACTATTCTTTCCCCATTGAATTAAGTTGTACATTTGATGTAACCTTATATATGTCAGACTTTTTCTTTTCCTCTGCTCTGTCCTTATGTCAACCATGCTTATTTATTATGAGTTTTTTACTAAGTCTTGATAGTTGGCAATAGGAGCCCTGCAGCTTTGTTTTTCTTCAGGAATGTCTTGGCTAGTTTACATTCTTTGTATTTCCGTATAAATTTAAGCTTCACTTTTTTGGTTTCATACCACCCCTCCACCACAAACATATATACGTTTAAAATCTTCCGGAATTTTGAACAGATTGAGTTAACTCTGTAGATCAAATTAGGGAGAATTAACATCTTATACTGAGTCTTAAATTCACGAACATGGTAGATCCTTTCGTTTATCTAGATCTTAATTTCTCTCAGTAATGTTTCTTTTCAAGAGAGAGGTATATATATTTCATGACATTTATTCCCAGTTATTTGATGTATTTTGGTGCTATTGCAAATGGTATTGTTTTAAAATATTCTCTGTTTGATTCTGGCATATAAAAACACATTTGACATTTTTGTATATTAATCTTTTTATTAATCTTACTATGTTCACCCATTAATTCTAATAGTTTGTAGTTGCAGATCCTTTTCGACATTCTATTTGTACAGTCACATCTGTGAAAAGTAATTTTACTTCTTCCTTTCTAATCTTTTACTTTTTTTCCTTGTCTTATTACATTTGTTAGAACCTCCACTATACCATTGACTAGAAATGGTAATGAACACCTTTGTCTTAGTCCCGAACTTAGGAGAAAGGTGTCCCACATTTCATTATTAACATATTGGCTGTGGTTTTGTGACAAAGATACTCAGATTAAGGAAATTTCTTTCTATTCTTAGTTTTCTGAGCACCGTTAATTTTTAAGTTTCTTATCTGATTTTTATATACCAACTGAGCTGATTCATGTAGTCTATATCGATTTGTTTTTTTCTCTGTATATGATGAATTAATTACATTTTTTAAAAAACATCAAGCCCATTTTACATTCCTGGACTAAATCCAATTTGGTCACATATATTACCTTTCATATATAACACTGATTTTTATTTGCTAAAGTTCTGTTTTTTGCATTTATGTTTATCAGAGTTATTGGCCTATATTTCCTCTTTCTTATAATGTTAGTTTGGTGTCAACGTTATGCTGGCCTAATAAGAGTGATTTTTGAAGTGTTCCTTCTTTTTCTACTCTTTCAGATTGCTTGTGTAAGATTGCTAGTATTTCTTATTTTAATATTTGGAAGACTATAACAGAAAGGCGATTTAGGCCTGGAGTTTCCTTTATGGGAATGTTTTAAATTATAGGTTAATGTTCCATTATTTTGGACCATCTTTATGGGGATTTTTTTTTTCACATCCTTGTTGAAGTATAATTGCTTTACAATGGTGTGTTAGTTTCTACTTTATAACAAAGTGAATCAGTTATACATATACATATATCCCCATATCTCCTCCCTCTTGTGTCTCGCTCCCACCGTCCCTATCCCACCCCTCTATGTGGTTACAAAGCATCGAGCTGATCTCCCTGTGCTATGTGGCTGCTTCCCACTAGCTAGCTATTTTACATAGATAGCATATATATTAGTCCATGCCATTGATAGGGTATATATTAGTTCATGCCACTCTCTCACTTCGTCCCAGCTTGCCCTTCCCCATCTCCGTGTCCTCAAGTCCGTTCTCTATATCTGCGTCATTCCTGTCCTGCCTCTAGGTTCTTCATAACCTTTTTTTTTTTTTTTTTTAGATTCCATATATATGTGTTAGCATACAGTATTTGTTTTGCTCTTTCTGACTTACTTCACTCTGTATGAAACACTCTGGGTCCATCCACCTCACTACAGATAACTCAATTTCATTTCCTTTTATGACTGAGTAATATTCCATTGTATATATGTGCCACATATTCTTTATCCATTCATCTGTCAATGGACACTTAGGTTGTTTCCATGTCCTGGTTATTGTAAGTAGAGCTGCAATGAACATTGTGATACATGATTCTTTTTGAATTACGGTTTTCTCAGGGTATATATGCCCAGTAGTGGGATTGCTTGGTCATATGGTAGTTCTGTTTTTAGTGTTTTAAGGAACTTCCATGTTCTCCATAGTGGCTGTATCAATTTACATTCCCACCAACAGTGAAAGAGGGTTCCCTTTTCTCCACACCCTCTCCAGCATTTATTGCTTGTAGATTTTTTATGATGACCATTCTGACTGGTGTGAGGTGATACCTCATTGTAGTTTTGATTTGCATTTCTCTAATGATTAGTGATGTTGAGCATCCGTTCATGTGTTTGTTGGCAATCTGTATATCTTCTTTGGAGAAATGTCTGTTTAGGTCTTCTGCCCATTTTTGGATTGGGTTGTTTGTTTTTTTGATATTGAGCTGCAAGAGCTGCTTGTAAATTTTGGAGATTAGACCTTCGTCAGTTGATTCATTTGCAAATATTTTCTCCCATTCTGAGGGTTGTCTTTTGGTCTTATTTATGGTTTGCTTTGCTGTGCAAAAGCTTTTAAGTTTCATTAGGACCCATTTGTTTATTTTTGTTTTTATTTCCATTTCTCTAGGAGATGGGTCAAAAAGGATCTTGCTGTGATTTATGTCATAGAGTGTTCTGCCTATGTTTTCCTCTAAGAGTTTTATGGTGTCTGGCCTTACATTTAGGTCTGTAATCTATTTTGAGTTTATTTTTGTGTGTGCTGTTAGGGAGTGTTCTTATTTCATTCTTTTACATGTAGCTGTCCAGTTTTCCCAGCACCACTTATTGAAAAGGCTGTCTTTTCTCCACTGTATATTCTTGTTTCCTTTATCAAAAATAAGGTGACCATATGTGCATGGGTTTATCTCTAGGCTTTCTATCCTGTTCCATTGAGCTATATTTCTGTTTTTGTGCCAGTACCATACTGTCTTGATTACTGTAGCTTTGTAATATAGTCTGAAGTCCGGGAACCTGATTCCTCCAGCTCCGTTTTTCTTTCTCAAGCTTGCTTTGGCTATTTGGGGTCTTTTGTGTTTCCGTACAAATTGGGAAATTTTTTTGTTCTAGTTCTGTGAAAAATTCCATTGGTAGTTTGATAGGGATTGCATTAAATCTGTAGATTGCTTTGGGTAGCATAGTTATTTTCACAATGTTGATTCTTTCAATCCAAAAACATGGTATATCTCTCCATCTGTTTGTATCATCTTTACTTTCTTTCATCAGTGTCTTATAGTTTTCTGCATACAGGTCTTTTGTCTCCTTAGGTAGGTTTATTCCTAGGTATTTTATTCTTTTTCTTGCAGTGGTAAGTGGGAATGTTTCCTTAATTTCTGTTTCAGATTTTTCATCGTTAATGTATAGGAATGCAAGAGATTTCTGTGCATTAATTTTGTATCCTGCTACTTTACCAGACTCATTGATTAGCTCTAGTAGTTTTCTGATAGCGTCTTTAGGATTCTCTATGTATAGTATCATGTCATCTGCAAACAGTGACAGCTTTACTTCTTCTTTTCCAATTTGGATTCTTTTATTTCTTTTTCTTCTCTGATTGCTGTGGCTAAAACTTCCAAAACTATGTTGAATAATAGTAGTGAGAGTGGGCAACCTTGTCTTGTTCCTGATCTTAGAGGAAATGGTTTCAGTGTTTCACCATTCAGAATGATTTTGGCTGTGGGTTTGTCATATATGGCCTTTATTATGTTAATGTAAGTTCCCTCTATGCCTACTCTCTGGAGGGTTTTTATCATAAATCGATGTTTAATTTTGTTGAAAGCTTTTTCTGCATCTATTGAGATGATCATATGTTTTTTATCCTTCAGTTTGTTAATATGGTGTATCACATTGATTGATTTGCATATACTGAAGAATCCTTGTATTCCCGGGATAAACCCCACTTGATCATGGTATATGATCCTTTTAATGGGCTGTTGGATTCTGTTTGCTAGTATTTTGTTGAGGATTTTTGCATCAGTGTTCATCAGTGATATTGGCCTGTAGTTTTCTTTCTTTGTGACATCTTTGTCTAGTTTTGGTATCAGGGTGATGGTGGCCTTGTAGAATGAGTTTGGGAGTGTTCCTCCCTCTGCTATATTTTGGAAGAGTTTGAGAAGGATAGGTGTTAGTTCTTCTCTAAATGTTTGATAGAATTCACCTGTGAAGCCATCTGCTCCTGGACTTCTGTTTGTTGGAAGATTTTTTAATCACAGTTTCAATTTAAGTGCTTGTGATTGGTCTGTTCATATTTTCTCTTTCTTCCTGATTCAGTCTTGGCAGGTTGTGCATTTCTAAGAATTTCTTAGAAATTTCTTCCAGGTTGTCCATTTTATTGGCATAGAGTTGCTTGTGGTAATCTCTCATGATACTTTGTATTTCCACAGTGTCAGTTGTTACTTCTACTTTTTCATCTCTAATTCTATTGATTTGAGTCTTCTCCCTTTTTTTATTGATGAGTCTGGGTAATGGTTTATCAATTTTGTTTATATTCTCAAAGAACCAGCTTTTAGTTTTATTGATCTTTGCTATTGTTTCCTTCATTTATTTTTCATTTATTTCTGATCTGATCTTTATGATTTCTTTCCTTCTGCTAACATCGGGGTTCTTTTGTTCTTGTTTCACTAATTGCTTTAGGTGTAAGTTTAGGTTGTTTATTTGAGTTGTTTCCTGTTTCTTAAGGTAGGATTGTATTGCTCTAAACTTCCCTCTTAGAAGTGCTTTTGCAGCATCGCATAGGTTTTGGGTCGTCATGTTTTCATTGTCATTTGTTTCCAGGTATTTTCTGATTTCCTGTTTGATTTCTTCAGGGATTTCTTGGTTCTTAAGTAGCATATTGTTTAGCCTCCATGTGTTTGTATTTTTTACAGATCTTTTCCTGTAATTGATATCTAGTCTCATAGCGTTGTGGTCAGAAAAGATACTTGATATGATTTCAATTTTCTTAAATTTACAAAGGCTTGATTTGTGACCCAAGATATGATCTATCCTGGAGAATGTTCCATGAGCACTTGAGAAGAAAGTGTATTCTCTTGTTTTTGGATGGAATATCCTATAAATATCAATTAAGTCCATGTTGTTTAGTGTGTCATTTAAAGCTTGTGTTTCCTTAATAATATTTTCATTTTGGATGATCTGTCCATTGGTGAAAGTGGGATTTTAAAGTCCCCGACTATGATTGTGTTACTGTCGATTTCCCCTTTTATGACTGTTAGTATTTGCCTTATGTATTGAGGTGCTCCTATGTTGGGTGCATAAATATTTACAATTGTTATATCTTCTTCTTAGATTGATCTCTTGATCATTATGTAGTGTCCTTCTTTGTCTCTTGTAATAGTCTTTGTTTTAAAGCCAATTTGTCTGATATGAGAATTGCTACTCCAGTTTTGTTTTCATTTCCATTTGCATGGAATATCTTTTTCCATCCCCTCACTTTCAGTCTCTATGTGTCCCTAGTTCTGAAGTGGGTCTCTTGTAGACAGCATATATATGGGTCTTGTTTTTGTATCCATTCAGCCACTCTGTGTCTTTTGGTTGGAGCATTTAATCCATTCACGTTTAAGGTAATTATCGATATGTATGTTCCTATTCCCATTTTCTTAATTGTTTTGGGTTTGTTATTGTAGGTGTTTTCCTTCTCTTGTGTTTCCTGCCTAGAGAAGTTCCTTTAGCCTTTGTTGTAAAACTGGTTTGGTGGTGCTGAATTCTCTTAGCTTTTGCTTGTCTGTAAAGGTTTTAATTTCTCTGTCGAATCTGAATGAGATCCTTGCTGGGTCGAGTATCTTGGTTGTAGGTTCTTCCCTTTCATCACTTTAATTAATGTCCTGCCACTCCCTTCTGGCTTGCAGAGTTTCTGCTGAAAGGTCAGCTGTTAACCTTGTGGGGATTCCCTTGTACGTTATTTGTTGTTTTTCCCTTGCTGCTTTTAATATGTTTTCTTTGTATTTAATTTTTGATAGTCTGATATGTGTCTTGGCATGTTTCTCCTTGGATTTGTCCTGTATGGGATTGTCTGTGCTTCCTGGACTTGATTAACTATTTCCTTTCCCATATTAGGGAAGTTTTCAACTGTAATCTCTTCAAATATTTTCTCAGTCCCCTTCTTTTTCTGTTCTCTTCTGGGAGCCCTCTAATTCCAATGTTGGTGCGTTTAATGTTGTCCCAGAGGTCTCTGAGACTGTCCTCAATTCTTTTCATTCTTTTTCTTTATTCTGCTCTGCAGTAGTTATGTCCACTATTTTGTCTTCCAGGTCACTTATTCGTTCTTCTGCCTCAGTTATTCTGCTCTTGATTCCTTCTAGAGAATTTTAAATTTCATTTATTGTGTTCTTCATCATTGTTTCTTTGCTCTTTAGTTCTTCTAGGTCCTTGTTAAACGTTTCTTGTATTTTCTCCATTCTATTTCCAAGATTTTGGATCATCTTTACTATCATTACTCTGAATTCTTTTTCAGGTAGACTCCCTATTTCCTCTTCATTTCTTTGGTCTGGTGGAATTTTACCTTGCTCCCTCATCTGATGTGTGTTTCTCTCTCTTCTTATTTTGCTTAACTTATTGTGTTTGGGGTCTCCTTTTCACAGGTTTCAGGTTTGTAGTTCCTGTTGTTTTGCATGTCTGCCCTCGGTGGCTAATGTTAGTTCAGTGGGTTGTGTAGGCTTCCTGCTGGAGGGGACTAGTGCCTGTGTTCTCGTGGATGAGGCTGGATCTTGTCTTTCTGGTGGGCAGGTCCACATCTGTTGGTGTGTTTTGGGGTGTCTGTGACCTTATTATGATTTTAGGTAGCCTCTCTGCTAATAGGTGGGGTTGTGTTGCTGTGTTGCTAGTTGTTCGGCATAGGGTGTCCAGCACTGTAGCTTGCTGGTCGTTGAGTGGAACTGGGTCTTAGCTTTGAGTTGGAGATCTCTGGGAGAGCTTTCACCGTTTACATGGATCCAGGAGATCTCTGGTGGAGCAATGTCCTGAACTCGGCTCTCCCACGTCAGAGGCACAAGCCTGACACCTGGCTGGAGCACCAAGGCCCTGTCAGCCACGTGGCTCAGAATAAAAGAGAGAAAAAAAGAAAGAAAAATAAAATAAAGTTATTAAAGTAAATATTAAAAAATAATTATTGAAAATTTTTATAAAAGGAAAGAAAGAAGAGAGCAGCCAAACCAAAAAGCAAATCCACCAATGATAACAAACGCTAAAAACGATACAAAAAAAAAACAGAACCCTAGGACAAATGGTAAAAGCAAAGCTATAGAGACAAAATCACACAAAGAAGCATACACGTACACACTCACAAAAAGAGAAAAAGAAAAAATATATATATATCGTTGCTGTCAAAGTACACCGCCTCAATTTTCGGATGATTCGTTGTCTATTCAGGTATTCCAGAGATGCAGGGTACATCAAGTTGATTGTGGAGATTTAATCTGCTGCTCCTGAGGCTGCTGGGAGAGATTTCCCTTTCTCTTCTTTGTTCGCACAGCTCCCGGGGTTCAGCTTTGGATTTAGACCCTCTGCGTATAGGTTGCCTGAGGGCATCTGTTCTCCTCTCAGGACGGGCTTAAAGGAGCAGCTGACTCGCGGGCTCTAGCTCACTCAGGCCAGGGGGAGGGAGGGGCACGGATGTGGGGGTGAGCCTGTGGCAGCAGAGGCCAGTGTGAAGTTGCAACAGCCTGAGTTGCGCTGTGTGTTCTCTAGGTGAAGTTGTCTCTAGATCATGGGACCCTGGCAGTGCCGGGTTGCACAGACTCCCGGGAGGAGCGGTGTGGATAGTGACTTGTCCTTGCACACAGGCCTCTTGGTGGCTGCAGCAGCAGCCTTAGAATTTCAGGCCCGTCTTTGGTGTCCATGCTGATAGCCACGGCTCATGCCCGTCTCTGGAGCTTTTTAGGTGATGCTCTGAATCCCCTCTCCTCACGCACCCCGAAACAGTGGTCCCTTGCCTCTTGGGCAGGTCCAGACTTTTTCCCGGACTCCCTCCTGGCCAGCTGTGGCGCACTAGCCCCCTTCAGGCTGTGTTCACACAGCCAACCCCAGTCCTCCCCCTGGGATCTGACCTCCGAAGCTGGAGCCTCAGCTCTCAGCCCCCACCCATCCCGATGGGTGAGCAGACAAGCCTCTCGGGCTGGTGAGTGCTGGTCGGCACCAATCCTCTGTGCAGGAATCTCTCCGCTTTGCCCTCCGCACCCCTGTGGCTGCGCTGTCCTCCACGGCTACGGAGCTCCCACCCCTCCGCCACCCGCAGTCTCCGCCCGCAAAGGGGCTTCCTAGTGTGTGGAAACTTTTCTTCCTTCACAGCTCCCTCCCAGTGGTGCAGGTCCCATCCCTATACTTTTGTCTCTGTGTTTTCTTTTTTCTTTTGCCCTACCCAGGTAGGTGGGGAGTTTCTTGACTTCTGGGAAGTCTGAAGTCTTCTGCCAGCGTTCAGTAGGTGTTCTGTAGGAGTTGTTCCACATGTAGATGTATTTCTGATGTATTTGTGGGGAGGAAGGCGATATCCACGTCTCCTCTGCCATCTTGAAGCTCTCCCCCATGGGAATGTCTTAAATTATAGATTCAATTTCCATTATTTTAGACCACTATTTCTTTAAAAAATTTTTCTGCCCTCGTTTTCTGGTATTCCTATTTACATATATGTTAAACCACTTGATATTATCCAACAATCATTGAGTTTTACTTTTTTCTTTGTTCTCTAGTTCCGTAGTTTCTCTAGGATAGTATGTTTGAGTTCATTGATCTTCAGTGCCTAATCTCTTGTTAATCCCATCTGGTGAATTTTTAATTTCATATATTTTTCAGTTAATAGAATTTCTGTTCTACGACTTTGGTTCATTTTTATAGTTTTTTTTTAACAGTTTTAGTTTTCATTTTTATAGTTTCCATTTCTCTTTTGGATTCCCTATTTGTCCCCTCATTGTGTTTGGCTTGTCTTTTAAGTCTTAAACATGTTTATAATAGCTAATTCCATTGCCTCTGTCATGTTTTTTCTGTTTCTATTGAGCTATTTTTTCTCTTGGTTATAGGTCACCTTTTCCTACTTTTTCACAAGACTGGTCAGTTTTGGGTTTTGCTGGATATTATTGATGCTTCATTGTTGAGTTTCTGCATTTTGTTGGCTTATTTTAGACAGTGTTGAATTTTGTTCTAGAATGGAATTAATTTATTTGTGAATAATCTTGAGTCTTTCAAGGCTTGCTTTTAAGCTTTATTAGGACAAGTTTAGAGTAGCCTTTACACTAAGGCTAGATTAGTCCAACTTCTGAGGCACTTTCTAGGGCTTCTAAGCTTTTCAACAAGGTTTCTGTACTCTGGGTTGTTGGAATTTGAGCTTCTTCTAATCCTATACATAGGATTGTATGTATGTATAATCCTATACATAGTTTCAGTGATTGTTTAGGTAACAGTTTTTCAGTGTACATTTCTTTCCTGTTTAGTTGCTCTTTGTCTAGTCTTGTAGACTCTTCACCCCTAAAATAGGCACGGCTTAGTATTCAGCAAAAGAATAATGAATGAATGAGTGAGTGAATTTTCTCTACATATTTCTGTAGCTCCTTCTCTGTACCTCTTATTTCCAGTATGTTGTGCCACAAATTTCATTTACTTCAGTAACCTTGAAACTCTCTGATTCTTTAGCTCTGTGAGGTTGCTCTGCTCTGTGTAGGGCTTACCTTTTTTTATGGCCAGTTCCTTAGGTGTCACATTTTCTACTGCTTGTTCTTTAATGCCCCACTTTAATGGTTATTTATAAGAGAAGGGTTAGTCTGGTACCAGTTATACTGTCAAGGCTGGAAGCAGAAGTCTTCTATATATTTTGAAGCTATGGAATTATTAGATGAATCAAATTTAGAACTGTTACATCTTCTTGTGGAATGAACTCTTTTATCATTATGAAATTCCCTTTATCTCTGATTATAACTCTTGCTTTAATGTCCCCTTTTTAAAATTAATAAAGCTACCTCTGTATTTTGGGAGATTTTTTGTTTGTTTTTGTTTAGTGTTTGCATTGTAATTTCTTTTCATCCTTATACATTTAACCATTTTTGTCTTATTTAAAGTATTTTTTTTTATAAACACCAGTGTATAGTTGGTATTTTTTTAAACAAGTAGTCGATATATGTTTATTAAAATGATTACTGTTATTTTTTTTTTAATTTAAATATTAGAATCAACTTTGTTTTTTACATTCCTTTTTTATATTCTTTTCCATTATGGTTTATCACAAGATATTGAATATACTTCCCTGTGCTGTACAGTAGGACCTTATTGTTTATCCATTCTATATTTAATAGTTTGCATCTGCTAACCCCAAACTCCCAATCCATTAATTGGGATTGACATTTATTGTATCTTACAATCTTTTTTTAATTGGAGTTTTTCTTAATTTATATTTAATGAGATTATTGATAGAATTTGGTTTAAGTCTTTATTCTTGCTGTTTGTTTTCTGTTTGTCTCATTCTTTGTTCCTATAGCTTCTCTTTATTCTTTTTATCTTATCGTTTTAGGTGTATTTTTAATATTATATTTTCTCCTGTATTACGTTTTAGTTATACTATTCTTTTAGAGGTTGCTGTATATTATAATACACAAATTTGACTTACTACAGTCTACTTAAACTTTATTCTTTTAGCACTTCCCAAACAATGCAAGTTTTTAATGTAACATTTTAATGCCACTTACTATCTTTTGCCCTAAGTTCTTTTGCTGTCAAATATTTTACTTATTCATATGTTAAAATGCTACAAGACATGTTGTCATCTTAATTAGCTACTACTTACCCAGTGTGGTACTTTTCATTTCTTTTTTTGCAGTTGTGTGCTTCCATCTGGGATTTTTCTCTTGAACCTGAAGTTATTCCTTTAGAAGTACTTATAGTTCAGGTCTGCTTTTGACTAGTTTTCTCAGAATTTTGTCTGAAATGTCTGTTTCACCTAAATTTCTAACAAATTCTGAAAAGAATTCTAGATGATCATGTGTTTTGTTTTATCACCTGTATGTCATCCCATTGTTTTCCAGCTTCCGTAAGTGTTGTTGAAAAATGAGCCAATAATTTTATTATTGTTCTGCTGAAGGCAATACCTTTTTTCCCACTGGCTGCTTTTTGTCTCTGGTTTTCAACAATTTGACTGTGATTTCCCTAGGTGTGGATTGGAGGGTTTTGTATGGGTGTTTTTTGTTGTTTTGTATTTATCCTGCTTGGGTTTTACTGAGCTTCGTTAATCTGTAGGTAAATGTCTTTTAATTGTTTGTGAAAATTATTAGCCTTTATATCTTCAAATATAGCTTATTCCTCTTTTTTCCCTTTCCTTTTATGATTCCATTTACCTGTACGTTAGATCTTTTTGCTGTGTTCCACTTGTTTCTTACGTTCTTTTTGTTTCTACTTCCTTTTTTCCTCTGGTCTTCAGTTTGGTTATTTTTTATTGGCCTGTCTTTGGATCACTATTCCAGTCTTCTGCTATGTTCAGTAATGCTTTTAAACACATCTAGTGATTTCTTAATTTCAGATACTGTATTTCTCAGTTCTAGAATGTTCATTAGATTTTTTAAAAATATATTTCAGCTTTCTGCCAAAATTCATTGTAGTTTCATCTATATTTTAGAACTAATGCCCTATTTTCTTCAACATATTAACCAGTTATTTTGAAGTTTGTGACTTATAACTATATCTGAATTCTTCGTTGAAGATTTTTATTGGTTTTGGCCTCATAATTTTGAATGTATGTGTGTGTTAGCATACCTCATAATTTTTTCATGTTACATGTGGATGAAATATTATAGAGACTCTGGATGTGGATTTGATGATGTTATCTTTAAAGCAGATTATGTTGTCCTGAGAAGGCAAGAAGAATCTGGTGGATACCTTTCATCCTGTTGAATTCTGGTTTTAGGCTTTGTGAGAGCTGGTTTATTTCAGATGGCCTTATTCTAAGGCTCATTTACCTAGGGCCTTGCCCCTTCTTTTCTCTCATCTTAAATTCTGGTGTGTTTACTAGACCCTTCCCCCATGGCAGAGCTTAAACTCCAGTCTGTGTCTCCTCAGCACCACACAGCTCATTTGCCTCATACCAGCTTTTTCTCTGCCATTTCTTTTGGTTGTTGGAAGGTGTCTTAACCTGTGCATGTGCAGGTGACAGATCAGCCCTTGAAGGGAATTTGTATGTAGATATATGGATGGGGTCCTTTTCCACAGTTCCCTCTGTTTTGCTTCTCAAATCCCATTCACTTTGACAACCCTGAACTCCTACTTTTATTTCCTCATAGGTCTGCCACTTGAGTTCTATTTCCCTGTGCCATAATTTGGAAAATAGCCTCAGCAAAAAAGCCAGGATGTCTGTTGTCCACATTCTTTCTCATGAGGAATGTAACCTGTAATACCTGCCTGCGCTGGTTGCTGTCCTCACACAGGGGAGCTGGTACCACACTTAGGCTTGAAGGGAGGAGGAGATTACTAGAAAAATGAAGGTCAGGGTCATAAAGAAAGGGCTATATTGAGAGGAGTATGACCTTTGGTAAGCCATCCTGAGGCCATCCAGAGGTGATCCTTCATCCAACTCTTACCAGGGATTTGGCCAAACTCAACTAGAAACCAGAAGGCAGGAAAGCACATTAATGTATGTAAGTCAGCTTAGGGTCGAGAGGATGTCAGGTTGTCAAGGGGAAAATGGAAATACCTGGCACAGTTCACCCCTTTCCTTTGTTCCTTAACAGATACTCTCTTTCTTCATTTGGGAGAAAAGTTTGTATCTCAAGCAAAGGAGACACTTGAAATTCCATCAATTTTGGTATCATTGTGGGGTAATGTCCGTTCAGCGATACCTTCCTGAAACTTAAAATATTAGGCACACCACCAGTACTTTTCACATAAAGAAAGTGAGACTATATAAAGTCCCAAAAAGAAAAACAAGTAAAATAACTACCTGGGTCTCTGCTCAATAGCCGAGAAAGTTGGTAGTCATGAAAGTTCACAGTCATGAAAGTTGGTAGTCATAGCTACCTTCTTTCAATACTCTTTGCATGTTCCCCTTTATCCTCTGCCATTACTTTGGCTGGGCGGAATTCTTTGCCTGGTGGTAGACTCCAGATCTCAATTCTATGGAATCTGAATCTTTGGTGCTCTTGCATTTTGAAGATTGGTACGGTTTTCCATTGATCAGTACAATTGGAAAGAGAGCTAAAAGATGCCCCGCTGAGTTTCCTGGGTTCCAAATACAGTGTTACCTATTGTGTAGCAGTCACGTCTGTTCTGTAGCAGGAATTGTTTCCCCTTGTCAGCAAAATCAATTACTCTGCTAGTACGATATGTACCTGTTGGTTCAGCTGCATGAAAAGCCCCCAGTTGCTCAAAAGGTAGTCTCAGCTCCCAGTTAATCAGTTTTCTGATAGAAGTTAATGTTCCTGGTAGACACGTGTCTCATTGAGCACTAGGACCTTAATATTAACCAAGCTAAGGTTTTGTTAATGGGAGGTAAAAAAAATTTTTCAAGTGAGTCATTTAGTATAATAATGAGATGGCTTACCATTACTTGTACTTCTTGATTCCCAGACCTGTGCACTCTGGCTCTGGGGGAGACTGTACCATATTTTGGCTGCTGATTTAACACAGATAGAGCATTCTGCACTTGATCCTCATAATACTGTTTCCAAGCAGGTTCATAACTGAACCTTCAACAGGCCATTTCACTGTCTTACCAAGCCAGTTGCCTCTGAATGATAGAGCATGTAGTGAGATAAGTGAAATCCATGCTCATGATCCTATTGCCACATGCTCATGATTCTTTTGCCATAAACTATATTCTTTGGTTGGAGGCAGTGTTGTGATGGATAAGGCATTCTATAAATCTAATGACAGTGGTGCTGCAGAACACTTGAGGCAGAGAAGGAGAGTCTGTGTTTAGAACATGGATCTATCCTTTTGAGGACAAAACATTGTTCATGCCCCAGTGGAAGAGGTCCAGTATAATCAATCCCAGCTGGTTCCTCAGGGACATGGTGCCATATTGAAAGCTCAGCATTGGCTTATGCTTTGGGGAGGTTGGGCACTCAGCAGTGGCAGTAGCCAGATCAGTATTTGTGAGTGAAAGACCGTTTTGTTGGGCTCATGCATATCTCCATACTTGCTGCCGTAGCCATTTTGTTCATGAGCCTATTGAATAAGCACTGGATTGGCCAAAGAAAGAGGCTGGCTGGCATCCTCAGGAAGGGTCATCTTGTCCACCTGAATAATGAGAGCCTGCTTTATAGTGGGACATTAATATCTTCAGATTCTCTGCCCATTCACATACATCTTCTTCAGACCTCCCTCTCACCAGTTTTCCATTTCCATTTTCTTCCTCATACCCCCAGTCATCTGGCAATCTCATTTGTCACTTCCCATAAATCAGTCTATTCTAGATCCAAACCTCTGTCCATTTCTCCTTCAATATGAAATGGGTAACCAAATGTACAAATCTGCATAGGGTTATTACTCTGGGATCATCCATTCTGGCTGATACCAGCATCTGGTGCAGATCCATTTGTGAACCAGGCCCTCAATTTTCTAATAGGGAACTCCGCAAGAAGCCGAAGGAGTAGGCTGAGGGAGCGGGGTTAAACCACATACCATGAAAGTCTAAACTGCCTGCTGATAAAGTTGACTTGTCCCTCTTGGACCTGTTTATACTACTCACTTGCATTTTATAGTGAAATGTGCTCTGTTGTCCAATATTATGTTTCAGTACATCAGTTAATAACTGGTTCATGATGGGCAGTTCAGGTTGCATAATCTTTTGGTGTCCTATGGTCAGACATTTGTCTCTACCAGGGTTTTGTAACAAGCCAAGAGCTGCTTTTAATGGAGTATCTGCAGTGTAGGGTGTGGTCTTTTCTAAAAACTATAGGACTGTGTGGTCATTATCTCTTGGGGACTTTCTGCGGGCTTTTAACATCTCTATCACAAACACTTTGAATAACACTGGGTCGGCTGGGTCATAAATCTCATGTGGCTGAAGAATTTGTATTGAGGCCTGGGCCTGCTATGTAGCCCTTTCTTGCTGTGGGCCTCACTGAAAACTGACAGCCTTATGAGTTACCCTTCAAAAACGGGTCAGAGTAGCAAATGTAGCGTTCTTTTAAATCCCAGAGGCTCACCAAGCTTTGTACCTCTTGGTAATTGGCCTTTCAAGGCACAGCATCTTGCCCTCCACTGTAGAGGAAACTCCTAACATGCATGAAACTACTGGACCCTTAGAAACTTCATATTTGTGACACATCCCTGAACTTGTCACCCTTCTTCTAACGCACATTCGCCTTACTCAGGCACTACTCCTACTTGTTACTTCTCAACAAATCCAGTTAGCATAAAAGCATCAATGTAATGGACCCACATGATATTCTTTGAAATAGTAAGATGATCAAGTACTCTCCAGACTAATTAGGGTAGAAAGCAGTAAAATTGATATATCCCTGGGACAAGACAGTTAACATATTCTATTGCCCATGTTATGTAAATGCAAATGGCAATAGCTAGAGACTGTCAGTCACCTATGCTCCCTGGAGAATATGTTCTGTTGAAGGGAGTCCTGAACAGTGCAGCTCCTTGGCCACTATGGGGGTGTGCTACAGGAGGGTCTGTGATCCCTTTGGGCCCTCCTGAGAGGGACTTGGGCTAATCTTCCATCAGGCTAAGTCCCCATTCTGACTGGTGACTCACAGTGGAGTTTCAGAATTATAGGGTCCTTCAGGGCCATTATCTAATAGCCCCCAGAATATCTTGATAGTTCCCATTCTTCAGCAAATTGTCTCTTTGTAAATATCTCTTGCAGAATGGCTTGGGGAAATTTTTGCAGTATACATCTGTGGCCATATTACAGTATCCTTCCTTAAAGGGATTCTGCATCCCCCTTCTGAGGCAGGAATACCAGGTATATGAAGTGGCTTAAATCCAGGAGCTTGGAACAGGTCATGAATTCCAATTATGGTGACTTTCATTCATTTCTGCCCAACAGAATTAGAATCTTCTAATTTTTAGGGATCTTGCAATCAGGTAGCCACCACTTAAGATCTGTTTTGGATAAAACACTTTGATTAGCACTCTGCCCTGTGGTTTATTGTGGTGATTGCTTCCATTTTGTCTTTGAGGGCTAAGTGCTGTCACCTGGCCTTTATCATTCCAGGATTACGTTATTCCCCAATGAGATCCGGGAAACCAGTTCCATTGCAGCACCGTCTGTCATTTCTGGCCTAATGAAAACACCACCACAGAACTCTGGTGGATGCTAGTGTCCCTCTTACCAGTGTACTTCCTAAAGTCTTCCTGGGCAAGATGAGAAGACTGTACCTAATGGATCCATTTCAACATTTCCTGTTCCCTGGTCCTTTGGACTCCATCTTCTACCAAGAAGCTCTGGCATTTCAACATCATTAAAAGAGGCCACTGCAGAGTCCCAGCATTTACTCAACCAGCTGTTAATGCCATTTGCAAGTTATTATTAAATTCGGAGTCCCAGGGAGTTGCATTCATCACAATTAAAGTAGCCCAAACATGACTTATTTTTCATCTCCATTGGCCTAAACACTTTGTATCTCATTGCCCCAGAATGTTGAGATCTTAACTCCCATTTTAGGCATGGAGGCAAGGAAAGATGGTAGAGGTGTGTTCTGAGGAAAATTGTCCTCAATTTGTGAGTCATTGGAAGGTTTTTAAGTAAAGGAGTGGTTTTTCCTCACAAGGGATTCTATTAAAGAAAAGGAGTTACCTCTGTCAACAGGAAAGACAGATGTTTAAGGTTCTCAGTCTCTGTGTCTGGCAGAACATCCACATCCCATATCTCAGAGTCCCACTCCTTCCCCATCCTTACTGTAGGAGACCTGGAGGGCTTAAGCTTTTAAGTGGCACTAGCTCTTTGCAGATCTTACATTAGACTCTTTGCTTTGTTCTCTGCCATATACACCCTATGATTACAAGAGATGAACTCCTTCACAACTGCCAGTGAGGACTTCTGGTTGCCCATGAATGTCTTTAATTGTGTGTTCATAACTTTAATTTTTTCCCTTCATTCTCTGAGACTGTCAGAAGTATACAGGTGATAATCACAACTTTTATAGCTATTATTGCTGTAGCAATTAAATGTCACAGTCATTTCATCTCACATCTTGCTCTCTATCTGCATTTCATCCTATGCTACCACTGATAATAATTTGAAAAATCAGGATGCTACATCCCATAGATTTCTCATGGCCTTATTTTGTTGTATTCCCTGAATATATGAACAACCTGGTCCCAGAATTCTATTTTGAGGATCTATTTCTTAGGACTATTTCTGGTACAACTACTGTGTCTGACTCAGAAAACAGATGGCATACTCAGAATAATTCAAGGAGAACCTAATAAAGAGACAATTTACAAAGCTATGGTCAGCATACAGGGAAACTGCAAGGAATAGTATAGCACCCTGGAGCTGGTAATAGTATAAGTGCTACCATCTTTAGGCTGGAAGGGAGGAGTGGAGGGAAAGGTTAGCAGAACTCAGAAGGAAAAAGTCTCAAGAGAGCCACCTTGAGAGAAATTGGGTTCTTTGGTCGAGAGGCACAACCATCCAGTGGCTACTCCATAGGGAATGTCAGGGGAATCTTTTCTGTCCCTCAGACATCCTACCAGGGTTCCCCAGTGGCAGGACCCAATGGAAAGCCAAAGGGCAGGGGAGAGCTTTGATATAGGTCAAACAGGTGAGCCTCCTGAGGGCAGAGAGCAAGGTATAAGATGTTGGAGAATGGATAGAAAGACACACCAATCATATAAAGGGTTTCAAGAATGTTTTTGTTTTGGCATCTTATTTAAATTTAAGGCATGACCTGGAGAAGGAAAATAGTATAATTTGATGAGGTAGTCTCAGATTAGAATTAAGAGTCTAATCAACTTATGAAAGGAGAAAGCAAGAGCTTTGAGAAACCCATTTCTGTATTCCACATACCTCTTCAGGGGAAGAGTGACTTTTGTAAGCATCTTAACCGTCTTGTGAGTTTACATGAGTAATTCAGAAATATTTTAGTGCTCACTCTGTGCTATTCCCGGAATAACAAATATCTGGGCTTGTTTTTATTAAATAATTTTATTAACTGACCTACATAGACATTATCTTTAACAATTCAACATAAAAATAAATACTTTAGGATAAATAATTTAAGTGAATTTTTTAGAGCCCGTAGGGCTTACAAAAAGAATCTTAAAAGATCCATATTTATCATCTGAAGACTAATAGTTACAAAAGGTAGAAAAGCATACATCAAAAAATAAATATACATTTTAAATATTTAAATAAATAGAAAGCCTGATACATTTAAAATGGGAGGCACTTAATTATCAAGTCATTGTTGAGTAGATGCTTTGACAAAAGGTAATCCATTTGTTCAGAAATTCTACAGCGGTTACTGTCTCATCATCATATTCACATGTGAATCTTGTTTCAGATCCCTGTAAAAGAAAACATTTTAATTTTGTTTTAGTTCAAGGTAGTTTACCTTATATATAATATTTTCAGTTGAAGTCTTATAGACTTATGGCCTTTATTTTCAAGTATGTTAAACATATTAACCATTCACATTTTCTTGAAATGATCAAAATGATGTGCCAAAGTTATATGTTATGATACCAGTGATAGTGACATAAAAACTGAAATTTTCCTCATTTGTTAATTGTCACTCTTAATGAACACGATTTTTTTTCCTGAATTTTGTACAATAAACATTTTAAAAACAGTTTTAGACAAATACTTCATTAAGTGCTGCATGCAGAATTAAAGTTGTTAAACCTCTTTTCCTCTCGAATTATATCTGTATCTAAATATAGGTTACATGTATACAGTGATAAGCACATTATACTTTCTTCATTTCTAAACCTTAAATCTCCTATTAGTCTGCTTGAGTGAATTTCCTCATATTTTCCCCAAAGCAAGATGGAACCAGCCCAGAGTAAGTTAGGATAAGCTTTGGGGGGAAATTTGTATGAAGAACGTTTTCAAAAATACTCATAACGAATCCCACCCCACCTCAGTGCAGATAAATTTCCCAATTTTTAGAAATCTAAACATTAGAAATTCTGTGGACTGACTTTTTAGAAATTAACCTCCTCTGCTGATAGGAACTGTTTCAACTCTGCCTCTGGCTGACAAGCTAAGAAGAAAATATTTTGATATATAGTGAGATTGAAAGGGGAGACTTTTTCAAATTTGAAGTAATTCCTATCCTGAAAACATAAATCAAGTGAGATAAAGTATTCCCTTTAAACAAACTATTGCAGTATTATATACCCTCTTACATATAGTTATTTAAATATTATAACCTCTTGGGGGCTTAGATTTTTTAAAGTATCTTGCTTTTTCTGATTTTCATGTAATTTTATATTAATTTTGCATCTAGAATTTAGAATGAGTTTTTCTGATGTTGGTCAAGAATTTTAGAGCAAAATTATTGACATAGATGGCAAACTGAGTCTATCAATGGGTAGATGACATTGATCTCAATGTATTTTTTAAATTAAATAGAGACTGTCTACTAATAAAGTGACTCTTACTTGGAAACAACTAGAGTTACATACTTTTAGAAAGTTGGTTCTACTGTAATTAAAATTATGCTGTTTATTTAGGATATCTATTAATTCATGAATTTTGTACTTTGGCAGATGGATGAGAAAAGAGAGCCATGAATTCCTCACATCACCCAAGTTCCTTGTATGTTTCATGCTTCCTATGCATTTAAAAATACTTGAGGTCCTGAAAGTGAGTATTACTTCTAAATAAAAAGCTAATTATCTGGTCCATTGGCCATTTTACTGGTTGCCATTTTTTTTTTAGACAAATCTCTCAGTTCTTCCACCAGATGATAGGAAAATCTCATTTAAAAAGTCAGGTAATCAGAATTAGCTATTCTGGAAAATGATCTGAAGGAATTAAAAAATATATAATGAAACCTGTCTGCTTTCTGTGAAATTCAATTCAGTGTCTTCTTCCACTCCCAATTTTGTGTTCATGTGAGGGGTGACAGAGTGCAGCGGTGGGGGCTTGTCCCTGAATGGATGGTAGGTGGAAGCCCTCTAGCTTACACTTCTCAGTTCCACCTAATATAAAAATGAGTTATGTTCACAGTGGACTTAAAATGCATGAGTACTTCACAAACACCAAAAATGTTATACCATGTTAAAACACCCTTCCATTTATTTTGTTTCCAGGAGAGCAAATAAGGTAATATCTTACCTTTAGTGTCAAAACTATTCTGTTGATATTGTCCATTAAATCCTTGATATCTATCGAGTTCTGGGTTTTGCTTTGAGCAACATTTAGCACATCCTCCAGAGGTTTGAGTTCTTCTGCTAGACACTGAAGATGTTTCAATTCTGTAGCCTTGAATAATAATAAAAGTAATTATCAGGTCAATTTGCCCTGACTAAAGGTCAGAATCAGAAATTAATATCAAAATGTATTAACAGAGGCAGTATATAGTTTTTACCATTCTCTCTGTTTTCATCATTGCTATAAAGATGGACCAACATTATAAGACTGGAAAATGAGAGTTCAGCTGCCCATAGTTAGCATTAACTGTTAGTTAACAAATAATGAGTCATTAATTTCAGCTTAATTTGACTTTGAAAAAAAGTCAACATTTCTGCACCCAAATGTAAATCACCAATATAGGTTGAATTCTTTTCCAGTCTGCAGAGAAATTATTAGAATCAGAGGAGTCATAATGTGGAAGTATAGGATCACATTCTCTGATTCTAATATTTAATAATCTAAGAGTTGAGAATCATAGAATGTTAGGGACAGAGGGAGCTCTTGGATGCCATCTGTCACAGTTCCAACACTTTATGGATTAGTTAGTTGTAGCTATTTAGTAATGGGTCAGTATAGCAAGGCACATATAACTACATCTTAATTTTTTACTTTTCTATAATAAGTACATTAAGATACATTTTTTTTTTTTTTTTTTTGCGGTACGCGGGCCTCTCACTGTTGTGGCCTCTCCCATTGCGGAGCACAGGCTCCGGACGCGCAGGCTCAGCGGCCATGGCTCACGGGCCCAGCCGCTCCGCGGCATGTGGGATCTTCCCGGGCCAGGGCACCAACCCATGTCCCCTGCCTCGGCAGGCGGACTCTCAACCACTGCGCCACCAGGGAAGCCCTAAGATATATTTTTAAAAATGATTTGTCCAAATCAAATAAAAGCTTACAATATTTGAAGGATTTTTGGATGGGCCTCCTAATTTAGACATATACACATACAAATACACACAACACACTTCTATATATAATGATAATATTTCATACTTCTATGGTACATTATAATTTCAAAGTGTTTTGTCCTAAAGAAGCCCAAGTCTCACAGCCACCTTTTGTGATAGGTAATGCAGTGTGTTATCTCCATATTACAAATAAGGAAACTAAATCTCAGAATTTCAATGTCTTCCCCAAGGCCATATGACTAGGTGGAGCCAGGATTAAATTTCAGTTCTTTTTCTTTATAACATTAACATAACAACCTTTGAATTAAATGTTTTTATAGCTCTCTAAATTCTTTTGCAAACATGAATGGTTGTAAAATGAACAAATGAATGGCGTTTACCACATTACTTTTAGTTTCAAATAGATTTTGCGTTGTCATTTAGAAACTGCTAGATTTCAAAGAATTCTACCATCCTCTAAATTATGCACATAATCTGGTGTTATCTTTTTAACACTTTTTAAAGGGAGAGGTAGGAATACACCACATACATTTTATGACATTTTCATCTAATGCCCTTTCAACTTGCTACTATAAATTCTACAAGTTCAGGGCTTAAGTTTTTGGCATGAGCAACTTGGAGCTCTTTCCTTCAAAAAACAGTCTAGTGTCTTTACGCTGCTGGAGGTAAGAGTTACGTGACTCTGATTAAGTTGGAGGAGCATCTCTAAGTTATCTCCTTTTTGTCTTCTAAAGGGGTAGTTTGATGTATAATTTCCTCGAATTTATAAGAAGTGGGTCAGTGGGATTGCATTCATTACCCTTAAATCCCATTTTTTTTCTGGGCTGTTCACCCAGGGACAAGCTCTTCTTAGCATCAGATTTTGCCCATTTTCTGTTGAGTGGTATGACGACTAGGAAATTTTACATGACTAGCGTAGCTCTAGGAGCTTAGATGATGCTTAGCTAACTGTGTGAATCCCCAAACAACCAAATGAAGCTTTTAGTCTTGGAATGTAAGTCATATAGCATCAGAAGTCTCTAGGTCTATTGACATGAAAGATGTGTAAGTCCAAAATTTTACTTTACACTCTCCAGGAAGAATTTTGTCTTTATTATTACTTCTAATAGCTAATGCTTATATGGTGTTTACCATATGCCAGATACTGTTCTGAGTACTTTACATTTACTCCTTAATCCTCACAAAACTATATGAAGTATATACAATTATCATTTACATAAGTAAGTAAGAAACTGAATCACAAAGAGAGTAACTTGCCCAAGGTTACAAAAGATTGGACATGGCAGAGCTGAGATTTCAGTTTAAATAATCTGCCCTAGAATCTGTGCTACGGATTACTGCTATGCTGCCTCTCAAAGATAGATCCTTAAGAATCTTTCCTAAAACAGTAAAGGATTTATTTTAAAGTGGGCCCTCTGATATCAGTTTTGCTACTTTGAGTGGTAAAGTGATATGATCACGTATCTCTAGAGTTTTATATTTTTAAATAAAACAGTAGGTCAACACAATCTTTTTTAAAACTGTCTGAGCAATAAAGAGAATATTATTCTTTTCTTCCCACTCCCTCTACCCCAAAACACACATAAGTACGTATAAAGAAAATACTGGCAAAGCCATTTTTCAGAGGCTCATTAGCAAACTTGGTTTTTTTCAAAAAGATGCTGAGGTTACTAATTCTTCTCCTCAGATGAAGTGCTATTAATCCAGGTAGTTTGTAAATTTTCACATTACTTTCAATTCTATTAAAATGTAAATGAATGTAGAAAGTTGTACTTACCTTCTTGGGCATGTAAAATTTAAATGTGAGCATCCTGAAGAGCTTGAGGTTCTCGTAATTCTGAGAAAGCATAACAGATTGTTATTAAAAAAAGAAACTCCACTTAGAAAAATTAAATGTAATAATTTGAATAAGAAAGGGAATAAACTTACATTAATTTCCTTCAAAAGCAAATGTAAATCCTGCAGCAATGACTGCACTTGTTTCTTTGTGTTCTCTGTAGAGCTTGAAGTAGGTGCACCGTTTGCCACAAGTGCAAGAGTTAGTGCAATGCAAGACAAGAGTTGCATCTTGTACATTGTGGCAGGAGTTGAGGTTACTGTGAGTAGTGATTAGAGAGGCTGATAGGAAGCTCTTGAACAAGAGAAGCAATTTATACTGTTAATTCTGGAAAAATATGATGGGGGTGTCAAAATGTTTTACATATTACACATACTTTCAAAGATTCTACCTGTGTGGCAAAAAGCATTACCTTTATTTTTCCTCTTCTGATGACTCTTTGGAATTTCTTTAAACCCCCATAAACTGACTGAATGGATGTAGGTGAAATCCCTCTTGGTTACATTAGCCCACACTTAGGTGGCAGTTCTAATTCATACAACTAACGCCTTCTGTGTGAAACAGTTTTTCCTCCCTCTTTCTTTAAGGGGGTGGGGATACAAAAGAGTCTCATGAAAAATTTCTCTTTGTCATAAAACTATGTGGAACACCATGTTGTGGTGGACAAGAGCAAGAATAAATAGTTGAAAAGAATAAATTTTTAGATTTGTTGATTAAACAGGAAGAATATTGGTTTCCTGTTTCAGGATGGCTTTACCTTTTTATCTCCACGATGACTGAGCTAATGCATACAACATGCTAGATTACTTCTTATACAATCAGCTAGAGAGGTATTAAAATTAGAATACATAAAATACTGAGCTTGAGGCACTGTTTTATGCTGTTTTAATTTTAACATGTTTCTTGTATCTGTTTAAATCTCTTAATGTCTGTTGTACTTTTTTTTTTTTTTTTTTTTTTTTAGTGGTACGGTGTTTAACAAACATGCTCAGAAAAGGGTTTGCATACAAGGACACTACTAATGCTAATGGGGGTTGTTTTTGGTCATTTGTTTTACAGATTTATTTTTGCTTCTTTATCCTTTCTGATGGGCATCAAGGGGATATAGTGAGAGTTGGAATGTTGCCAGAATCAAGGATGCTTTTTCTTCCTCTCAGTCTCTCAGGGGCCACCTGAGCTATTAGATCTTTCTCCCTCTTCATGTCCATTTCATTTCTTTATCTCTCTCTGTTGAACAGATTGCTTATATTTCTTTAAATATAAGGCAGAAAACGAGCATAACAATAGGGATCCCCAAGTTTATTTGTTTATAGGAAGCTCACTAACTGGAATTTCTGGATACCATTCGTTCACTCTTTAGGAGAAAGATGATGTGACTAGCTCGTGGTGATCCAATACTGGCCTAATTATTGTGGCTGGGGGTGCAAAAGGCAGGGTAATAAGCAGTCCAGGAGGCCATGGTGAGCCACGGAACATGTATGTTTGTGTGCGTGTGTGTGTGTGTGTGTGTGTCTTGTGGAGTGAGAGCAGTCCTCAGAGCAGGGGTATTTGGGCTCAGTTATTCCCACATGACTCTTAAAATACAGAAGCCAGAACTCAATCAATAGAAGTTACCAGGAGGGGTATCCATTACAATTCTTGGAGCACCTTTATGAAAAAATTAAGTACTGCAAAACCTTGTGACAAACAAATACTCAGGAAAGGGTTTGCATCCAGGAAAGGGTATTGATGCCAGTTTTATAATAGACTTTATGTGTGCCATATATAAACCAGTCCACAAGTTTCTAGTTTATATGTTTTCACTCTTTAGTAGATTTAGATTTAGCTTCTAAAGCACCTGTGACACTATGAGTGTAACAATAATAGTTATTAAATAACATCAGATCAGTATTTTTGTAGTCATTATATCAGGTAGGATACTTAGGATTGTGTTCGTTTGTCCTCAGTGTAATGCACTGACTGCCTGAATGATGGTACAGATATATACTGCTAATTTAAACTGAGGAAATCCTTCTTCAAAGACATTTCTTGTAACTTCTCCGTTCTTACTACCTTATTCATTTCTTGTCTATTCTTTAAACAGATATTTATCTAGCACCTATGATGCTGTCAGGTATATAGAAAGAAAATGCGCAGGCGCACCGTCTAGTTTAAGCCTTACCTGTGAAGTGATGGTACCATTTTGTAGATTAGACAACTGAAGATCAGAGATGTTAAATAATTTGTTCTAGGTTATTTAGCCCTTACTACCAGTTTAGGGCAGAACAAGGATTTGAAACCAGAATAATCTTACTCCAAAGCCCACACTCTTACCATTTGTGTTCTTTCTCAAACAACCTGATGTGTAATAGAGCAGCCATACACAGACAGGTGTAATCCCAGGTAATAGGTGATTGCTGCCTCAAGAAAAGTGAAGATGAAGAATTTTGAAGAAGAAACATGACTTTAAACCGAATTTTGACAACATGGTTAAAATGTAGATATGTAAATTTAGGATTAAGATGAGGGTGGATAGGCAGGAAAGGTTACACATTCTTTGAGCATAATTTACTTTTTTTTTTTTTTTCTTTTGGTCACATTGCGAGGCATGCGGGATCTTAATTCCCTGACCAGGGATTGAACCCGTGCCCCCTGCGGTGGAAGCACAGAGTCTTAACCACTGGACTGCCAGGGAAGTCCAGGTTACACATTCTAAGGAACACTTAATTGTATATAAAAAGAACAGAGAGGGCTTCCCTGGTGGTGCAGTGGTTGAGTCCGCCTGCCGATGCAGGGGACACGGGTTCGTGCCCTGGTCTGGGAAGATCCCACATGCCGCGGAGCGGCTGGGCCAGTGAGCCATGGCCTCTGAGCCTGCGCATCCAGAGCCTGTGCTCCGCAACGGGAGAGGCCACAGCAGTGAGAGGCCCGCGTACCGCAAAAAAAAAAAAAAAAGAGAAAAATGTTTCAGTACTTTTTATCTATGCATTAGGCAATATTCAGAAGAATATAAAACATCTTCCTAAAATTTAAAAATAAGAATTACAGTTCCTCAAGGGAAAAAAAGTGAAGAAAAAGCCAGGTTATAGAAAATAATTTTTTCTTTTAGAAAAGATTAGAGACCAATGATGATGATCTTTTCCTTTTTTTTTTTTTTTTTTCCTAAAAAACTGCAGAATGTCTCTCTGTACCTTTCAAATCAAAACCACAAATTTAGCATCAGTTATAAGGGAAAGGCTATTTGGTAATCTGTGTGTCAACTTTATTACACTTGTTTCACTTCTCTAAAGACTTCAGTGTCTCATCCCAGCATCATCAGCTCAGGCCTTTACCCTTCCAGAATGGAAAAATTCACACCCACACATTTTTCTGTGTGGGGCTTTTCCAGTGAGGCCTGTGATGTGCTCATAGTCTTGATATTTATATTTCTCCGGCTATTTCCATGAGAGGGTGGGTCAGTATATGGCTACATTGACAGGACCCTGTGGAAAATTGAATTCCTAGGCCCCTGGCTTGTCCTTATTGTGTAACAGGCATCATTATGGAAGTTGGCCTTATAACTTCTTTCTTGAAATGCTTGGGAAGAAAGCTACGGCAATCGTATGCTGTGGCAAACTTTCACTTTTTAACATGTCTGACACATCAGCGGACTTCTCTGGCTATAGTGGTTATAGAGTCAGTAGTAGACTGCTAACTACCGCATGTGTCACACCCCCTGCTTCCCCTTTGAAAATAAATTTCACTATTCAATTAGAAGCTCTTTTAGTTGCTTAGCATTGTTTGTGAGTCTGCCTCTTAGACTCAGGAATAGCCCAAGTTGCTAAAGCTGCCTCCCAGGGAGGTTGGTCAGTCAGTTGCCTAATCATCCATCCATCAAAGCTAACTTTCAAGGACTCCACCTCCTGCAAGAATTTCTTCTTTCTGAGCCTCTTTCACAGCTCTGTAAAACTTTAATTTGATCTGGAGCTTGATGCCTGTATTAATGCATCTCTTGTCGGTCTCTCTGAAGGCCTCTTGGTTTTTCAAGATACTGTTCTCTTCTTTTGAAGTTAGGACATATTGTTGGATCATCTCCATACCACCTAGAGAACATTTCACTAGGAGCTCTGTGTTTCCTGTGAAAATTCAGATTTCCTCAGGCATAGGTTGGTGCCCACTGTTTGTCTTTATTAGACCTGTGGTCCACCTTAATGTGATACCGCTTCTGTAAATCTGTCTGTTCATCACAGTTAAGTCTCATTTGTGTGTGCTCTTCTTCTGTGTGGTAAATTTTAATGATGTTCATAACCTTTTGGAATGGAAGAATTATTTCCTTGGTACTTTTAATTTTGCAAAGTGTTTTCAAATTCATTATCTAATTGAGTCACATTTTGCTGATAAGAAATTTGGTGTTTTTAGAGGTTTAAGTGACTTACCCAAGATCCCATTCTTAAATTAGTGGTGAAGTTAGAGCAAAAACCCAAGGCTTCCTTGTCTCTAATCTTATGTATTTCCTGTGCTAAATAGTAATGCCAAATTCTAGGCCCATTATGCTACATAGAAAAAGATGAATTGTGCCCATTTTCCATCTCACTCATTCTCTCAGTGATAGCTGATGAATCAAGTGAGGCATCATCCACCATCCACCTTCACTTAACCAACACCTTGTTTGAGCAACTTTAGGATTTCTAAGAATTTAGAGCAGCTGAATCCATACAGTAGCTATGAAAGCTGGTTTTGCTCATGTTTTTTAATCTCTTTCTAGGGTCTTTTAAAAGCACTGGAGCATTTGATGTTTCCTGACACTTCTCCCATATCTAAAGTAAGAAAATGATTGTATTCAATGTGGATTTAAGCTGCATTGTCCTTTTAGGAGTGCAGTGTTCTAAGGCTGACATGGGGATATCACACAAGGCAATTGTCTGCATTTGTCAACCAGGAGACAGCTTATTACTTAAATGTGATGAGAATTGGGAGTATCTTCACAACCTTTGGAAATAATTTTTTGTGTAAATATATGACCCCTATGACAAGTCACACAGCAGTTACTAGAGGTAGAACATGACAGTCTTCTGATGGTAATAGTAATAGACTTGTAAAGCACTTCAAGTTCATAAAGGACTTTCACATCCATTTATCTCATTTCACAGTAAAATAGTTAAGGAAAGAAATTTTCTGGCTGCATGTATTTCATGAAGACCTTTATTTTCTTTGTACATTAAGATTAAACCTTGCAACTTACAAATAAATATTAGCTTTCTCCTCTGTGGAGATAAATGCCTTCATTAAAATCATTGTAAAAATAAAATCATTTACATTTAAGTTCTCTGTTAACTATTGGTTCTTTCCTCTTCTAGAGAAGCTTTGGATGTATCATTGACAGTACATTGTTCCATCATTCCTAATGTTGAAGGATAAACTGAGGCATACTAAAAATTTTGAGAGTTTGAGCAAAAGTCAATTCGAATCAGGCAGCATCCAATCTAGCAGATAGAAGGGAACTCTGGGGAACTGTACAAAATGAAAATAGCCAGAAGGGAATGAGAGCAAGGAAGTTATACTAGGCAAAAAAGTGGATTGGTTACTGCAAGGTTACTTCCCTTTAGGGGATTGCAGGGGTCTATCAGGCAGATTACCTAATTTATGCTGATTAGGCAATTCCTGATTGGAATATCTGGGAGAGCCAAAACTGTAATTAAGTCTTGGTTTAGTGATGCGGGACTTAGCATAAACGATTCCATTTTGGGCCTGTTGTATTGTTTTTAACACTAACTAATATATTTTTTAAAGATTATAGTCTGATTTTTTGTTTAAAAATTGTAACATGATCTAATTACAAAATAATACATATTCATTATAGAAAATTTGGAAAATAAAAGGAAACTGAAAAAAATTAAAAATCAACTGTAATCTTACCAGGTAGATATAACTATTGTTATCACATACTGGTATTTATGTCCATCTAATCTTTTTTCTGTGGTATGGTTTTACATGCTTATTTTTCTTAATCATGTGTTATAAATATCTCACATATTAAGTATTCTAAAACATTTTTATTCTGTTGTGTGACTATTTTATTATTGGAATTTACATTAATTACAAACATTCACAATTATGAATAGGGCTGTAATTCACTAAGCTCTTTTGTACATAAATATTTGTGCAAATTTCTGATTTTCCTTTTAGGATAAAATCCTAGAATGGGAATTACTGTGTCAAAGTGTATGAATATTTTAAGGCTTTTGATACTTATTCAGAAAGTTCTTAACAATTTACCACTCCTTATCAGTGGTATAAGCCTATATTTCTGTACCAATTACATAGTTTCCATATTATCAAATAAGGGTGGATCAAGAGGGAGAAGGGAGCGGGAATGGTGAAATGTATGCCAGTTGGAGGTTATACTAATACCTTCAGTTCCATATTTGGAATTGGGAATCAGGTGGACCTGAGTGCCAGTTGTCTTTATCACTCACTGGCTGTGTGACCTTGAACAAATTTCTTATCCTCTGTGAGCCTGTTTTTTCATTTCTAAAATGACAATATGGACCTAAGTGGACTCTTGAGTGAATGACAAAATATCATAAATGAAAGCACACAACACTAATCTGATAACTTTGAATGAATGAGTAGTCCCATGACCTGTTTCTGGTATGCTACACCCGCTCCCTTTTCTACTAAGATATTCCTTTAAATGATGGCATTTGCTTTGCAAACTGTTTTGATATCATCCAGGTTTATCAATCTGCCTAATATGAAGGTTGAAAAAGAAAGAGGTAGAAATTTTTACCGTTCCAGCAAAGCCCAGATTAAACTCAGGTAAAATCTAATTAACCAAATACCTTTTCATCATTCTATAGGGTTACTAGAGGTAAAGTATAACATAGATATTATTCCATAATATATCAGTCCCGTCTAAAGAGATCTCTGTCCATTGTAGAGGAGGAACATTTTTCCTTTATCCTTCTAGGTGCTCTGCTGAGACACCCCCCACCCTGTAATAAAAGACAGATTAATAGGAGAAAAAATAAGCAATTGTAAGTACATACGTATGTACCTACAGGAGCACTATAAAGATCTGAGCCTCAAAAGGCAGCCAGATGATTGAGGCTTAGATACCATCCTGAGCTAAGGAACCGGATAGGGGTCTGGGGCTTCAAAGAGGGGAAGGCGTTTCTTGGGAAGGCGAAAAGAGGAAATGTTTGGTAAGCAAAGGTTGCCCTGCATGCAGATAAGTCTCTCAAGTTAGAAAGTTATATTTGGAAATAAAGTGGGTTAAAAAAAAATAAAATAAAAGCAGATAAACGAACAGTCAAAAAAAAGTTATCTTTGGTAAGAGCTTTCTTCCTGGTACAGACCCCTCTCTAAAGTAAATTTCCTTTATAATTGTAGATCTCTCTTACAAAAGGGTAACTTCTACTCTGTTTTCAGAGATGCTCTTGTGTCTGTAGTTTCTCAAAATAATCAACTAAAAATAATCCTTACGGCCAAAAGGGTGTATTTTGGGGTGAAATATTCTGCTACCCTTCATCATCAAAATTGACCTATCCTGATCTGAGTTGAAAAGCAGCCTCATTCCACTAAAACAACCAAAACTCTGAAAGTTAATTTTCAAAAGTCCTCTGATGTGCTGAATTATTAACAGTGTCTGCTTGGAGTGCTGTACTGAGAATAATTTGTTCTCAGTGGAGAAGTGCGCATGGATATTTAGTCTGCAATGGGCTCTGGAATGTGGAGTCACGGCCTGTATGCCAAGTTTTTAACATTTCTGCCCTATGCTCATGCTTTCTTTAGGCCCAGTTCTAGCCAGCTTTTTTGTTTTCAAGAGCAGGTTAGATTAGAAACAATTGTGGGAATCAGGCTGCCCACAGAAGAAATGATCGCTGACAGTTTAAAAGGATGAGGCATAGGAGGTAACTATAAATACAGAAAACAAGTATTAAAAATGAAGGAAATATGGGGACCAAAGAAAAGCACAGCCTTCTGAAACCTTAGTATGTGATCCAGTAACCCCCATGCACCCCAATAACCCTGTATGATAGCAGAATATAATGACTGATATTCACAGTGATAACCTGCCTCTTCAAAAAATGTTGAAATTATGTTTTGCCTTGTTAAAATCTGCTTTGTTTAGGAAGTCACAGTATATGTAATATTTTTAGGAAAGATTTCCATTACAAATGTTTAACATAGAAACAAATTTGATATCTTAGCAAAAGCAAATGAGAGCATGTCTTCACATGTCTGCAGATCAAATTTTAAAAATTATTATAGAAGACAGTAATGCTAGAGAAGAGGAGGGAGTCAAACAAATCAACACTGTATCAGGCCTCACTCATGTAAATCATAGAGAATGGAAGGAGGAGCCAGCCTCTGTAAATAAGATGCATCTGTATCTTCTGTTGCAGGGAACAAAAGGAAAGCTTTCACACCACCTCATGGTTACTTGGCTTTTTCTACTGGTAGAGATTCTAGAAGTAGTTACTTAGGGGGCTGATTTTAGAGTCAAGCTTGCCTCATATAATTTTTTATTTTTTAAATTTATTTTATTATTTATTTATTTTTGGCTGCCTTGGGTCTTTGTCGTTGCGCGCAGGCTTTCTCTAGTGGCAGCAAGCGGGGGCTACTCTTCATTGTGGTGCGCGGGCTTCTCATTGCTGTGTCTTCTCTTGTTGCGGAGCGCGGGCTCTTGCCGCGGGGGCTTCAGTAGTTGTGGCTCGCAGGCTCTAGGTTGCAGGCTCAGTAGTTGTGGCTCACGGGCTTAGTTGCTCTGCGGCATCTTCCCAGACCAGGGATCGAACCCGTGTCCCCTGCATTGGTAGGAGGATTCTTAACCACTGTGCCACCAGGGAAGTCCCCATATAACTTTCTAAAATTTATGAATATGTAATTTATTCTTAATTCTCTATCTTTGACAATATTAGGCAAATAATTCTGGACTACTCACCAAATGATATTAGGATTCTGGTAGAGTTCATTTCACCTCTTAAGCCAAATGTTGTTTATAGATTAACCCACATAGACTTCTGTGTGTGTGTGTGTGTGTGTGTGTGTGTATGTGTGTATACTTGTATGTATGTATACATATAGACATATATCTGTATTTATTTCCTATTAAGAATTCAGGCAAACTTTATCCATGGGGTAAGAATGTATTATGGAACTTACAGGCACTGGCAAATCTCTGAGGTGTTTTAATCTGATTCATAAATTGTGAGGCATAATTACCACCAATAGACGAGGTTATTTTAACCTAGGAGGAAAATCTTGTTTGTTGACAATCATTATGTTAGCCCTTGCTCACAAATATGAGGAAGCTTCTAACTGTACTGAACGCACACAGTCATTGAGAATATTTATATTAATAACACTTTTTCTGTGCAAATTAACCTGGAGAAATTGAGATTCCCCCCTCCTCTCTCTCACTTTTTATAGATGTCTCATATTGTGAGTCAGCAGTATAGGGCAGTTCTTACAAAACCATTGAGCTAATATTAAAACATGGAGTATACCAAAAACCTAGTTATTTCTAGCATCCCTTCTTTCCTAAGGGGAGGAGGTAAACCCTTGGTGCAACCCATGGACCATCTGGAAGGCACCCTAGATGTGGGTATAAGGGGCATCCTTAAATTTTTATTATTCTGAGTTTGGGTATGTTTGGGGGGAAGCAAAACCATGAAGAATTCTCAGCGGTGAATACTTGCTCAGGTAAGATGCAGGTACAGTTCCTAAAAGAAAGAGTAGCAGCAGGTTGCCTGCTTCATGGACCAGAGTAATGATGAAGTGTTTTGAATATAGCAGGTAGTAACATAATAATGCCTAAGAATTTTACTTCTTCCATAAGTGAAGAATCATTGTTTGACCTAGAATTACCTATGAACATGGTAAGAGGTGGCATAAAAGTACAAAGAATATTCTTGAGGTGAGGCAAAAGGTAACTTATGTTTTCTATGTAGAATATACAGAAGAGAAAAAATAATTGTATTATACCTCACAGGTAGACTATGTAATCCAAGATAATACACTCTTTTAATACAGCGTTCTCTCTGTGGTTGGCTATGCTGGCTGTGGTGGTTAAAATCCCAACTATTAGAAATTCTTTTGTGTGGTTGAAATATCACTGAAAGTTCTTTTGACGTGCTCATATACTACTTAGAAGAATAAATGTAATGAAATCCTAGTATCCCCTAGATTTCAAGATATTGTTCTCTACACTAGAATACGTTTGGGGGGAAATGGAGCACTAAGAAATTTAATTTGATTGACTAGGCATTTAGGGGTGATTTAAATTTAGATTGTATGATACTATTTCCTAGGGAATATAAATTCAAGTGCCACACCACAATGGTGAGGGTAGGACCACATGAGGGTCCCAGATGGCTAGAGCATCAGAGCCTGAAAAAAGGAAGAACAAGCAACATCCATCCCAGGCATATCTCAGTCCATTCCTACAGGGGCAGCTATGAGACACTGAATTACTTTGGAGCTTCCTAAATACCTTACTTTCTTCAGGCACAAACGGATTTTAAAAAGTTATCCTGTTATTTCTGTTGTAGAGAATGCTAATTTCCTCCTAATATCTATTCTTCCTTCTTGCTTAGAATAAGAATCCTGAGTTTTAGCTGGTTACAGTACCGCTGCCCAGTAAAGACCACATTCCCTAGTTTTCCTTTGCAATGAGGTGTGGCCATGCAGATATAATGGCAGCACTCTAGCGACTCGTCTGGACCTAAAGACAGGGAACCACACTCTAGGGATGTTAGAGCTGAGCTAGGATACCAATATTTTCATGGAGCTACCAAATCAACTCTGATAGCCTAGTTGCTGAATTATTTTATGTGAGAGAGAAATAAATATATCTTGTTTAAGTCACTGTTATTTTGGGTTTCTCATTATATGCCCCTAACAGCACTGTATGAGTACATTAGGCCTTGTTCTTATTAGACAATCCTATTGGGGTTTTTTTTTGACTGCAAAATATTTAAGGTACATTATCGAACATCATCTCATGGGCTATGAGAGTAAAAAAATAGGTTGCTATCCCTAGCCTACAGAATTTTATATTTTAGTAGAAAAACAGACATATATAGGGATGCTCCAATGTAATACAGTAAATGCAAGGGGACCAGTAGGTAGTTACTTGCCAAGTATAAAATTTATGCTAGCTTCTACTGGCATAAGAATAGACATAGAAATCAATGGACTAGAATTGAGAGTTCCAGAATATACTCTTGATTATAGTCAATTGATTTTTGACAAGGGTGCCAAGACAGTTCAATGGAGGAAGAATAATAGTCTTTTCAACAGCTGGTGCTGGGACAACTGGATTTCTACATGTGAAAGGATGAAGTTGTACCCCAACTTCATACCATATACAAACATTAACTCAAAATGTATCATAAAACTAAATTTTAGAGCTCAAATTACAAGACTCATAGAATAAAACATAGGGGTAAATATTCTAGAGTTTGAATTAAACAGTGGTTTCTTAGCTATGTCACTAAAAGTAAAATCAACAAAAGAAAATAATAAATTATAGTTCATCGAAATTTAAAACTTCTGTGCTTCAAAGAACACCATAAAGAAAGTGAAAAGACGATCCACGGAATGGGAAAAAATATTTGCAAAGCATATATTTATAAGTGATTTATATCCAGAATGTATAAAGAACTCTTGCAACTCAACAATAAAAGGACAAATAACCCAATTTAAAAGTGGCCAAATGATTTGAAATTTCTACAAAAAAGATGTATACATGGCCAAAAAAGCACATGAAAAGATACTGAATATCATTAATCATTAGGGAAAAGCAAACCAAAACCACAGTAAGATGCCTCTTCATACCAATTAGTATAACTGAAAAAAGACAATGTGTTTACAAGAATGTGAAGAAATTGGAACCATGATGCATTGCTGGTGGGAATGTAAAATAATGGTCCACCTGCTTTGGAAAACAGTTTGGCAGCTCCTCAAAATATTAGAGTACCATATGACCCAACAATTCCACTCCTAGGTATATGCTCAAGAAAAATGGAAATATATCTACATAAAAACTTGTACACAAATGTTCATAGCAGCATTAATCAAAATAACCAAAAACTGGAAGCAACCTAAATGCCGATCAGCTGACGAATGGATGAATAAAATGTGGTATACCCACACAGTGGAACATTATTTGGCAATAAATACTGAAGTACTGATACAGTACAACATAGATGAGCCTTGAAAACATTATGCTTATTTCAAGCAACTGACCACAAAACGCCAAATATTGTATGATTCTATTGATATGAAATGTCCAGAAAAAGCAAACCCATCATGTCAGAAAGTAGATTAGTAGTTTCTAGAGGCTGGAATAAGGGAGAATGGGGAGTGACTGCTAAGGGGTTATGGGGCTTCTTTTGGGGGAGTGATGAAAATGTTCTAAAATTAGATAGTGGTGATGGTTGCACAACTTTGTCAATATAATGAAAACCAATGAAATGTACACTTATGGTATGTAAATTATAGTTCAAAGCTGTTAAAATTTTTTTGCTAGCTTCATAATTGTGGTTGAAACATGCAGTATGTTTTTGGTTTGTGGCTAAACTGAAATAGTGTCTTCAAATGAAACTATATTTATCTTTAAGAATTACATATATAACCAATGTAATGTAAAACAACTATATTATTACAATTAAGAAAAATGAAATGGGTTAAAGTTTTAAATTGTCTATTGTTAAATGGTAAAAGCTAACACATGGCACTCAATCACTACTCCTATTGCCAATTATCATAACCTAATTAAGTCCCAATATTGTAGAAGTGGTAATGCTTTCTCTTTGAGTAGTAAATGAAAATGGCGTCCTCCAACACATCAGTATATTTGAATGCTTGAAAAATATATTTTAGGATGAATAACTGTACCAACCAATACTATAGAAATGTGACAATAGTTCCAGAAAAGGTGATTCCGTGGCTTTCCCTCTCACTAGCTAATGGGAATTCCATACAGCATGAACTGCTCAAAACAGCAACAAAAAACTATGCAATCATCTTTGTTTTCTTTCATCTTTGTTTTCCCATATTCAATCTGTCAAAAAATCTTGTTGGTTCTTCCTCAGAATTCATCCTTGATCCACCACTGAAACCACAGCTATCTCAACCACTCTAGTCTAAGCCATTATTATCTTTTGTTTGAATATTTCAGTAGTTTTCCTAATTGATGCCTCTTCTTCCAGTTCTTGCCCCTTATACTGTAAGCCTCTTTTCACACAGGAGACAACATGATCTTTCTAAAATCTAAATCAGATTACATCAGGCTGACCTTCAAGAGGCTTCTCAGCTCACCGAAAGTAAAAGGCAAAGTTATTAATTGGCTTACAAGGCCCCCTCATCTGACCTCAGTAATGTCACCTTCCACTCTTCTCTCTTCCCTCAAGTCACACTGTTCTCCTTTCTATTCCCTGAACAAAACAGCCTGTGACAGCTTCAGGGCCGTTGTTTGCTGTTCCCTCTGCTTGAAATGCTCTTTACCCCAGTATCCTCTTGACTTCCCTCATCTTCTTCAATTCTTTTCTCATATATCTTCCTCTCAGTGAGACCTTTTCTGTTCATGTTATTAATTCTGACCTCCCAGGAACTAGCTATCTCCCTTCCCTGTTTTTTCCCCTTCTACAGCTTATTATCACCTTCCAATACACTGTGTTATTTTCTTATTTATTCATTAAATATAGTCTGTGTCCTTCCACTATAATATAAACTCTGTGAAGGCAGGGATTTTTGTTTGGTTGTTTTGCCTATTACTAACTACCCCTAGGGCCTGTAACAGTATCTCACACATAGATGTCACTCAATAAATATTTATAGTAAGCCATTCTGAAGAAGTAGGATTTTTCCTGAATACATTGGAAAGATATTGATAGATTTTATGTTTCCCTTTTATAAAGATTCCTCTAGTAGTATTACGGAGGAGAAATTGGAGGAGCTAAGCCAAAGAAAAAAAATGACTTTTTCTCTCATATCAAAATTTTGCAGAAACACTCTATGGGGAACCTGAACATAGCTTAGGAAGACAGCATATCATTTCCTTGAGAAATGCCTTGATTAATTAAATAAAATCTGAATTTTATTTGCCAATTTGTGAGCATGAGGTACAGCATCAGGTTTGTATGTAAATTTACCATGTGCTATTTGTTACTGAGAGATTCAGAATGAAGCAGTGCTATCGTATAATGTGGAATCAGCAAGAGTGTTGAAAGTTTGGTAGGGAACATTGGAGTGGGGGAGGAATGTGGATTACTGAAGTGCTGACACAACTATTTTATCATGGGTAAGCAAGGAAATTATTCACTTTTTTTCCTCATGAAGGCCAAAAACACCCTTCAGTGGGTATTTTGTAGTATTCTGGATGGAAAGAGTTACTGCGTCTCAAATAAATGAGCGACTGAATTCTAAGGGAGCAGAAGAATCTGTCCTCTGAACAGAGTTTTGAGAGAGTCAAATACTTATAAAAGCAAAGATCCTCCTTTGTTGATTTATGCTATGTATAGTCAAGTGTGTGTTCCATGTTTTTCTTTTGATATTTACCTATAATCTGAAATGATGAAAAGTTGGGCTTTCCATGGAACGCTTCCATCCTGATACTACTCTTTATGGTGAAAACGGCATGCTTTTATGGTTTTCTCTTTGTATTTGGAGAAAAAAATGTGATGTGTATTTATACTGGGGTAGATAAAGGTTTTATTTCACAATTACCATAACCATTTCGTATGACATACAGTCTATTCCCTAACTTTGTACTTTCTATTAATCTACCTCTTGCTAATTTTCTGGCCAAAAAGAACTAAAAGAGCTGTTGTCTTAAATCAGAGAGCTGAGTGAGAGGCTCTTATTTCTGCCCTGCTGAGCAGATAATAGTCAAAGGAAAACTTCTCAAATAGTCATTTCAGTTGTGAGCTTTCTCCTTGGGTTTGTTTTTTCATACCTGTTCTTTCTTGTATTCATGAAGTTTAAAATTTAATATTGAAAATATTTTTATTGATAATTTCCTAAAACACTAATTCCAGAGTGGATTGATAAGACTGGATTCATGGATAAAGGGGAATAATGTTTATTAATCTAAGATTGTATTAACATTGCCAAGAGATCTGTTTTCAAATTGCTCAATTTACATAGACTAAAGTTTGTGCTTTCAGTAACACACAAGAATGATAGCTTCAGAGAGAAATCTCATTTACTACTTTCCCACTTCTTTGTAATAGTGTGTTTCCAGGTTGAAATGTTGTCTCCATTTCATCAAAACAGAGGCAAACCAATTTTTTATATACTTTCACCCATGAATGTCTGCAGTCTTTGTAGCATTTTAGCAAGAAATTCTAAAATCTTTTATAAATCTTCAAATATCCATCTCGTAACCATTCTACTGGATTTCAGTGTTGTTTGGCCATATATACTGGGCTTAAAATTTCTAGCCAAGTTGTAAATAAGTCAGTAACTACACAGAGTAGATAAGACATTAAGTTTACTAAATTAAGTTAGTGGAAATTGGTTAACCTCCCACTTTCTCAAAATTTACTTTATTATTCAATCTAAATTATCCAACATGATATTTCTTCTATTTCTCCAGGTAGATAGCAGGAGAGCCTGGGGTCGGGGGGAAATTGGCATTAGTGAGCTTGGGAGTAAACCCATTTCCCCCTACACAAGTTGTTCATCCTCAGAAAGATTCACTTTCTAAGAAAAAAGCGACTCTCCCCAATCTTAAGTCAGTATGAGATCTAAGATGGAAAAACAAAGATGAAACCACAAACCCATGTCATATAAGAGAGACTTAGATATTCCATGAGTTAACATTCATAGAAATAGCCATCATATTTTAATTCTGTCTGCAAAAACCTTCCATAACTAGGGGCATTGTTTCATGAGCAAACACGTTATTAAATTGGAAATTTTATTTTACATTTTATAGTTGACCATGTCAGAGAGATAGTTCAACCATATCTGAACCCAGTTTCGAAGAATACAAATGCTGTCAGGAATTACTAACTTATTTTTTTACAACTTCATTGGGGCATAATTGATATGCAAAAAACCTGCACATATTTAGTGTATACAGTGTGATGAGTTTGGATACAGGAATACCCATGAAAGCATCACCACAATCAAGGTAATAAACATATATGTTATACCCCCCTTTTTGCTGTAATAACACTTAACACGTGATCTACCCTGTTAACAAATTTTTAAGCACACAGTGTATTACTGTTAACAGTATGCACTATGTTACACGGCAGATCTCTAGAGCTTACCCATCCTACACAAATTAAACTTCATACTCGTTGAACAACTTCCCATTTCCCCCTCCCTCCAGTCCCTGACAGCCACCATTCTACTCTGTTCCTATGAGTTTAACTATTTTAGATGCCTCATAGAAGTGGAGTAGTACAGTATTTATCCCTCTGTAACTGGGTTATTTCACTTAGCATAATGTTCTCGAGATTCATCCATGTTATTGCATATGGCAGGATTTCCTTCTTTTTTAAGGTTGAATAACACGCCATTTTATATATATATATATATATATATATATATGCCACATTTTCTTTATCCGTTCATTTGTTGATGGATATTTAGATTTTTTTCGTATCTCGGTTATTGTGAATAATGCTGCAGTGAACATGAGTATGCAGATATTTCTTCAGTATCCTGATTTCAGCTCTTTTGCATGTGCCCAGAAGTGGAATTGCTGGATCATATGATAGTTTATTTTTAATTTTTTGATGAACCACCATACTGTTTTCCATAGCAAGTACACCATTTTACATTGTCACCAATGGTGCACAAGGGTTTCAGTTTCTCCACATTCTAACCATCATTTATTATCTTTTTTAAAAAATAATAACCATCTTAACAGGTGTGAGATGATACCTAAATGTGATTTTGATTTGCAGTTCCCTAATAATTAGTTGAGATTCTTTTCACCTATATGTTGGCCATTTGGTCTTCTCTGAAGAAATGTCTGTTCAAGTATTTTGCTTGTGGTTTTTTTTGTTGTTGTTTTTTTCTTCCGGTACGCGGGCCTCTCACTGCTGTGGCCTCTCCCGTTGCGGAGCACAGGCTCCGGACGCGTAGGCTCAGCGGCCACGGCTCACGGGCCCAGCCGCTCCGTGGCATGTGGGATCTTCCCGGACCGGGGCACGAACCCGTGTCCCCTGCATCGGCAGGCGGACTCTCAACCACGGAGCCACCAGGGAAGCCCTTTGCTTGTGTTTTAATTGCGTTGTTTTGTTTTATTGAGTTGTAGGAGTTCCTTATATATTTTGGATATTAACTCCTTATCAGGTGTATGGTTTGCAGGTATTTTCTCTCATTCTTTAGGTTGCCTTTCATTCTGCTGATTGTTCTTTGCTCTGCAAAAGCTTTTTAGTTTTGGTGTAGTCCCACTTGTCAATTTTTTCTTTTGTTGACTGTGCGATTGGTGTCATATCCAGAAACCATTGCCAAGATCAGTGTCAAGAAGCTTTTCCTCTATGTTTTCTCCTAGGAGTTTTACAGTTTCAGATCTTACATTTAAGTCTTTAATCCATTTTGAGTTGATGTTTGCATGTGGTTTAATATAACGGTCCAATCGCATTCTTTTGCATGTGGATATTCAGTTTTCTGTACATAATTTGTTCACAAGATTATTCTTCCCCATTGTGTATTATTGGCACCTTTACTGAAAAGTAATTATATTTGCATGGGTTTATTACTTGGCTTTCTATTCTGTTCCATTGATTTATATGTCTATCTTTATACCAATATCATACTGGGTTTTTTTGTTTGTTTTTTTTTTTTACAGCTTTATTGGAGTATAATTGCTTTACAATGGTGTGTTAGTTTCTGCATTATAACAAAGTAAATCAGTTATACATATACGTATGTTCCCATATCTCTTCCCTCTTGCATCTCCCTCCCTCCCACGCTCCCTATCCCACCCCTCTAGCTGGTCACAAAGCACCGAGCTGATCTCCCTGTGCTATGCGGCTGCTTCCCACTAGCTATCTATTTTACGTTTGGTAGTGTATATATGTCCATGCCACTCTCTCGGTTTGTCACAGCTTACCCTTCCCCCTCCCCATATCCTCAAGTCCATTCTCTAGTAGGTCTGTGTCTTTATTCCTGTCTTACCCCTAGGTTCTTCATGACATTTTTTTTTCTTAAATTCCATATATATGTGTTAGCATACGATATTTGTCTTTCTCTTTCTGACTTACTTCACTCTGTATGACAGACTCTGGGTCCATCCACCTCATTACAAATAGCTCAATTTCGTTTCTTTATGGCTGAGTAATATTCCATTGTATATATGTGCCACATCTTCTTTATCCATTCATCCGATGATGGATACTTAGGTTGCTTCCATCTCCGGGCTATTGTAAATAGAGCTGCAATGAACATTTTGGTACATGACTCTTTTTGAATTATGGTCTTCTCAGGGTATATGCCCAGTAGTGGGATTGCTGGGTCATACGGTAGTTTTATTTGTAGTTTTTTAAGGAACCTCCATACTGTTCTCCATAGTGGCTGTACCAATTCACATTCGCACCAGCAGTGCAAGAGTGTTCCCTTTTCTCCACACCCTCTCCAACACTTATTGTTTCTAGATTTTTTGATGATGGCCATTCTGACCGGTTTGAGATGATATCTCATTGTAGTTTTGATTTGCATTTCTCTAATGATTAATGATGTTGAGCATTCTTTCATGTGTGTGTTGGCATTCTGTATATCTTCTTTGGAGAAATGTCTATTAGGATCTTCTACCCATTTTTGGATTGGGTTGTTTGTGTTTTTGTTACTGAGCTGCATGAGCTGCTTATAAATTTTGGAGATTAATCCTTTGTCAGTTGCTTCATTTGCAAATATTTTCTCCCATTCTGAGGGTGGGCTTTTGGTCTTGTTTATGGTTTCCTTTGCTGTGCAAAAGCTTTGAAGTTTCATTAGGTCCCATTTATTTATTTTAGTTTTTATTTCCATTTCTCTAGGAGGTGGGTCAAAAAGGATCTTGCTGTGATTTATGTCATAGAGTGTCCTGCCTATGTTTTCCTCTAAGAGTTTGATAGTTTCTGGCCTTCTATTTAGGTCTTTAATACATTTTGAGCTTATCTTTGTGTATGGTGTCATGGAGTGATCTAATCTTATGCTTTTAAATGTACCTGTCCAGTTTTCCCAGCACCACTTATTGAAGAGGCTGTCCTTTCTCCACTGTACATTCCTGCCTCCTTTATCAAAGATAAGGTGACCATATGTGCGTTGCTTTATCTCTGGGCTTTCTATCCTGTTCCATTGATCTATCTTTCTGTTTTTTGTGCCAGTACCATACTATCTTGATTACTGTAGCTTTGTAGTATAGTCTGAAGTCAGGGAACCTGATTCCTCCAGCTCCGTTTTTCGTTCTCAAGATTGCTTTGGCTATTCGGGGTCTTTTGTGTTTCCATACAAGTTGTGATATTTTTTGTTCTACTTCTGAGAAAAATGCCGTTGGTAGTTTGATAGGGATTTCACTGAATCTGTAGATTGCTTTGGGTAGCATAGTTATTTTCACAATGTTGATTCTTTCAATCCAAGAACATGGTATATCTCTCCGTCTATTTGTATCATTTTTAATTTCTTTCATCAGTGTCTTATAATTTTCTGCATACAGGTCTTTTGTCTCCTTAGGTAGGTTTATTCCTAGATATTTCATTCTTTTTGTTGCAATGGGAAATGGGAGTGTTTTCTTGATTTCACTTTCAGATTTTTCATCATTAGTGTATAGGAATGCCAGAGATTTCTGTACATTAATTTTGTATCCTGCTACTTTACAAAATTCATTGATTAGCTCTAGTAGTTTTCTGGTAGCATCTTTAGTATTCTCTATGTATAGTATCATGTCATCTGCAAACAGTGACAGCTTTACTTCTTTTCCGATTTGGATTTCTTTTATTTCCTTTTCTTCTCTGATTGCTGTGGCTAAAAATTCCAAAACTATGTTGAATAAGAGTGGTGAGAGTAGGCAACCTTGTCTTGTTCCTGATCTTAGAGGAAATGGTTTCAGTGTTTCACCATTCAGAATGATTTTGGCTGTGGTTTGTCATATACAGCCTTTATTATGTTGAGGTAAGTTCCCTCTATGCCTACTCTCTGGAGGGTTTTTATCATAAATCGATGTTTAATTTTGTTGAAAGCTTTTTCTGCATCTATTGAGATGATCATATGTATTTTATCCTTCAGTTTGTTAATATGGTGTATCACATTGATTGATTTGCATATACTGAAGAATCCTTGTATTCCCGGGATAAACCCCACTTGATCATGGTATATGATCCTTTTAATGGGCTGTTGGATTCTGTTTGCTAGTATTTTGTTGAGGATTTTTGCATCAGTGTTCATCAGTGATATTGGCCTGTAGTTTTCTTTCTTTGTGATATCTTTGTCTGGTTTTGGTATCAGGGTGATGGTGGCCTTGTAGAATGAGTTTGGGAGTGTTCCTCCCTCTGTTATATTTTGGAAGAGTTTGAGAAGGATAGGTGTTAGCTCTTCTTTAAATGTTTGATAGAATTCACCTGTGAAGCCATCTGCTCCTGGACTTTTGTTTGTTGGAAGATTTTTTAATCACAGTTTCAGTTTAAGTGCTTGTAATTGGTCTGTTCATATTTTCTATTTCTTCCTGATTCAGTCTTGGCAGGTTGTGCATTTCTAAGAATTTCTTAGAAATTTCTTCCAGGTTGTCCATTTTATTGGCATAGAGTTGCTTGTAGTAATCTCTCATGATCTTTTGTATTTCTGCAGTGTCAGTTGTTACTTCTACTTTTTCATTTCTAATTCTATTGATTTGCGCCTTCTCCCTTTTTTTTCTTGATGAGCCTGGCTAATGGTTTATCAATTTTGTTTATCTTCTCAAAGAAGCAGCTTTTAGTTTTATTGATCTTTGCTATCGTTTCCTTCATTTCTTTTTCATTTATTTCTCATCGATTTTTATGATTTCTTTCCTTCTGCTAACTTTGAGGTTTTTTTGTTCTTCTTTCTCTAATTCCTTTAGGTGCAAGGTTAGGTTGTTTATTTGAGATGTTTCCTGTTTCTTAAGGTAGGATTGTATTGCTATAAACTTCCCTCTTAAAACTGCTTTTGCTGCATCCCTTAGGTTTTGGGTTGTTGTGTCTCAATTGTCATTTGTTTCTAGGTATTTTTTGATTTCCTCTCTGATTTCTACAGTGATCACTTCGTTATTAAGTAGTGTATTGTTTAGCCTCCATCTGTTTGTATTTTTTACAGATCTTTTCCTGTAATTGATATCTAGTCTCATAGCGTTGTGGTCGGAAAAGATACTTGATACAATTTCAATTTTCTTAAATTTACCAAGGCTTGATTTGTGACCCAAGATATGATCTGTCCTGGAGAATGTTCCATAATCACTTGAGAAAAGTGTGTATTCTGTTGTTTTTGGATGGAATGTCCTATAAATATCAATTAAGTCCATGTTGTTTAATGTATCATTTAAAGCTTGTGTTTCCTTATTTATTTTCAGTTTGGATGATCTGTCCATTGGTGAAAGTGGGGTGTTAAAGTCCCCTACTATGAAAGTGTTACTGTCGATTTCCCCTTTTATGACTGTTAGTATTTGCCTTATGTATTGAGGTGCTCCTATGTTGGGTGCATAAATATTTACAATTGTTATATCTTCTTGGATCGATCCCTTGATCATTATGTAGTGTCCTTCTTTGTCTCTTCTAATAGTCTTTATCTTAAAGTCTATTTTGTCTGATATGAAAATTGCTACTCCAGCTTCCTTTTGGTTTACATTTGCATGGAATATCTTTTTCCATCCCCTCACTTTCAGTCTGTATGTGTCTCTAGGTCTGAAGTGGGTCTCTTGTAGACAGCATATATATGGGTCTTGTTTTTGTATCCATTCAACCAATCTGTGTCTTTTGGTGGGAGCGTTTAATCCGTTTATGTTTAAAGTAATTATTGATATGTATGTTCCTATTCCCATTTTCTTAATAGTTTTGGGTTCGTTATTTTAGGTCTTTCCTTGTCTTGTGTTACTTGCCTAGAGAAGTTCCTTTAGCATTTGTTGTAAAGCTGGTTTGGTGGTACTGAACTCTCTCAGCTTTTGCTTGTCTGTAAAGCTTTTAATTTCTCCATCAAATCTGAATGAGAGTCTTGCTGGGTAGAGTAATCTTGGTTGCAGGTTCTTCTCCTTCATCACTTTAAATATGTCCTGCCAGTCCCTTCTGGTTTGCAGAGTTTCTCCTGAAAGATCACCTGTTAACCTTGTGGGGATTCCCTTGTTTGTTATTTGTTGTTTTTCCCTTGCTGCTTTTAATATGTTTTCTTTGTATTTAATTTATGACAGTTTGATTAATATGTGTCTTGGCGTATTTCTCCTTGGATTTATCCTGAATGGGACTCTCTTTGCTTCCTGGACTTGATTAACTATTTCCTTTCCCATATTAGGGAAGTTTTCAACTATAATCTCTTCACATATTTTCTCAGTCCCTTTCTTTTTCTCTTCTTCTTATGGAACCCCTATAATTCGAATGTTGGTGCGTTTAATGTTGTCCCAGAGGGCTCTGAGACTGTCCTCAGTTCTTTTCATTCTTTTTTCTTTATTCTGCTCTGCAGTACTTATTTCCACTATTTTAATTCCAGGTCACTTACCGGTTCTTCTGCCTCAGTTATTCTGCTATTGAGTCCATCTAGAGTTTTTTTAATTTCATTTATTGTGTTGTTCATCATTGCTTGTTTCATCTTTAGTTCTTCTAGGTCCTTGTTAAATGTTTCTTTCATTTTGTCTATTCTATTTTCAATACTTTGGATCATCTTTACTATCATTATTCTCAATTCTTTTTCAGGTAGACTGCCTACTTCCTCTTCATTTGTTAGGTCTGATGGGTTTTTATCTTGCTCCTTCATCTGCTGTGTGTTTTTCTGTCTTCTCATTTTGCTTATCTTAACTGTGTTTTGGGTCTCCTTTTTGCAGGCTGCAGGTTCGTAGTTCCTGTTGTTTTTGGTGTCTGTCCCCAGTGGCTGAAGTTGGTTCAGTGGGTTGTGTAGGCTTCCCGGTGGAGGGTGCTAGTGCCTGTGTTCTGGTGGATGAGGCTGGATCTTGTCTTTCTGGTGGGCAGGTCCACATCTGGTGGTGTGTTTGGGGGTGTCTGTGGACTTATTTTTGGCAGCCTCTCTGCTAATGGGTGGTGTTGTGTTCCTGTCTTGCTACTTGTTTGGCATAGGGTGTCAAGCACTGTAGCTTGCTGGTCGTTGAGTGAAGCTGGGTGCTGGTGTTGAGATGGAGATCTCTGGGAGATTTTCACTGTTTGATATTATGTGGAGCTGGGAGGTCTCTTGTGGACCAGTGTCCTGAAGTTGGCTCTCCCACCTCAGAGGCACAGCATTGACTCCTGGCTGCAGCACCAAGAGCCTTTCATCCATACAGCTCAGAATAAAAGGGAGAAAAAGAAGAAAGAAAGAAAGAAAGAAAGGAGAGAGGGAGGGAGGGAGGAAGGAAGGAAGGAAATAAAGAAGATAAAATAAAGATAAAATAAAGTTATTAAAATAAAAAATAGTTACTAAGAAAAAAAAATTTTTTAAGAAAACAAATGGACAGATAGAACCCTAGGACAAATGTTGGAAGCAAAGCTATACAGACAAAATCTCACACAGAAGCATACACATACACACTCACAAAAAGAGGAAAAGGGGAAAAAATCATAAATCTTGCTCTCAAAGTCCCCCTCCTCAATTTGGGATGATTGGTTGTCTATTCATGTATTCCACAGATGCAGGGTACATCAAGTTGATTGTGGAGATTTAATCCGTTGCTTCTGAGGCTGCTGGGAGATATTTCCCTTTCTCTTTGTTCTCACAGCTCCCAGGGCTCAGCTTTCTATTTGGCCCCGCCTCTGCATGTAGGTCGCTGGAGGGCGTCTGTCCTTTGCTCAGACAGAACAGGGTTAAAGGAGCAGCTGCTTCGGGGAATCTGGCTCACTCAGGCCAGGGGAAGGGAGGGGTACGGAGTGCGGGGCGAGCCTGTGGCGGCAGAGGCCAGCATGACGTTGCACCAGCCTGAGGCACACCGTGCTTTTTTACGGGGAAGTTGTCTCTTGATCCCGGGACCCTGGCAGTGGTGGGCTGCACAGGCTCCACGGAAGGGGGGTGTGGATAGTGAACCAGGCTTCTTGGTGGCAGCAGCAGCAGCCTTAGCATCTCATGCCCGTTTCTGGGGTCCGCGCTGATAGCCTAGGCTCGCGCCCGCCTCTGGAGCTCCTTTAAGCAGCGCTCTTAATCCCCTCTCCTCGCACACCAGGAAACAAAGAGGGAAGAAAAAGTCTCTTGCCTCTTCGGCAGGTCCAGACTTTTCCCCTGACTGTCTCCCTGCTAGCCGTGGTGCACTAACCCCTTGCAGGCTGTGTTCACGCTGCCAACCCCAGTCCTCTCCCTGCGCTCCGACCAAAGCCTGAGCCTCAGCTCCCAGCCCCCGCCGGCGGGTGAGCAGACAAGCCTCTCTGGCTGGTGAGTGCCGGTCGCACCCGTCCTCTGTGCGGGAATCTCTCTGCTTTGCTCTCCGCACCCCTGTTGCTGTGCTCTCCTCTGCGGCTCCGAAGCTTCCCCCCTCCGCCACCCGCAGTCTCTGCCCACGAAGGGGTTTCCTAGTGTGTGGAAACCTTTCCTCCTTTACAGCTCCCTCCCACTGGTGCAGGTCCCGTCCCTATCCTTTTGTCTCTGTTTATTCTTTTTTCTTTTGCCCTACCCAGGTACGTGGGGACTTTCTTGCCTTTTGGGAGGTCTGAGGTCTTCTGCCAGCGTTCAGTAGGTGTTCTGTAGGAGTTGTTCCACGTGTAGATGTATTTCTGGTGTATCTGTGGGGAGGAAGGTGATCGCATCTTACTCTTCCGCCATCTTCCCCTCGTCCCTATAATACTGTTTTAATTACTGTAGCTTTGTAATATATTTTGAAATCAGGACGTATGATGGCTCCATCTTTGTTCTTCTTTCTCAAGATTGCTTTGGCTACTTTGGGACTTTAATGGTTCCAAATGAATTTTAATATTTTTTTCTATTTCTATAAAAAATGTCATTGGGATTTTGATGGGGATAACATTAAATCTATAGATCACTTTGGATAGTGTGGACATTAAACAATATTAATTCTTCCAGTCCATGAAAATAGAATGCCTTTTCATTTATTTGTGTCTTCTTTAATTTATTTTACCAATACTCTGTAGTTTTCAAGTCTTTCACCTCTGTGGTTAAATTTATTCCTAAGTATTTTATTCTTTTTAACACTATTGTAAATGGAATTTTTTTCTTAATTTCTTTTTCAAATAACTCATTGATAGTGTATAGAAATGGAACTGATTTTTGTGTGCTGGTTTTGTATCCTGCAACTTTCCTGAATTTATTAGTTCTAGCAGTTATTTTGTGGAGTGTTTAGGGTTTTATACATATTATGTCATCTGCAAAGAGGGATAATTTTACTTCTTCATTTCCTATTTAGATGCTTTTTATTTATTTTCCTTGCCTAATTGCTCTGGCTAGAACTTTCAGCACTATGTTGAATAGTGTGGCAAGAGTGGGCATCCTTGTCTTGTTAGTGATCTTAGAGGAAAAGATTTCAGTTTTTCACCGTTGAGTATGGTATTAGCTATGGGCTTATCATATATGGCCTTTATTATGTTGAGGTGAATTTCTTCATTATTTCTTTAAATAAGCTTTCTGTCCCTTTTTTTCTTTTCTCCTTCTTATACTCTGTAATGTGCGTATTGGTTCATTTGATGATGTCCCATAGGTTCCTTAGGCTTTCTTCACTATTTCATTATTTTTTCTTTGTGTTTCTCTGAGTGATTTCAAATGACTTGTCTTCAAGTTCACTGATTCGTCTGCTTGATCAAGTCTGATACTGAAGCTCTGTATTGAATTTTTCAGTGTAATTATCAAATTCTTGAGCTCCAGAATTTCTGTTTGGTTCTTTGTTACAGTTTTGTTTTTTGGGTTGTTTTTTTTTTTTTACCATTGTTGATATTCTCACTTTTTCATGTATTGTTTTCCTGGTTTCATTTACAGTAAGCTCCCTACATACGATTGAGTTCCATTCTGAGATCGAGTTCATAAGTCCAATTTGTTTGTTAAGTCCAACAAAGTTAGCCTACATACCCAACTAACACAATCAGCTATATACTGCTGCTTTTACACTTGCTTCCAGACATCCTGTTGAGTATGATATTAGCTATGGCAAGGATGCCCACTCTTGCCACTTGTATTCAACATAGTACTGAAAATACTAGCCAGAGCAATTAGGAAAGGAAAAGAAATAAAAAGCCTCTGTATTATTGTACTCTATACAGTAGTGTACAGTAAGTACAAAAAAGCACAACCACTTGTAGAGGATGCATGCACTTGACAACGTATGCCAGACACGTGAACTAACTTACATGATTGGACACGAGAAAACATGTTCACATCTTTGAAAGTTCACAACTTGAAGGTTCGTATGTTGGGGACTTACTGTAGTTGTCTATCTGTGTTCTTTTGTAACTCACTGAACTTCTTTAAGATGATTACTTTGAATTATTTGTCAAGAAATACATAGATCTCCATTTCTTTAGGGTTGGTTACTGGAGGTATATTTTGTTCCTTTGGTTGTGTCACGTTTCCCTGAATCTTTGTGTTTCTTATAGCTTTGCATTGGTGTCTGCACATATGAAGAAACAGCCACCTCTCCCAGTCTTTTCGGATTGGCTTCAATAAGGAAAAATCTTCACCAATCATTCTGCCTAGAGTTTCTGGGAGATTCTCAAACCTTTTCTATGAATGTGCATACTTCACTCTCCCTTCTTCCTGCAGAAACATCTTTGGTGTTCTTTTGGTTTGTCTGTTTTCAGCCTGCAAAGCTCAAAATTATTGGATTCTCAACAAACTTAGATTATAGGCCATAGACAGAAAAGGCCTCTCTTGTTTTCTTCTTTCTCTGCCAACAGATGGGCCACCTTTAGTCCCTACTTCTCTTTCTTATAGAGTTTTACCAAGGCAGAAAGAAGCAGCTGATCCATTCTAACATTCCTAATTTTTCCTATCATTTCCCTGGATACTGTAGCTTTAGTAGGTATGTCTGACCCCAAGGTAAAAGAGTTTTACCAACTTTTTCCCAAGCAAGGTTCTAGAACCTCTCAGTGAGGAACGGTATCAGGGTGCACGTTGCCATTAGTCCCACATTCTCGACAAATTTCACATCACATTTTAGAGTCTGAGACTTGTAGCACTTTAGTTTCATGTACCAAACTCTGTATCAGATAGGATACCTCCAGCTTTAAGTAACAGAAGCCCTACTTCGAATTGGCCTGAATACCAATGACATGTATTTCATATATTAGGAAGTCTAAAAGTAGGGTAGACTCCAGAGCCAACTGATTCAGCACCTTAGAGAGGTCATCAAGGATCCATATTCTCTGCTGCCACAGTGTTGGCTTCCTGCTAAGACTAGTTACTCTCATGAACATAATATGGCTGCCAGCAGAAACTAGAATAATGCGCGTCCTTGTTTATATCCAGCAGGAGAGTGAAACTAGCTCCATTTCCCAGAAACTCAAGTAGGTCCTTGATCTCAATTGTCTTAGGCCTGCCCTTCCCCCAATTAACCAGTTCCAAGGGCGATAGTCTTATTGTGATAGGCTTTCACTGACCTTCTGCATGTATGAGTAGATATTGGCAGAAAAATTGATTGACAAAGCTATGTATTTGTTATCTCTCTTTTGGCTTAAGTTATTGTCGACAACCAACACTTTAATAATTCAGTAATGCTAGGTAGACTCCCTGTATCATTTAGAAAAGCTTCAAGGTTGAAAGTAGCATAACCCCAATATAGTGGCTTTAAAAAAAATAGGGTATTATTTGTGTCATATAAGAAATCTGGTCATATGTACTTGCTGTTTTGGCTCAGTAGCTTGACAATGTCAAGGTTAATGTCTGATTCTCAGCCTTTTTTCTATACATCTGTCACCTTATGGTGACAAAATGGTCGCTGCATTCCAGATATCAAGTTTATATTTTAAGCAGGAAGAAGAGGGAAGGGTGATCTTACTTACATACTATCAGCCAGAACTAATGACCCATGGCCACCCCCAGCTGGTAGGTGACTGTGGAGAAGGGGTTGGGGTAAGCCAAACACAATGTCTGCTGCATATTGACCACTGGATAAAGTACGTAAGCATATATAGTTTAGTACAGAGTAATTTATTTTCTTCCAGAAGCTAGAAATGAGTTTATATCTGGTGATAGGCATAAGGATCTAGATAGGCCCAATCTAGCTGCCCCATCCTATCAGAATGCTTCAGGCAGTCTACCTGTGGCAGCTCTCCTGGACTTGGGAGAATGTATGCTATCCATGGCCTCCTGCTACCTTGTGGTTTTTAGCTCAGCTTCTGAGTTCCCATCCATAGGAGTCCAATTGATTGGGAAATTGAATCACAATTGATGCTGCAGGAAGCTGTGGTGGACCTTGTTTCTTGTTACCCCGTAAATAGCCACATGATCTATTCTCATAACTCCTCCCAATGTCCATGTGGGGAATAAGGGATTCTTTGAGCCTCCCTTTCCTCCTCTGCCCCCCAAAGTTGCCTTTGTTCTTTTAGGATTGGCAAGCTCTGACAGACTTTGGAGAGGACCTTGCCTCCTTGCCTAAGCCTCAAGAACTATCCTCTTCTTAGCTTCAACTCTCTTATCTTCTCTCTTGTTATCTCTATAGCTCACTGGACAGTGGGTGTGAAGAGGCTACAGTAGAGGGAAAAAGGATTATAGCAAAGGGGACTTCATTTTGACCTTCATTAAGTCCTGCTTTGTTCCCACAGCATCTAAGAGCTGGATGCAGAATAGGGCAAGACTGGAAGGCCTACTTCCCATACCTCCACCATTCCCAAGCTAGCCCTACTCTGAACAGAGAGGAAAGATTGAAACCCTTCGATGACTCAGCAATAGTCAAACCCTCTTGGAATCCTAGAGCTACTTGGAACCAAGGCAGCAAATAAGAGGTAATTGTCTTTTGTTGCCTTCAGTTCTTATTTTCTGTGTCAGAACAGAGCATCACTCTCTTCCATAACAACTTTCCTTCTGAGCCTTTTTCGTAAATCTTGTCATGGAATTCCATCCCTGCCTACCAGCATCACATGCACACACTAGTAATCCTGTTCTAAGGCAAAGAGAAGTAGAAAACTATTCTAGATTTCTGAGTCTAGGGAACTTGCTAATAAACGGTTTTTCACAACTGGAGCTTGAGGGAAGATGGTATGTATTTTCCTTTTTTGTTGGAAACTGGACATTCATCAGAGAAGTCATATACAGGTAGAAAGTCAACATCAGAGTCCACACACAACTCTTATGAACAGATACAGCTTCCAAGGCAATGAAGATTACGTAGTTGGAAGTGTCCAGAACCAAAGAAGCTAAGTGGTGACAGCCTTTTATACATGTCCAAGACTCCCTGTGCTCTTCTTCTCGAGACACTTCAGGTTTTGGACAAAAGGTGTAAGTTTAAAATAGGCACAGATTGTTTGGAATGGCAGAATTCTTATAAGGGTGTTTTTTTTTTTCATCCCAGTGCTGGGCATATATCTGTTTGCTATGCTCAGAAGCAGCCGTGTGGTTCCTGGATCCTTCAACAGCTGTTGGTATCCTAACAGTCTCTCAGTACTATCTCAGTACAGGAGAGAAAATCAGGTGTCCTTGATTTAAAAACAGATTCCTGAGTCCCTGAATAGGTTATCTCAGGAATGAATCTTAAAGATGCTACAAAGGGGAAAGGGAAGGAAATCTTGAAAGTCATTATGTTATTTTGCTATCTATGGAAAGAGTCCAACCCAGATCTTTTCACACAAATGCACCTCTGAATCCCATGTATCCAGCAGTGGAGTCCAGAGCTTTTGTTTTTAAAGTGATGGGTTTTTTCCTCCTGATTAAAAAATAATGCATGTTCATTGTAGCGATTTTGAAAAATATAAAAAGTACAAGGAAGACAAAAATTATCTGTAGTCCCATATGTCCAGCAATTATTACTCCTATCAGTTTGATGCATTCTTTAAAGTCTCCTGCTTCTTTCTCTGTCTCTCTCAATTCATGGCCCTGGCAAAGTTGGGATGATAACCGTATACATGATTTTGTATTCTGCTTTTTTCACCCAACATTATATTATAACTATTTTCTCAGGCAAATAAATATGTTTAAAACATCTTTTAAAATGATTTTGTAATATCAAATGACTGTATCAAATTTAATCATTTTCTTGATAATAATCCATACCGTTTCTGAACAATTTTAATAGTGTGTATAGCATTTAAATAGCAGGTATATTAAAAATAAAATAAAGCATATGAAATGTTCACTGTCCTCTGCCAAATGCTATAAAACATATAAAGAATTATAAGGCCAGTTTTCTGATCTCAAAGAGATTTTAGTTTATTATGGTATAACTTTTTAAAAATTAATTGTACCATATAGCTTAGTACTTAAACATAGAGTTTACAATTTAAAATAATTAGTACTTACAATTAATTATTTTAATTAGTATTTTAAAATACTATTTATTCTACATTCAGTCTACTTTCCAAAACTCTGTGAGGCAACTTATCATAAAAGAATAGCTAAAATAAAAGTGAAGATCATCCTAAGTAGAGGAAAAAGATAGGAACCAAGAGGAAGGTAAAGGAAGAAAGGAAGGTAAAGGAAGAAAGGAGAAAGAGACCAATGAAACCAGAAAACCTAATCTAAGAAAAATACTGCATGGGCTGAGAGACACCCAGCTTTTATTATCTAAAGTTCATTCCTTCAACTATTCATTTGTTCTTTCAGCTCACAAATAGTTATTGAGTACTTCCCATGTGCCAGGAACTGAGTTAGGGGCTGGGAACAATGATGAACAAAATAGACTTGTGCTCATAGAACCGGTATTTCACAAAGAGAGATACACTTTGTCCTAGCTCCTAATGACAGTATCCTCAGTGGAAAATTCAAATCTTCCACACTTCTTCATCTCTTATAGGTCCTCAGAAGATACAATGGACACTCAGTTAAGTCAGAATATTCAACATAAAGTTTGAAAAATATAGTTCAACAATGTAGGATTTGAAATAGAAATAATAAAGCTTGGAAAATCTAGAGTATGAATGTTTATCACATTCTTTATGAAATTTCATATGTAAATTATCCTATCTAGTCTTTTGATAATAATAATGCAGTTGACCATTTTAAAATTTTTTTTTAATTATCTAAGAAATCTGAACACATTACTAACATTTTGAAAAAGAGAAAATAAAATTCTCCCTTAAGGCCTTCACCTGACCTAACCATTAATAACATTTATATATCTCTTTCCAATCTTTTAGATTGCCATATTTTACATACCTGTAATCATACAGTACATAAAATTGTCCTGGAATTGTTTTCACAAATCATTATATCATAAGCATTGTGTTAATCAGGGCTCTCTGGAGAAACAGAATATATATATTCATTATATGTATATATATATATATATATATATATATATATATATATATATATATATATAAAGTGAATGAATGAGAGAGAGAGAGAATTGGCTCACCCAATTATTGAGGCTGGGAAGTCCCAAGAGCTGCAGCCAGCAAGCTGGAGACCAAGAAGAGCCAATGTTTCCATCCAAGTCTGAAGGCTGGAAAAGACCAATGTTCCATGCAAGCAGTTAGGCAGGAGGAGTTCCCTCTTACTCAGCCTTTTTGTCCTGTTTAGGTTGTCAATTGATTGGATGAGGCCTACTCACACTAGGGAGGGCATTCTGCTTTATTCAGTCTACTGATTCAAAGGTTGATCTCATCCAGAAACACACTCACGGACAACACTGAGAATAACGGGCAGCAAATATCTGGACACCCACAGCCCAGTCAAGTTGACACAAAAAATTAACCATCAAAAGCATTTTGTATGATATATAGTTTTCATGAGCATAATTTACTTAGCCATTTCGGATTACGGTATTTTTTATTGTTTCCTGTTTTTTCCCACTTATAATTAACACCATGATGGACATGTTCATGATACGAATATTTCCATATTTAAAACCGTTTCTTTTAAAAACCCCCAGATGAGTTTCTTTTTGTTTAGGGGTTGGGACGTGTGTTGAGTTTCCTAGTGCTGCTGTAACAAAATGCCACCCACTTGTTGACTTAAAACAACAAAAATTTATTATTCTAGAGTTTAGATGTCCAAAATCAAGATTTTGGCAGAGTTAAGCCTGAGGAAGAATCTGTTCCTTGTCCCTCATCTAGCTTCTGGTGGTTGCTGGCAGTCTTTGGGATTCCTCAGTGTAAGGATACATCACTCTAGTCTCTGCCTCTGTGTTCATATGGTACTCTCTTCTCTGTGTCTGCACATGGCCTTCTTGAAGGACACCAGTCATTGGACTTAGGGCCCACCCTGATCCAGTATGATCTCATCTTAACTAATTACACCTGAAAAGACCCTATTTCTAAATAAGGTCACATTCACAGGTACCAGCGTTAGGACTTCAACATATCTTTTTAGGGGGACACAATTTAACCCATAGTAAGGTGTCTGGCTATTCCTGATAGGTATTGTCAGACTGTACCCTAAAGGCCTGTATTTATTTAAAATACGCCAATAGGGTATGAGAGTAGTTTTGTTTTATGTTTTATATTCTTATAATTGTTATATCTTACTGCTGATTTGACTCTTTTATCATTTTGGAAATGACACCTTTTTTCTCAGGTGAGCCTTTTTGCCTAGGACCAGAACTGCCGGCACTATTCTTATACTGGGAAAATGTATAGGCTCTCATAGGCTATTCAGAGTGCTGGGACAGCCAGCAAAGGGTGCTGGGTTACTCCAGCCCTTCCGAGTTGTATGGAATGTGTGTAGGTTACCTCAGGAGATAAGGGCATACAACATATCAGGAGCACCTGGGCATTGCAGTCTAATGAAGACTTGAACATCATCCTGCAGCTCCTCAGTCAGACATCAAGAGCAGCCATGGAAAGCTCATTCGGGGTACAGTGCTTACTCCAGCGGCTAGCAATTTTATCTTTCTCTCAGTAGCAGGTGTCAGCTGCTCCGTAGCAGACTAAGCTCCATCTGGTAGGCTACTTCTTATCTGTGTTTTTATGTCTTCTGCTGCTAACAATTAACTGACCTTAATCTCCTTATAGCTTCTGTTCAGTCATGGCTTCTACTCTACTATGGCTTCTGTTTCTTGCCCCCTTTCAGTGTCTCTTGGCTTCCATCCATACTATTGTCTGCTGGTTCTGATGCTGAGTGTTCTCAGTTCAAACTCTCCAAGACAGCGATGCGACTAGATTGGCCCATCCTCATTCCTGCTGATCACAGTACTAGGTTAAGTAGAACTCACATGACAGGCCTCATGGGTAAGGGCCAGTCTATTGATGACTCTCTTTGAATCTGCTGGTTGTTCCTGGTGCAAGCAGCCATAAACATGGTGGTGAATCCTATGTTAATAAATGTGATGACTCAGACCAAGAAGCCTCTCTCAGAAGGGGTATCAGAGAGTCTGAGGCTCTCCCAGTGGGGTCAGGGCAATTAGCAGGCCACTGGCATGGTCTATCCACTTGATACTTAGCTCACATTTCCAGCTCTACATATGTATGGTTCAGGATAACAATAACTTTTAGGTGATTGAGAAGCCTTCTAGAGAGGAATTCGTGGAAGAGAGGACAATAGAGCACAGTCTTGAAGGATAGTTAGAGTTGGATAAGGAGGGGAGAGAGTACCAGGCAGAAATTATAGATTGAAGAAAGGCATAGACAGGAAACATTATGCAATGTTCAGTGTTACTAGGATACAAATGTTGATACAAGACAGTGTAGTCTTATGTAGGAACCGATTTATGAAGACCCTATTTGCCAAGTTGTAGAGCTTGGACTTTTGGTAAAAGGAAGTCACTGAAATGTTTTAAGCAGGGAAATATAATAGCTTTTTCTATTTCAAGTGTAAAATATAGGTTTAAAAGGAGCAGAACTAGCAGTATATTAACTGGTTAGGAAGCTATCAAAATAGCCATGCAAGAGACAATGAGGGCAGTGATAGTACAGATGGAGAACAGGGTACAGATCTGAGGAATGTTTGGAAGATAAAACTGGCAAAACTTGATAATTGAAATGATATAGAGACTGAGTGTCAGGAATGAGTTCAGAATGACTCCCAGGTTTCTTGCTTGGGCACTCTATGAGTGATGTCCCTTTAACTGAAGTATAAGGACTTAGGACAAAAGCAGGTTTGGGGGAGGAGATGAAAGGTGCATACTGAGCTCAGTTTTGGACATTTTGAGTTTTGAGTACCATAAATACACACATATGGATATATGCATCCAAGTTAAAGTGTCATTTCTTCAGAGAAAGCTTCTCTGACTAGTTGTAGGGTACAGATCTCCATCTCTTAACATCCTCTGCTTTTCTGTTGTGCTAATCACAGTTTAAGGTAAGTGACCAATTGTGCAGTTAACCATTAATGTAATCTTCAGGAGGACAGGCTGTATTTCCCTGGCCTAGGCCAGCGCCCTCTCCACAGTAGGCAGTCAGTAAATATCTACTGAATGAATGCTAGGTGCATCTCAATCACCTAAGAGTTAGTTATTGTTATCCTGTACCTTACACATACAGAGCTGGAGATTCTGAGAAAGAAAGTAGCTTGTGCATTGACACACATTGAGTGAGTGTAGGGTAACCAGATTTAGCAAATAAAAATATAGGATGACCAGCTAAAATTGTATTTCAGATAAAAAAACAAGTACTTATTAGTCCCAAATATTGAATCAGATAGACTTACACAGCTCAAAGTGAGTGGCATTTGACTTAGAACTATGTGACACCAAAGTCCAACTCTTTCTACTCTGCCACTAAGATTGAACACCACTCCTATACTGGAAGCTTTGTTGGGGATTATACCAGCACCAATCCTCTTCTCCTGTTAATAAAAGTTTTTGTTTTATTTTATGTTGTTTTGTTTTAAAATTCCTGCTTTGATGGAAAGTAACTCAGTTTGTCCTGGATGCAGACCAGCAACCAGTGGATTCCAGAAGTTTTATTAGAGTCTCTCTGGGATGCTTTCTCCAAATATAAAGGTAAATTAAAACAACTTGGACCTTCTGCAGTTATCAGATACAGGGAAATGAGTTAAAGGACTCTCCTGAGTAGAACTGTTCCCCACCCACTTCTGTGGTATTTTGAGCCACTCAGGAGCTGTGGTCCCTATCAGATGATTATGTACGTCAAAAACGATTGTTTATGAGTTTCCTCATAGATGATCTGAATTGTTCTGGAAACAAGATAACAGTGTGGTTCTGGCAATTTTCCTGAGCAAGCTTTAGGGCTATCCTCTGCGGTTAATTTGATCTGTGGAGCTGCTGCATTATGGGTAATTTTGAAACACGAGGTTTACTTATCTGTCTGCCTATCCTAGGTGACAACGTTTAGGCATTGGTTCAAGGGGCAGTACCGGGCTTTTCTTGAAGGGCCTAGGAAAGGCTCCTGTGCACTCTCTCTCCTTCTCTGTCTGTACGTATGTATGATTCTACATAGAGAGACACATGTAAGTCATTTACTAGAACATTAATAGAGATTATCTTCTGAAGAGTAAATTTTTACTTTTCCTTTATATCTATTTTTTGAATTTTTGACATAAGCAATATTACCTTTATAATAACAGTAACAATAAAGAGTATTCTCTTTTGGGGGAAAAACAGTTTCAGCCTTCCCTTTACAGACCATTGGTTAGTCCTCATATCTGATACTCTTCTGTGTCTTCTTCCTCTCTTCCACTTACAAAAGAAAGATAAAAGAGAAATAAGATAAAGAAAAAGTAGAGAATCTTCTAAAAGGTTATTGAATAAAAAGCAAAAAAAAAAAAAAAATTTCCAAACAAGCAGCTCTTAAAAAAGGAAAATATAATATTGGTCAAAATCATCACAAAGAGATAGGTAAATTCTTTGGTTTAATATAAGCAATGAAAACATGTAAGCTCAGGATTTGATGTGCAGGCTCTTTTCAAGAGAAGTTTGCAAGAAAATATTTCCAGAAGTTGATATTTCCACATGGCAAAAAATTTTCAGAGCAGAGAGCACGTGTTAGAACCTTGAGCCTCAAGCATGACTACGTATTACCAAGGACAAGACAAAATGATTGTCATCTTTCCGTTCCTAATGGTTGATTTTTACCCAAAAATATAGGCCCATTTTCCAGATTGATTTCTCCTCCCTGCAGCCCCCAAGCAGCTGCTATCATTTATAAGGATTACTGTCAAATTGTTTTTGAAACATTTTTATCTATAGAAGGCAAATGGAATGCAGAAGACCTGGCACGTTTCCACGGAACAAACTTTCACGCTTCAGCTGTATTTTAGGCTTGTCTCCCAGCCCAGACGGGGTTACAAGCACAGGAACAGTCACAAAACATTATCTCTCGGGCTTCCCTGGTGGCACAGTGGTTGAGAGTCCGCCTGCCGATGCAGGGGACACGGGTTCGTGCCCCGATCCGGGAAGATCCCACATGTCGCAGAGCCGCTGGGCCCGTGAGCCATGGCCGCTGAGCCTGCACGTCCGGAGCCTGTGCTCCGCAACGGGAGAGGCCACAACAGTGAGAGGTCCATGTATCACAAAAAAACAAAAAAAAATTATCTCTCTTGCTGCACTTCTACCTGCTACACAGAAATTCCTCCCGGCTGATTCTGAAAGGCCAGGAGGGAGGTCACTTGTGTTTGCTAACTCACTGTCAGCTCACACGTGGCACTTTTCCTCCCTGCCCTCTTCTCCGGCTCGCTGTGGTGGTGTCCTGAAGCTGTCGATATTGTCAAGGTCCTATTGGCTTCGACCAAAACTCTGATTTGTGTGATACTGGACAAAACTATCTTGTCTCCTGAATTTCCTCTGGAAAGTGCTGCCTTGAGTTTCCTAAGGTCTACAAAGTTTAGTGAAATAGCTCTTTTAGTTTTTATTCACGCTTTATTGCAGCCCTTTCCACCTTGGACATAGAATTACATCCATGGGAGTTGGATTGAAAGACAATGTGAGTAGTAAACACCTTGGTCTACTCCCTCTCTTGACTTTCTTCCCTCCCCATTGCCCACTGTGATCCTTTGTTCTTGGACCAAACTTGAGGAGAGGATGTGGACTCTTGTGTATGCTTGGATGAGTTCTTTCTTTCCCAGAAGGCTCTTCAGTCCTTTAGGCAAACAGACCTATTGTGGGCCACCCTGCCAGCCTTCTAGACATGCTCAGACACACCTGAATTACGAGATGAATGTGGCATATGGTACCAAACCCACTCTGCTTCCCATGAATTTAGATTTGGAGTTCCAGGTATAACAAAGTGCTTACTGGGATAGAAATGTAAGAACTCCAGCCAGTGCTTAAAGCTGACAGCACTTCCCTGGTGTAGTTGGGCACAGTGGGTCTTCTTTTTCAGGATAGTCAATTAAGTGATCCCAAATGGTTAGGCAAGCAAAAGGTACACAGGCACCCATTGCCCCAGGAGAAGGGTGGAACAGAATCCTAATGTAAGACATCTCTCAAGACCCCTTGTTGTGCATGGCTGGTTGCTGGAGAAAAGGTAGGTAAATTTGCATAGATGCCAAGCAACCCCCTAGGAGAAAAGGAGGTAGAAAGCCTTTTAAATGTCAGTTCATTAGAAACTTCCTGATGGATTGGGATGGTTCTGACAGATTTTCCTGCAGTTTGAAAGGATAATAGCCTAGAAGCAAGCACACTGTAAGAGATGAGGAACCCGGTCTGATGGATTCATGGGGGCAAGGAGGAGATCTGTACAACATGGCTAAGGCTGGAATGCCTTCCTGGGACCCCCTCTGGCCTAGAGCTCTCAGCGTTTGGAACAAAGACTGTGAACATGTGGACTGGCTGGCTCTCTCCTTAAGGCCCAGTATGGCAGTACCTCAGCCTGGGTATGGTCTGGGATAGCAAGAGCATCAGTCCACCAAGAGACAACATCCTTTGGCCTGTGTGGGACCCATGGCAGCAACCAAAGCAAGGGTCTCTTCTACCTAGTGCTTGGAATCAAGACTGACTTTTTTTGAACTGAGTAGGCACCTGGCTTTTTTGGCAATTCATGTCAGTTAAGGGTTGAGGAAGTGGGAAGGGCTCAAGATTGAGATACTGGACTTGTTAATAACTTGCAGGTGGGGCTAAAACAATTAACTGCTAAAATTAGCACTATGACTGACTGTAAACTGATAAAGCCAATCATATGGGTTATGTGAGCAGAAAGAAAGGGCTCATTCACCTTCTGTTAGTTTTAAGATTATTGTCCACTGTAATTTAGGGCTCAAATGAGGTTGCATATTTATACTTTTAAAAAGTAGAAGTTAATATGATTGTTTGCCCTACCCTGGTCTCTTAAATAAGCTAGATCCATTCACACAGGTCTTTGGAATTAATCCAGATGGTCTCCTCTTTGGTGCCACTCACTGGCTCTTGCCCCGTGATTCCTGGTTCTTTGATTTGAGTCCATCTTTAGACCTCAGCTCTCACTGTCTGCCTGGCCCTCTTGGATGGTTCTGGGCTAGATTTTCTAGTATGGCAGAGATTCTCTTTTTCCAGCCAAGCCTTTAGCAAATGCCTACCTTTCTCCTGCCATCAGTGCAGCTACTGAGCTGCCTCCTTCTTAGTGGAGGAGGATAAGCCACAGTGCTTGGAAACTAGCCAAAGAGTTCACTCCAGTGCCCTGTATCTCTGTGCCGTGCACTAGTCTTTTTGAGCTGTTTCACACTCTGCTGCTTCACCTGTGGAATGTGGGGATTAAACTAAATGGACCCACCATGCATTATGTATTAAAAAACAATTATTTTTTTGTGCTGGTGGTGTTTGTAATAATTTTGAGATACACATACAAAAAAAACCAAAAAAATGTTTACTTCAAATCAAATGCGAACTTTTGCCCTGGAGTATTCATAGTGCATTCAAAGCTCTCAGTTTTTGACAGGATCATGATATGGAGTTTTTAGAAGTTAAACCCTTGAAAAAATGACTTTTTTTTTTTCCACAAAAATGTATTTCCCCTTCTGAAGAGGGAGAGATGGAGGTTGATGAGAGAGTTGATACAATGGAAAGAAATGCTGAAATCCTGGTATTAATTTTACCTTAAAAATCTGGAGTTTTTATTCACATCAACTTGATAATTAAGCAAAAGCAGTGGAGAAATTTGCCCAAGACTTGGTCTTCCCACCTTTATTCAAATTACTGTCTATTACTTTCCATATCTTAACAAGGGAAAAACTGAAAGTAAAGGAGGTGTGTGCACCACAATGAATTCACTCATACCTTCCATCACTGAAAATGAGAATGAGCAAGCAATTTGTTTTTCCACATTCAGAATCATATTTTTTAAAAAAACTCAAATTTTTAATGGCATTAAGATTAGAAGCAATCAACAAAGGCAAGGAAATTCGCTGGAAGAAATGAAATTCCAACTTAAATCACAAATCCAAGAAAACATACTTTACTGGTTTGATTGATCATATCAGGAATCCCCTGCCCACACTCAAAAACAATCTCTTTTCCCTGTAACAGATCTTTTTAGTCACGCAAGAAGGTGTGTCTCATGCACACAATCATGAAGATATTTTTTAAATCGAATTCTTAAGAGGCTTGTTAAGACTGCTTGTATCTTTCTTTGAGATTCTTTTGACAAGAATTATCAACTACAGAAACCTTCTAAGGTTTCAAACCTGAAAAGATTGTGTTTAATTTTTCTTTGGGCGGCAGGGGAGTGTGGGGAGGCTAGTCAGTAAAGACAGGTCTACTTTTTATCTTTAGTGAAATCACGATGAGTAAACTGAAAGGAAGATTGGGTTGGGGTTTATGCAACTCAGTTTCTTCCTCTCTACCCCTCTATGCTGGCTCTGCCTGCAGAGAGATTTACCTTTGCCTCTCTGTATTCCAGCTCTTCACTCTCAGAGCACTGATACTCAGTCCTGGGCAATTCTAACATTTCTGGTATGCAGTCTTAGATTGAATGAACAAGTTCAACATTTCTTAGGATCAGCCTGTAAAAGCAGAGTCTCCATCTGAAAAATATAACAGTCTCCATCTGAGTTATAAAATATAACTCAGTATTCATTCGAACTGACATGAACATGAATCATTTGCAGCTCTGTGGCCATACATGTCAAGAAATATTTATTAGATGCCCATTTATGTATAAAACTGAATGAAATAAAATGTACAGTGAATACCATAGGCACAGTCCTGACCCTAAAAGGAACAGTTGATAACAATAGCGATGATAAGAGTAACTACCACTTAGCAGGTACTTACCATATGCCAGCCATTTATATTCTCATTTAATCCCTAAGCCACTCTAATGTAGATACTATTATGACTCCTTTATGAAGAAAGAAAATGAGGTTAGGAAATATTAAGCAGTTTACCAAGGTTGCATGACAAACACTATGCTCGTCTCTGAAGAACACACTACTGGGTTGTATTCCCCTTGAGCCTAAGTGAAGGCTGAGCATGTAAGACTGGATAAAGCCTCTTCCCCACCTGTTTGCTGGACTGTAAATTTGTAAGTACATGGGGTCCTTGGATGGAGAGGGAAATAGAGAAGAGAACAGAATTTCTTCTCCACATGGCCTGATACTAGTCTCCTGGAATGACTCCGTACAGAGAGATAAGGAGGAAGTGGGTACTAAAGGAACCATAAAATATATCTATAGGTTTTTTTTGTGGTGGTGAAGGAAGTTTACAAAAGAAATATATCCTAGTTAAAAATTCAAACAATACAGAAATGTATAAAATAATCTCACCAGAAAATATTGCTGTTAATGGTTTATGTATATTCTTCTGGACTTTTTCCCACATATAAATATATAATTATTTAAAATAGGATTGTAATATACACAGAAACATTTCATCTAATAATACGCTCTATAATTCTTTTCTTTCTTTGTCTTTTTTTTTATAATTCTTTTCATATCTTTATCTCCTTTTTCCGTAGAACTTAGTATTTCATTGTATGAGTATACCATAATTTATCTAATATCTCTATTTATTTGGACATTTAAATTTGTTTACAAATATTCTACAATAAATATTTGTATGCACACATCTTTGCAATGTGTCTAAAGCAAATCCCTGAAAGCAGAATTGTCAGGTCAAAGGAAAGGCATATTAAAAATTTTAAGGACTGTTGTCAAATGCCCTCCATGAGATGGTACCATTTTATATTTCCACCATCAGTGTAGGAGAGTGCCTATTTCTGTACACTTTTGCCAGGACTGGATATTGTTAGTCTTTTTAACATGTGCCAGTGTGATGGGTGAAAACTGTATCTTGTTGTTTTGATTTGAATTTCTTTCACTGTTATTAAGTTTAGAGTCTTTTCATGTTTATTTAGCTACTTGTATTTTCCTTTTGTGAATTCCTAATTCTGTCTTCTTTTTCTGTTGGGAATTTAATGATATTCTTACTGATTTTGATGAGTTTCTTGTATATTAGGGATAGTTTAACATTTGTCTGCTATACATATTGCAAATTTTGTTTCCTAATTTGTCTTTTGTCCTCATTTTCTTCTTCTCCTCTTCTTCCTTTTTCCCTCTCTCTCTCCCTCTCTTTCCCATATAGGTGTTTTAAATTTTTATGTCAAAAGTTTTTATGGCCTTTGGACTTCATATATATTAGAAAGGCCTTTCACAGTTCCAAGAGTATGCAAGTATCAATTCCTGTTTTATTTTAGAACCTTAATTTTTTTCATAATCAAATATTTGATCTAACTTTAATTCACTCAAATTTAGCTAGGAATCCAGGTTTTCAGGTAAAATCATTAGCTTTAAAATGTCTGCCATTAAAATGTATATCTTTTTAATGTGTGAGCCAAAACAACCTTGGTGGCCAGATTTGGCCGTGAACTGCCATTTTGTGACTTCTAGTTATAAAGATTTCACATAAGAAATTAAACAAGACCGACTGTTTCTGTTACATTGCTGGTGGATAAAAGGAGTATATACAGCATGTAATTAAATGCAGGAAAAACTGTATAACTACCTGCTTGAAGGTAATGACCTTCAAGTTCTATCTCCTAAGGAAGATTACTTAACTGAGATTCTAAGTTTCTTCATCTGCAAAATGGAGATAGTAGTAGGTTTCAGGGAGCATTAATTGTGTTCTGGCCTCGTATGGGGTCTGCCACGTGGGATGTCATTAAGTGGTAGTTATTATGAGGGGTTTTAGTGAATTACAAATATGATCTCTACCACTCCTGTAGCCATTTTTGTGGCATGTTGTAAGCTTGTTTCAGAAAGAACTTACTCAATTGGAGATTTGATTAAAGTCAGGTAGTGCTTATGGGTTCCCAGTTTGTGTGTGATTTAGTGAGGGACTCTGTTGGAGATATGCAAGAAGCGTTAGACATAGTCTACTTTTAGGAAGTCTCCAATTTGGTTAGGAAAAGTAGACTTTCATTCAGAAAAACAAATGAAAACACAAATAAGGTTGCTATAAATAGTACCAAATTGATATGGATATGTGTTAGCTCAAGAAGATAAAGTTGTAGGGGCGATGGAATTGAAGGCCTTGAAGAATGCATAGGATTTGTGTGTACCAAGAAAAGGGCATTAGAGGCTTGGGAAACAGCATGAACAAGACATAGATATGGGATTACATGTGTCATTGTGCTCCGCTGCAGATGGTGGGGAGAGAGAGAAAGGAGGTGTGAATGGGGACAGAAAGGAAGAGTCCTGGCCAGGGCAGAATTGTGGGAATATGCTGGGACAGACACATTGAACTCAATAAATAGAGAGGGTTACAATTGTAAGGCCACATTTCAAAGTATAGACACCAAGCTCTCACCCTCTTTTGAATGCACTTTAGGACATAGGTCAAGATGAGAATGGGGTCACAGTGTCTTGGTGACATCTGTATCCTCACCATATGATGTATCCAGTAACCTTTCAGAGGATTAGAAATGTGAAACAACAAGGCTCATAGAGCAGGAAAAGTCTATTCAAGTGAAAAATTGTTCATTTTTGACTCAGTGATTTTCTCTGGCCCTTGAGTCATGATTGCTTAATGCTGCCAGGTGCTTCAATAATTCCCTCTTTCCTTTTTTGACTAGTGGGTACTTTCTCTCAGTTTTCCTTTTCAGTTTGGGGGATTTTTCAGATTTTAATTTACTACAGGGGAGATAAAACCATTGATTTTTATAACTATATAACATTTCGGTAAATCAAGTCAAAGAATAACCAAGAATCTTGTCCAAGACAACAAAGTTAATCTCTCTTAGCAATAGGACTAAAATGTCTTAACATTCCTCTTTGGATTTTTATTATCCAAGCACATTTAAAGCATCAGCTTCTGGGATATTGTGCTGACTTCCTTTCTGAGAACCAATAAATGCAACTTTTATATTCTCAAGTTCATTCTCTTTATATCCCTTGGCCAGTTAAATGGCTATTTGGTAAAAATTGAGAAGACAGGAAGTCTTACAGATAATTTGCATGAAGTTTACCTCCTCAAAAGGCAGTTATGAGAAAGTTCTTTTCTAAAATGAGCAGAAATCTGTTTTCCTAGAATATTGAGTCATGAATCTAAGGCTGAACCGAATCTACAGTTTAATAATGTGAACCCAAAATAAGCCTGGGACTCACTGTTCTACTGCAAGGACAGAGGAGCATAACCCCCATGACTGTTTTTGCCCTTCTTTTCATTCATGCTTTCAGAAGAGATAGTGCCAGATGTTTCAAATCTGGAATATGGCCACTTTCTGCCAATGCAAACAGAAACCCTGCTACATATTGTTTTGGGGTTTTTAAAAAGACAACCAAAAAACCAATTTATTTGATGTGCCCATGGTTTCATGAAAATACCTCTTTTGGGTTTGTAAGAATTCATTTGCAGATGCGTATTTTTGATAGGTAATTACATTAGCAAAGTATTGTTTGCACCCCCATAATAGATCTCAAATTTATCAACTTGCCTTCAGCCCCACTGTAGCTACCCAGGTCCAAGCCACTCACTATCACCTCTTGCCTGGACCACTATATTTGCCTCCTGGCTGGGTGTCTAGCAGCCTGAATATTTTTTAAATCAAAAGCCACTTCTTAGCTCCATCCTACTCAAAACCTCCCATGACTTATAAGACCCTAAGTAACCTGGCCTTTGCCTACCTTTCCAGTCTTGTTTTGTTCTACTTTTTCCCCTGCCCTCTGGCCTCCATTTTGTTTTAAAACTTAACCAAGGTCTTCCTCCCTAACGCTGTTGCACAATTCGTTTCCTCTTCCTGGAAGACTGCCCCTCTCACTTAGTACGGCAGTCTCTTTCTCCTCTTTAGATCTCAACTTATTGTCAGCACCACAGAGAAACCTTCCCTCACCACCCTATCTAAGTGGGGCCCACCATTTTTACTCCATTTCTTTGTCCTGTTTGTTTCTTTTATACCAATTATATTAATTTGTTTTTTGTTTTCTTTCTATTATTTGTTTTTCTTTCTGGAAAAACTGAAAGCTCTTTGATCACAGGGACTATCTCTGTTAGTTCACTACCATCCACTTAGCACCTGGTACCATGCCAGGAACACAATGGATTCTTCTACACATTGATTTCCATGTGTTCCAAAAAGGAACCGTGATGCATTTTTGCTAGTCATTTTTTGAAAATAATAGTTTGAGATCTGATTTTTGTCAACAAGTTTGGCTTTGAGAGGACAATCAAGTCTGCGTTGGTGATATAGGTAACTAAGACATGCCTATGTGTCATCTGAGACACTGGTCTCCAGGCTAAAATGTTAAAGTGCCCTGATTACTCAGTAGATACTTACACTGGTAATATTACAATGATACTTCCATATTCAATTACCAAGGGCTATGGCAAACTCAAATACATTGAGAAGAAAACAGTTAAGTTGAGGAAGGGTCTGGCTGTACAGAGAAGGAGGAACAGAAGATGAGAATTTTAATGTCAGCTGGGGATAGAATTGTAAAAAAATGAAATGAGATGAACATCAAAGTGTTGTTATATGGAAAAGATATATGATTCATTCTAAATTGTTCCAAAAGGAGAACTAAGATCAGAAAAACATATTTCAGATGATCATAAAGAAAAGCTTGCACAGTTGCCCAAAAATAAAATAAACCTCCTTGTTAAGAGCTAGGCTTTTTGTCACAACAAATGTTCGGGCAAGACCAATAACATCTTCAAATATATTAGTGTGAAAATTCTTATGCATAGTGACTTGTACAAAATAAACATTCAATTCTTGTTGGTAAATAATTGCAACTATGTGAAGTGATGGAAATGTTAATTAGCTTGATCATGGTAATCATTTTACAATTTATGCACATGTCAAACCATCACATTGTGCACCATAAACATACATGATTTTTGTCAATTATTACTTCAATAAAACTGGAAAAAATTCATGTTTGGTAAGTAAATGAGTGTATTACTGTGCAAGCTTAGACCAAGTGGCCACAGAGGTCTAGAAGAACGCTGAGACCCCTTGATGCTTCTAACATCCCCTCTGTACCCACGTGGGAGATACAGAGAGAGAAATTAGCCCTTGTTCCTTGCCTTAACAGAGGATTTTAGAGAAGGTAAAAGGCCCTGAGCGATGTACACGTTTTCTTAGAGGAGTTGTATGAGTTGGTCCTCAAGAAAAACAGAATAAAGACGATGTGACGTTTTAGAGAATTAGTACAAAGGTCCAGAGTTGAAATTGAGCATGACATCAGGGACAGTGAGTAGGCAAGCTGGTTAGAGTGATGTGCCACCCCCCACCCTGGGGCAGGGAGAAGTGAGGCAACAGGAGCATAGGAGCCAGACTGGAGAGTTTGAGTTTCATGCAGGAGACACATGGAAGTTTTGTAAATTATTAAGCAGAGGAGGGACATCATTAGAATGGGTATGAGAAACATTTGCCTGATAGCTGCTCCAGACAGACAAAATAGAGTTGTGCCTTTTAAACTGGGGTGCACTCCCCTCACATTCACACACCAAAATGTTCACTGAGCATTCATTTTACTTGAAGATTTGGGGGAAAAGTTACTTTAACTTGTAAGTAATTGAAGACATTTCTTTATATCAAACAAATATGATAAAATCTAATACTTCAGAGAAATGACATGCTCTGCATGTTGCAGAATGGCTATAGGTTCTGCTCCAAGGGCCAGCTAGCTCTCTTGGGCTCTCTGTGGCAGTCGGTCCTTGGATGGAAAAGTGTGAACAGCCTACAAGAGTAAGTGAAAGAGCAGAAGACCGTTCCCGATTAATCAACACTGAGAATGTGCTGCGCTGGACACTATGCTAAGTGTTGGGGGTAGACAGGTGAAGGCAGCGCTGCCCTGGAGTAACTGTTCACCTCGTGGAGGAGACAGGTCCATAAACAGATAATTTCAATCTATCTTGGAAACCAGTAAAAACCAACTATGCACAGAATGGGGCCCTGGGTATGTTAGAGGAAGCAACTAGAGAATATAGAGGCAAATTGAATGCAGTGGCTACAAGGGATGAAACAAAGACCAGACCAAGACTTCTGTCCTGGGAGGCCCAAAGAATGAAGCTGCTTCTAACAGAAAAGATAAAGATGTGATTAGGTGCCCCAGTGGTGGCTGTTACTAAACAACTTCTGTTTAGTACAACCGAGAACTTATGCCTGGGAAGAAAACAGCACATGAGAAAGACAAACACCCACTTAGAGAACTTGTTTGCACCCACACTGTCTGACCTCGCTCTGCAGCTCTCCCACCTACCTGTGCTCATGAACTCATTTCCATCAGTGGTTCTAAGACCCAAGTTCTGATACTTTCCAATTTTTAACTTACCCTGCCTTTTGAGAAGAAAACCAGTTGAAAACTCCAGAATAACCTTTTCAATAAAGAACCCAGAATCCTGCAACTTCTGATAAGAATTAGAATAAAGATCTAATTCATAGAAATGTTAATATACCTTGCTGAAGTTAGTACTTGAACTATATATGTGACTTAGATTTCCAGTTGTTTCAAAGACAAAATTGTAGCAAACTCAAAATACAGTTTCTACCTCTCTTATAGAACAGTGGTTTACATTCATCAAATTGAATTGAATTGAATACCAGTGGCACACTGGTAAATGAAGTCATTTGTTATTAATAATGGTTTTTGAGTATTGATAATAATCACGAGTAACTAGATATTGCTACTAGCTAACATTTATTGAATGTTTAGTACAAGCTAGGCACTCTTCTAGATCAGCAATGGTGCAAGAGATTAATTCATTTAATTGTCACACAACCAAATTTGATGGATATCATTATTGTCTGTGTTTTATGTAGCAGGAGAGGTGAAGATATTTGTCCAAAGTCCTAAGTAACATAGAATGTGGCAGAAGCTGGATTGTTTAAGAACTCCACAGCTTAAATGCTTAAACACTGTACTTCACTCCCTAACAATACTAATAATCATTGCAAATGATTTATATATTTTTTTAAAAATGGTTATCCCTATGTGGCTTTCTCAGTAGACATTCCCTTGAGTAGGAGAGAGAGAGAGAGGGAACGAGCAGATTACATTGAGAACGCCAGGAGTTGCACCCCATCTCAGGTAAACCCATAGGAGTATATGATGCCCAGGCACATCATCTGGGTGTACATCTCAGTAGAAAAAAAAAAAACATTTCAGACTTCTGACATAGAAAATGAATTGATGCTCAGTTAAACTCTGCTCCAGCATTTGCGAAAACTCAGGGAGCAACTTTTTATGTGTATTGCCAATAAAGAGGAACATGTAGCACATTTTTGAGCAACTTTTTATGTGTATTGCCAATAAATAGGAACATGTACCACATTTTTGAGCAAATTTATCTCAGAGGATTTCAGAAACTATGGGCCAACTTTAGATGGGTGTTTCAAGCTATGAGCAGATCACCCTCAGCAATCAGTCCTTTGGAGACTGCATCAGACCTGGTTTATGCACCTCCCAAATTTACTCAGCCCTGCCTGCCCTCTGGGTTCTCACTGTTCTCACTGCTTGGTCAGTGGAGTGCCTTGGCCACCACTGTCACCTAATACCACCTGCTGTCACTGCCTCCTCAAAGTGATTGCTGGACTCTTTGTTGGGCCTGTTGGGAACACAGACAGGAGCTAACCAGACCTACAGAGGATCTGGCCTCTCCCAACCCTCTGGTCTCAAATGAAGCATCTTACTGTAAGGCATGGTATCCAGCTTCTCCAGAAGCTGCCTGGACAAATCAGGGCTGTACAACCAAGAACTTCAGGAGAGTTGCTGTTCCACTTGGCAAACTTTGACCATTGAGGCATGGAAGATAGAAAGGTGTTGGCTGATAATTCCTCTCCTTGATGAACTGTTTTAAAGCACTGTGGTTACAAAGAGATATATCCCGTGCAGCTGAGCAGTCAACAGTGTTTCCTTGTGAAACTGGCCAGCTTGTTAATGCAATAACTTGTATTTGCTTTCTCTCCTTTCCTGCCTCATGTTCCTTTTCCCCTCACTTTTGCTGCCCTAAGATTGTACCACCTAGTAAAGCCTTTACACATAAACTTTGCCTCAGGTTTTGTTTTCTGGGGAACTTGGGCTAAGTCAAACTAATTATCCACTATATAAATGGCTATTGATCTTATGCACACATGTGCCTTCAGATAATCCCTCTCTTCAAGAAAATCCCTGCTCCTGAAATTCTACCGTTTCATTTTTCTATTTCAACCATTCCCAAAGTATTGGTTGTATAGGATATACATTGTATATGTTATCATATTATCAAGTTATCATATGATTTATTATCATGTTATCAGATTATCATATGATTTATTCCTTTGGTCTATTAATACGGTGACTTACATTAATTTTTTGAATGTTAAACCAACCTTGCATTCATAGGATAAACGTCATTTGGTCATGATGTATTATTATTTTTATATCTTGCTGGATTTGATTTGTAAATATTTTGTTCAGGTTTCTTTCATTTATGTTCATGGGGGATATTGATCTATATTTTTTCTTTTCTTATGTCTGTCTGATTTTGGTATCAGAGTAATAATGGCCTTGTAAAATGAGTTTGGAAGTGTTCCCTCCTCCTCAACTTTCTGACAGAGATTCTATTAAATATTTAATAGAATTATCCAGTGAAGAATTTGGGCGTGAAATTTTCTTTATGGGAAAGCTTATGACTATGAATTCATTTTTTTTTAGTAGATATAGGACTTCTCAGTTTCCTATTTCTTCTTGCAAGGGTTTTAGTAATTTGTGTCTTTCAAGGAACTTATCCATTTCATCTGGTTGTCAAAATTTTGGGCATAAAGTTGTTTTATAACATTTCCTATTACCTTTTACTATCTATAGGATCTGTATTGGTGTTTCCTTTTACATTTTATTTTGGTGATTTGAAGTTTCTGCCTTTTTTGTCTTGGTTATTATAGCTAGAGGTTTATGAATTTTGTTGATTTTTTAAAGAGCCAACTCTTGGTTTCATTGATTTTATCTATAGTTTCTTCATTTTATATTTGAATGATTTCTGCTCTTGTATTTATTACTTTCTTCTTTGTACTTACCAGCCAGTGAGGAAACAGTTTTCAAAAGGGAGACTAGTGGACTCATTTGCAACTCTGAGGAAAGTCCACCAGACTATCTCTGATACCACTTGGGCTTTTATGATAACAAATGGTACAGTTTTTTGAAAATAAACTAAGAAATTACTTTCTGATTATCTGAGGGACTAGCATTCTGGTTACTTTAAGGCCCATATGAATGCTGTTTTCTGATGTCTGTTTTTAATTTTTTCTGGCTTTATTGGACTATAATTGCTATATTACATTGTATAAATTTAAGGTGTACAATATGATTTGATATACATATATATTGTGAAAGGACTACCACAATAAGGTTAGTTAACACACCTGTCACCTCACATAGTTACCTTGTGTGTGTGTGTGTGTGGTGAGAACATTTAAAATCTACTCATTTCAAGTATCCATTACAGTATCGTTAACTATAGTCACCATGCTGAACGTTAGATTAAATGTTTTAAAGGTTGGAATTAGAGGAAATAAGAAAAATTAGTGTGGAAGAGAGGGAGACTTGGGCAAATAATTTTTACAGATGAAAATTAGGTCTCTAAATGAACCCTTTCTAATTTTTTTAAGTCCTTTAAAAAATTCGGCTTATTTGTGAGAAATAAACAGTACTCCTCCTAAAAGTCCTGTGTCTGTAAGAGGAAAGATCCTAGGTTACTTTCTCTGTTATTGTTAATTTTTAGAATAATTTAACTTGACTGAATCCCATTTAATTGAAGTACCTTTTGGATATACAGCTTGCTTCCTCTCCCTACTCTTTCCCTCACAATCATTTCTGTCCAATAAGGAGAAATAGAAATTTACTAAAAAGAACATCAGGGCTAAAGGAGAACTCTCCAACGTATACCCTGTGGAATTTTAGAAAATATGTGTATGGCATGTTGTCAAAGGGAGATGTTGATATCAGACTGGCTTCAAAGCCTAGCTGTAGCTAAATGGTCTCGGGCAAGGTATTACCCTCTCTGTGTTTCAACTTCCTCTAATGTAAAAAGGAAATGATACTACCCACCTCAAGGTTATTGTGAGTTCATGTATATGAAGTGCTTAATAAAGTGATCATAGGGAATTCTTCATGAGGCCATAGGTGCAAGCTGGGAGAGAGGCAGCAGTGTAGCAGGAGCAGAAGCCATAGGTATTTGGGTACTTCTTATAACTTACTTGTGCTTCAGGACCTGCTCAGACTTTATCACGTATATACCACTTCCATTTGATTACGGAATGCTGCTGTGCATGCCCAACTTCACAGTTTGGTGGTTCAGAGAAAACCCAGTACATGAGAGGCAGCTCAAATCACATGGTAACTTGGTGGCCCATGGTGGTTAAGCATTCAGTCTCTACAAAGGCCAAGTAGCAGGCCAAGATCTATTTCTCAGAAGGGGAGTAGTTTCTCTGCAGAGGTTGGCAGGGTTTTGCTCCCAAATCCTAAGGGCCTGAGCTGTAATTCACTGATAGGGGCCTGCCAGAGACTCCAAACAGCAGCCCTATCTGCCACTGACACTTCAAGCAACATTGGATCTCCTGGATCATATTGTCCAAGGGGCAGAGCGGCTTGCCCAGCAGACTGGACCTGTTGGCAGAGTCTTCTCTTGTTCTGGGCCCCACTCAAAACTAGCAGCTTTTTGGGTCACCTGGTAAATAAGCCAAAGTAACAAATCCAAATGAGGAATATGTTTCCTCTAAAATTCAAAGAGGCCCATCAGGCCTTGTGCCTCTCTTCAGCTGTAGGAAAAGCCAGATCCAACAACTTATCCTTTACCTTAGATGTGATATGTTGACATGTCCCACCCCACTGGACCCCTAGAAGTTTCACTAAGGCCCCTGAACTTTTGTCTAATTTACTTTTCACACTCTGGCATGTAAAGATCTTACCAATAAGTCTAGAATAATTGCTGCTTCTTGCTCACTAGGTCCAATCAGCATCATATCATCAATGTAACGGACCAGTGTGGTATCTTATGGGAAGGAAAGATGATCAAGATCCCTGCAAACTAAATTGTGATATAGGGCTGGAGAGTTAATATACTCCTGAGGTATAGGAAGTGAAGGTCTGCTGCTGGCCTTGCCCGCTGAAAGCAAGGTGGTCCTTATTGACAGAGCTGGAGAAAAAGGCATTTTCCAGATTAATAGCTGCCTAGCAGATACAAGAGGATAGGTTAATTTGCTCAAGCAATGAAACCACATCCGGTACAAAATTTTCAATTGGAGTCAATACCTGGTTAAGCTTAGCATTAAACAACGTCATTCTCCAAAATCTTCTGAAGCGGCCAGATAAGCTAGCTGAATGGGGATATGGTGGGAATCACCACCTCTGCATCTCTTGAGTCCTTGATGGCATTAGTCTCTGCAATACCTCCAGCAATGCAGTATTGCTTCTGGCTTACTCTTTTCCTAAGTAGACATAGTTCTGGTTGCTTCCACTTGGTCTTTCACACAGTACTAGCCCTCTCTTCACAGGTTAAGGAATGAATGTAGGTAGTTTGGAAGTCCTGGCCAAGGCAATCAGGGAAGAAAAAGAAATAAAAGGAATACAAATTGGAAAAGGAGAAGTAAAACTGTCTTTGTTTGTGGATGACATGATACTATACATAGATAATCCTAAAGATGCCACCGGAAAACTATTAGAGCTAATCAATGAATTTGGTAAAGTTGCAGGATACAAAATTAATGCACAGAAATCTCTTGCATACCTATACACCAACAATGAAAGATCAGAAAGAGAAATTAAGGAAACGCTCCCATTCACCACTGCAACAAAAAGAATAAAATACCTAGGAATAAACCTACCTAAGGAGGTAAAAAACCTGTACTCAGAAAACTATAAGACACTGATGAAAGAAATCAAAGATGACACAAACAGATGGAGAGATATACCATGTTCTTGGATTGGAAGAATTAAGTGAAAATGACTATACTACCCAAAGCAATCTACAGATTCAGTGCAATCCCTATCAAATTACCAATGGCATTTTTTACAGAACTAGAACAAAAAATCTTAAAATTCGTATGGAGACACGAAAGACCCCGAATAGCCAAAGCAATCTTGAGGGAAGAAAAAAGAGCTGGAGGAATCAGGCTCCCTGACTTAGGACTACACTACAAAGCTACAGTAATCAAAACAATATGGTACTGGCACAAAAACAGAAATATAGATCAACGGAACAGGATAGAAAGCCCAGAAATAAACCCACGCACCTATGGTCAACTAATCTCTGACAGAGGAGGCAAGGATATACAATGGAGAAAAGACAGTCTCTTCAATAAGTGGTGCTGGGAAAACTGGACAGCTACATGTAAAAGAATGAAATTAGAACACTCCCTAACACCATACACAAAAATAAACTCAAAATGGATTAAAGACCCAAATGTAAGACCAGACACTATAAAACTCTTAGAGGAAAGCATAGGAAGAACACTCTTTGACATAAATCACAGCAAGATCTTTTTTGACCCACCTCCTACAGTGATGGTAATAAAAACAAAATAAACAAATGGGACTTAATGAAACTTAAAAGCTTTTGCACAGCAAAGGAAACCATAAACAAGACGAAAAGACAACCCTCAGAATGGGGGAAAATATTTGCAAACAAATCAAGGGACAAAGGATTACTCTCCAAAATATATAAACAGCTCATGCAGCTCAATATTTAAAAACAAACAACCTGGGCTTCCCTGGTGGTGCAGTGGTTGAGAGTCCGCATGCCGATGCAGGGGACACGGGTTCGTGCCCCGGTCCAGGAGGATCCCACATGCCGCGGAGCAGCTGGGCCCGTGAGCCATGGCCGCTGAGCCTGCGCGTCCAGAGTCTGTGATCCTCAACGGGAGAGGCCACAGCAGTGAGAGGCCTGCGTACCGCAAAAATAAAAACAAAAACAAAAAACAAACAACCCAATCCAAAAATGAGCAGAAGACCTAAATAGACATTTCTCCAAAGAAGACATACAAATGGCCAAGAGCACATGAAAAGCTGCTCAACATCACTAATTATTAGAGAAATGCAAATCAAAACTGCAAAGAGTTATCACCTCACACTGGTTGTATGGACATTATCAGAAAATCTACAAACAACAAATGCTGGAGAGGGTGTGGAGAAAAGAGAACCCCCTTGCAGTGTTGGTGGGAATGTAAATTGATACAGCCACTATGGAGAACAGTATGGAGGTTCCTTAAAAAACTAAAACTAGAACTGCCATATGACCTAGCAATCCCACTAGTGAGCATATACCCAGAGAAAACCATAATTCAAAAAGACACATGCACCCCAATGTTCATTGCAGCACTATTTACAATAGCCAGGTCATAGAAGCAACCTAAATGCCCATTGACAGATGAATGGATAAAGAAGATGTGGTACATATATACAACGGAATATTACTCAGCCATAAAAAGGAACGAAATTGGGTCATTTGTAGAGACGTGGATGGATCTAGAGACTGTCATACAGAGCGAAGTAAGTCAGAAAGAGAAAAACAAATATTGTATATTAATGCATATATGTGGAGTGTAGAAAAATGGTACACATGAACCATTTTTCAAGGCAGAAACTGAGATGTAGATGTAGAGAACAAAAGTATGAACACAAAGCGGGGAAAGCAGGGGTTGGGGGCCTGGTGGTGGGATGAATTGGGAGATTGAGATTGACATATATACACTAATATGTATAAAATTGATAACTAATAAGAACCCGCTGTATAAAAAATAAATTTCAAGAAAAAGAAAAAAAGGAACCAATGTAGGGATTGAGTATATCTATTCCAATTATGCATTCTGAAACTAGGGAAATAACCACAAGGGGACCCAATGGGCTCACTGTGAGACAGACCTGAGCTAAAACTCCGTTCATTACCCAACCTTTATAATCCCCTGGTTTGATAGGTGGACAAAAATGATGTTTTGGGTCTCCTAGAATTAATATCAGTGCAGAGCCAGTATGCAGTAGTCCCCAAAAGCTTTGATTATTTTCTTTTGCCCAACACACAGTTATCCTGGTAAAAGGCTAAAGATTGCTTTGGGGAAGGCTGGAAGAAAGATTGATGGTATAAACTTTTGGCGGTGTACCAGGGTCCTTCCTTATGGGATCCAGCCTTCCCTTCATCCAAGGAATTCTAAGTAAGTAGCCTGGCTCAAGTCTAGGAATTGATTGAGGGACTGTGACTCTCTGTTTTTATAATTCAGGTTAGACTTTTCTTCACTTGACCTGAAACTTTTGGGCTTATAGAAATCAAGTTAGAATTTTGTTCGTTTGCTTGTTTGTTTTATTGAAGTACAGTTGATTTACAATACTGTGTTAATTTCAGGTTACAGCATAGTGATTCAGTATCTTTGCAGATTATACTTCATTAAAGGTTATTACAAGATAATGGGTATAATTCCCTGTGCTATTCAGTATATTTTTTTACCTCTCTATTTTATATATAGTAGTTTGTATCTCTTAATCTCATACCCCTAATATGTCCCTCCCCCCTGCCCTCTCCCCTTTGGTAACCACAAGTTTGTTTTCTATATATATGATTCTGTTTCTGTTTTGCATATACATTCACCTGTATTATTTCTTTACATTCCCCATATAAGTGATATCATCCAGTATTTGTCTTTTTTTTTTTTTTTTTTTTTTTTAATGTAGTACGCGGGCCTCTCACTGTTGTGGCCTCTCCCGTTGCGGAGCACAGGCTCTGGACACGCAGGCTCAGCAGCCATGGCTTACGGGCCCAGCCGCTCCGCGGCATGTGGGATCTTCCCGGACCGGGGCACGAACCCGTGTCCCCTGCATCGGCAGGCGGACTCTCAACCACCGCGCCACCAGGGAAGCCCCTTGTCTTTTTTTATTAAAATAAAATTTTATTTTATTTTTTTATACAGCAGGTTCTTATTAGTTAGCTATTTTATACATATTAGTGTATACATGTCAATCCCAATCTCCCAATTCATCACACCACCACCACCACCCCCGCCCCCCTCTTTCCCCCCTTGGTGTCCATAATTTTGTTTTTGACATCTGTGTCTCTATTTCTGCCTTGCAAACCATTTCATCTGTACCATTTTCCTAGATTCCACATATATATGCATTAATATACAATATTTGTTTTTCTCTTTCTGACTTACTTCACTCTGTATGATAGTCTCTAGGTCCATCCACGTCTCTACAAATGACCAATTTTGTTCCTTTTTATGGCTAATATTCCACTGTATATATGTACCACATCTTCTTTATCCATTTGTCTGCCCATGGGCATTTAGGTTGCTTCCATGACCTGGCTGTTGTAAATAGTGCTGCAATGAACATTGGGGTGCATGTGACTTTTTGAATTATAGTTTTCTCTGGGTATGTGCACACTAGTGGGATTGCTAGGTCATATGGCAGTTCTAGTTTTAGTTTTTTAAGGAACCTCTATACTGTTCTCCATAGTGGCTGTATCAATTTACATTCCCACCAACAGTGCAAGAGGGTTCCCTTTTCTCCACACCTTCTCCAGGATTTGTTGTTTGTAGATTTTCTGATGATGCCCATTCTAACCGGTGTGAGGTGATAACTCATTGTAGTTTTGATTTGCATTTCTCTAATAATTAGTGATGTTGAGCAGCTTTTCATGTACTTCTTGGCCATCTGTATGTCTTCTTTGGAGAAATGTCTATTTAGGTCTTCTGCCCATTTTTTTGATTGGGCTGTTTGTTTTTTAATATTGAGCTGCATGAGCTGTTCATATATTTTAGAGAGTAATCCTTTGTCCCTTGATTTGTTTGCAAACATTTTCTCCCATTCTGAGGGTTGTCTTTTCATCTTGTTTATAGTTTCCTTTGCTGTGCAAAAGCTTTTAAGTTTCATTAAGTCCCATTTGTTTATTTTTCTTTTTATTTCCATTACTGTAGGAGGTGGGTCAAAAAAAGATCTTGCTGTGATTTATGTCAGAGAGTGTTCTTTCTATGTTTTCCTCTAAGAGTTTTATAGTGTCCAGTCTTACATTTAGGTCTTTAATCCATTTTGAGTTTATTTTTGTGTATGGTGTTAGGAAGTGTTCTAATTTCTTTCTTCTACATGTAGCTGTCCAGTTTTCCCAGCACCACTTATTGAAGAGACTGTCTTTTCTCCATTGTATATTCTTGCCTCCTTTGTCATAGATTAGTTGACCATAGGTGCATGGGTTTATCTCTGGGCTTTCTATCATGTTCCCTTGATCTATACTATGTTATTTGTAGACTTTTTTTTTTAAGTGCTTATCATTTATTCTCTCAGCTCTCTAAATGAGGCAACTTGTTGGACTATGTCAATGTTCACAATAGAATGACGTGAATTTTTCTGTTGGTAAAGCAGGAAAAGGGGCCAGCTTGGGACTTGAGATGGTTAAGGAGACTCTGTCCATGACTACATTTGTAGACTTTTTGATGATGGCCATTCTGACAGGTGTGAGGTGATACCTCATTGTGGTTTTTGATTTGCATTTCTCTAATAATTAATTTGCCACGTTAAGCGTCTTTTCATGTTCCTGTTAGTCATCCATATATCTTCTTTGGAAACATGTCTCTTCAGGTCTTCTGCCCATTTTTTTGATTAGGGTGTTTGTTTGCTTGTTTGTTTTTGGTATTGAGTTGTATGAGCTGTTTACATATTTTGGATATTAACCCCTTGTCAGTCACATCATTTGCAGATATTTTCTCCCATTCAGGAGGTTGTCTTTTCATTTTGTTGATGGTTTCCTTTGCTGTGCAAAAGCTTTTAAGTTAACTAGGTTTCGTTTGTTTACTTTTACTTCTATTTCTTTTGCTTTAGGAGACTGATCCAAGAAAATATTACTACGATTTATGTCAGAGAGTGTTCCACCTACATTCTCTTCTAGGAGTTGTATGGTTTCAGGTCTTACATTTAGGTCTTTAATTCATTTTGAATTTGTTTGTGTATATTGTGTGAGGAAATGTTCTAATATCATTGTTTTACATGTGCCTGTCCAGTTTTCCCAGCACCACTTGTTGAAGAGACTTTCTTTTTCCATTGTATATTCTTGCCCCCTTTGTCATAGACTAACTGACCATAGGTGTATAGGTTTTTTCTGGGCTTTCTATTCTGTTCCATTAGGTAAAGTAAGAATTTAGTAGGCATTCTATCCATTTCACTTTTAGGAATACCAAGATCAACTAGCCAACCCCATGGGCCTGTGACACTCAGACTATTCCAATGACTGCTTTGACACTGCTTTCCATTTACAGTAATCACACCCACCTTGCCTTTGGCTGCTGACTGCTGCCACTTGGTTCCTGCCATCCCCATATCCAGTTACTCCCCGTGTGTTTAGGTTTCTCAATTCAGTGACTCTAGTTCCCACTGTGAAAAGAGTGATCACAGAGTTCTTAAGGGGGCTGGCGCTCTCCTCACAAATTTATTTATCGCAGTAATCATGAAAAGTATCTCTTCTGGACTCTCCTGGTGTGGGTGATTAGGTCTTAAGTGACAAATCCACTCTAACATTCCAATCTCTCTAAGCCTAACCCTAACCCTTCCTCTGAATTAAACCAAGGCAGGTTTGGTACTTCCAGCTTGCTCACTGTGGGCCACTTTTTGGTGCATGTTTTAGCCAACCAACCAAAGAAACCATTAGAGCTCTTTCTAACTCCCCAAGCTGTAACATTAAAGGCAGAATCTCTACTTAGTGAGCCCCTATCAATAAATTCTGCCTGATTCAATATTATGTTCCTTCCACCATTATCGACATTCTTAACATCCATTCCTACACATGAACCCTGGATTTCTGCCTGTATAAATTTTAAAACTCAAGTAATTATTTGAACGTGTAGCATATCTCCTCATGGATCACACTTCGCACTCTACCTTCAGGGACTTGCTGGAACATGAGTCTAGTTATAGGTATAGAAGCAAGGATGGGTGGCAGGAGTGGTCCTGAGGAGAATCATCAGTGTCTTGTACAGCAACTGCTCAAGGGAGGCCATTACAGTTTCCTCAGGCAATGCAGGGTTAATCCCCTCAGACAGGGGTAGAGAGGCTGCTTCCACTGGGAGTAGGTAGGTGTCTTCCACTGAAAAGACTCTAAATCAGAATTTAGGGTCTCAATGTCTGCAGCTCACCAGGGTCTTCCCACACATCTCTATTTCAACTTTCAGGATCTGCTCCTTCCCAATCAATGTCTCACTTTAACAATAGACATTCTGGAGAGGCTAGGAGTTCAACTTGCGTTGTAATTAAGCCAGTCAGTCACAGGATGAGCGTCTGTCCTTGATTTTCAGCAGTCTCAACCCTGTGGCTACAGGAAATAAGCATCTCCCTGTGAGCACACAAAGAAACTTTCAGATCATCTATGCAGCGTGCTTGAGCTGGGAATTTGAATACATGAACCCATCCTTTTCTATCCCAACTTTGTCCAGCAACAATAGGAGCAACCAGCCAACCTCATTCATTATATTCATTATTTTGCCAAAAATGTTTGAAAGTATTATATACACAGTCACCCAGATCCTTGCTTCTTCAAAGTAGTTGATTAGGAGTATCCAGTTGTGATATTTATCCTATCTATATAGTCAGATCATACCATGGAGTGTTAGTACTCTTTTTATTACTGGAAATAAAGCCATTAGCATCTTTAAACCTAATCGGAATAGGGAACCAATTATAGAAATCCAGAAATAATTCAGAAAACTGATCCTTAACATTCTGTTCCCCTAGAACACCTCTCAGTACCAAAACCTGTATTAGTCAGGGTTCTCCAGAGAAATAGAACCAATAGGAGATAGATAGATAGATAGATAGATAGATAGATAGATAGATAGATAGATAGATAGATAGATAAAGACAAAATTGGCTCACATTGGGAGCTGAGAAGTACCTAGATCTGCAGTTGGCAAGCTGGAGACTCAGAAGAGCCAATGTATAAGTTCTAGTCTGGAGGCCAAAAAAAGACCAATGTCCCAGTTCAAATGGTCAAACAGGTGGAGTACCCTCTTACTCAGCCTTTTTATTTTATGTAGGTCTTCAGTTGATTGGATGAGGCCACATTCATTAGGGAGGACATCTGCTTTTACTCAATCTAGTGACTCAAATGTTAATCTCATCCAGAAACATCCTCACAGACATACCCAGAATAATGTTTAAACAAATATCTGGGCATCCTGTGACCTAGTCAAGTTGAGACATAACATTAATCATCACAGCCATCTTGTTATTTTCATAGATGTTGTCTATAGTATTTGTAGAGTAGATTTAATTCAGGTCCTTATTATTTCTTGCTTAAACTAGTGAAACACCTTACAACTAATCTCATGATATCCAACTTCTCTTTCCTTGCATTCATCCCCTAAACTACCACCCAAATTACTTTTAAATAACACAGATAGGTAGTGTTTTCCACCCTCATCCCTTTGCCAGAACACTGTAGCAACCTCCAGTGGTTTTTCTAGGCTACAGGATTCAATACGATCTCAGTAGTACAGGCAAGAGGAAGTCATCATCTTCCACTCCACGTCTCATGGGGATGCCTACTTATCCTTCTGATGATAAATCAGTGCAATACAATATAGTAGCTATTAGGTTAAACCATGAGAAATTGCCATCTTTTAGGTTTAAAAAAAAAAAGGTAAATTGGTAGAATATGATGCAACTTAGAACAATAATATAAAATGAGAAGTATACTTGAAACTTCTCAAGAGCAGAGCCATGTCTCATTCATCTCAGTTTACCCAGTGGCTAGCTTGATTTCTGGCACATCACAGGGCCTAAGGAAATGTTTTCTGAGTTAATGAAACATTTTTATATTAAAGAACACTCAAGAAAATTTTGGAGTATATAGTGAGTTTTCATTATTTTAGATTTTTCTCTGAGTTTATACACATGACTTTATGTCTTTATTTATTAGAATTACATTCAAAGATTCAAGTTAAAAAAGCAATTATTCTCAGAGTCTAGAAGTATTTCTGGTTCATCTAGACATTTTTAAATGTTCTTGGTCCGTATGGAAGGAAAAAATAGAGAATATCTTAAATTTAACTTGAGCTAAGTTTTACTCTATACAATCACTTGAAAAGTAGTTCACCACTTGTGGCCAAAAAACTCCCCTTTGAAAATAGTACTTTGGGGTTTGTTGGGATTTTTGCATGACTTTTTTTCTGGCTTTCAGAAAAATACTAAAAATAAACTGATAGAACTCATGGGAAAAGTGAACCATTATGATCAGATATAGCCTGTTCAATCCATGAATGCACTGGAAACATTTCTTAATTTGACAGGAAATAGAAAGTTTTTCAGTAGAGGATCTCTCAGGGCTAATTATAATCAACTTATAGAATTGAAGGGCTGATAGGGACTTTGGGAAATCAATTTATTTACTCTGCCTTCTAGTAGCACAGTGTTTAAACCATCCCCAACAGGTAAGAATCTATCCTATTTTTTTAAAAGGTCTGTAAAAAACTTGAAAATTTAAATCCTAAAGCCTTTTATAGACGTAAATAGATAGTATATCACTGACAGCAATTTCCGGTAGTATAATTAATCTAACACATGAAATGCCTGGGGCATAATAAGTGGTCAGTAATTATTGGCTGTAATTATTTTTGCATAATTAAGGTGGTTACAAAAAAATAACCACCTTCCTAAGACTAAGAAAATTTGCTTCTTTTAATTAAAAAAAAGCAAAATGTGTCTACTTATCTATGTAATTATTTTATAATTGGATGGTACACATGAAACACTGGAAAACATATGAGCTATAGAGCTCTTAGGAGATGCGGGTTTAAATTCTAGCTCCTATAAATTTCATCTTTTTTAAATGAGGACACTTATACAAACCTACCTTGCAAGACTATTGTGGAGATTAAATATATTATTTTTAAATGTTTTGTACAGCACCTGCCCATTTGGTTCTTCCAAATAGGTCCTATTAATAGTACTAGTACTCAGCTTAAGCATTAACACCTGCTTGCAGAAAGAGTGAATGTTGAAGTTACTACACAGTCAATCTGAAGTGATAAGCATGACTCTACAGAGAGGGTCTCATTTCTTACACTGTTCCTACAAAGCCGGATGTTCATAAATCAGGTATGTTAAAGTAGATATCCCTGCATTTGAAAGGAGAAGGAATTGTATCACCGTATCAGACAGCTAATCCTCTGAATCACCTAGGGAAACTTCTAAAAATACAGATACTTGACCTCCAAGTCAGACCTAGAAAATCAGCATCTCTGGGGGTGGGGAGAAGAAGGAAGGAATCCTGTATTTTAAAAAAACAACAAAAAACAACCTAGGTGATTCCCATGATAAGTCAGTGAGATGACCTCTCTATTCCCTTCAAGATTTAGATTCTGTGATTCTAATCACACCTAAGTGAGTCAGAGCTCAGAATTATTATGCACAATGAGGTAATTTGGTAATTTGTGGTTTCCTGTCTTTAGATTATGGGAGGGGGAAGAATCACATAATGGACATATCTGATAAATTAATGGAGATTTGTTACAACATAGAAAAATGAAAAATTGCCTAATTAAACCTGTAAGCTTTAGATCCCTAATATTCTGAGGAATAAAGTGAACAAAGCAGACTGGATTTGAACCCTATTGATATATTCTGTGCCATAAGAAACCCTGACAAAAAAAGGCAAAATACCCAGGGAATACTCAAGCAAGCCGCAGCCAAGGGAGTGATGGAGAAATAAGCTGAAGGTAATGACAGACACCTTGTTTTACCTCATAACTGAACAACTGCAGCCTCAAGGCTGAATCAATAAAGAAAAAGAAGAAGCCTTCATTGAACCAGAATCATATTATATATAGAATGATGGGGCATGACTGCTGTCTGAGGCCCCTATGCTCAAGGGAAATGTTGTTAAATTAGAGTTCACAGACGTACTTGATTCAAAGGAAGAAATCTCATACCAGTTTTGCAATGGGTCTCAGACTAATGCAGCAGGTCGTGACCCTCAGGATAAATCACTCTTCTATGGACTAAGAGCAAACTTTTATATTTGCAGCACTGTGTCCAGCTTCCAGAAAGAAACTAGTGTTTATCGTGGCTGTCAGGGTCCAGAAAGCACATAAAGTTCTCAGTGAAGTCTCCTCACTCTGGGAAAGAAATGAGAGGGTTACCTTTCACTCCTAAATTGATACAGACAGAACTAAGATATGGGCAATTGACGACACCGCCCCCCACCTCCGGTAACATGTGCCTACTGCATTGACATACATGGAGTCTGCTCCTTTGTGCCTGGGGTGATGCTGGTCACTCCGTGCACTAACCTTGGAAGGAAGTGGTACCCTAAAGACCTCAAGTCTTAGGAAAACAGTAGAACCACACCATGCTTTCGACCAGGTGTTTTGTTTTTTTTTTAATTCTCATTAATTTACATAATAGTAGGTTTCTAGCTACAGGGATATTAACACACTTTAGAAAAGGCAATTACTCATGTAGCACTATCTCCAGGACCTAAATCAGAAAAGCCAATCCGTCACAAGATAGAGAGGAATCTGATTCTTAAGTGTGTGATTTTGGCTGTAACTCTCAAGTATTTCCTGACTTTACAATGGTACACCATCTCATAATTAGAAAACACTTTCCTGTCACTTGCTAATCCACATCATGATGACCTGTGTCAGGGTTGATAAAACTGAGGTCTGGAGGCTAACGTTGACTTCTCTACAGGAAGGAATTCTCAAGGGCTCCATATCCTGTCCTGTTTTTAACTCTGAAATGTATTAACCTATTCACCCCTTGTGAAGATGACACAGAAAAGGAAACGATCAGGTTTTATAACTATTTATAACTTTGATACATTCTTGGTCCCAGAGCTCTGTGGGTGTTTACTACAGCTTAGCAACTTTCTCGCATAAAATAATGCTCAGTAAACCTCTTCTTGGATGACAGCCAGGTATAAATGGTCTCAAAGCCCTATTTTGCATCAGTGCACTTGACTGCCTTCGAAATAACGTGAGGAGCGCGCAAAGAGAAATTCCTCCCCCGGAGAGAACCACTAACTGGAAAGGAGTCTTGATTGCTAGTGAATTATTTTCGGTTTCAATTCCTAGATTCAGGGCTGTATTTAAAGAGGCCCACTTAATGGAAGATTTAAGTCTCGTTGTTTAGTGATTTGGGGGAAAACAAAGCTATTTGCTTTCCAGCTACTTGCATCGTGCTGGGAGCTGTGACAACAAGGGAAGAGGGAAAAACTGGCTTCCTTAGAGCCCTGTCTTTGGAAGAAGGTGCTGAGTTTTAAAATAGGCGCGCAGTGCTTGAATCAGCAATTCTAGCAGTATTTCCTCTCTACGATGAAATTAAGGTAGTTTGTCTTATAGGCTTTCCTCACTTTCTCTTTCTTTTTCACGCTTACACTGCATCCCCTTGCTTCAATGCATTTCCCTTACCTGCTTCTTACCCCGTTCCCTCTTTCTCTTCTCCCTCATCCTTTAAGAACTTTGCAGATGTGGTGCAGCTGGGGATGGTAGAAAAAACATGCTTGTCTGACTTAAAAGCTAGGTGGGAAGTAGGTAGATTCAGGGATTTGGAAGAAAAATCAGTTGGAAACAATCTACTAGATTTCCCCAGCGTGTAAGAGGATTTCAGTGGAGGTTGAGTCTTGACATTTGGCAAATGGTACAGAAATCTTGGTTTCATTACTAGGATCCTAAGGGGGCCTGTGACATGATTTTACTGACTAAAGGACAAGCTAGTGTCTTTGGTGTTTGAATTATAACAGGGCATTTGACTGATTGACCCAGGGCTTGTGCACTGGTGATATAAGAACGTCTTCTCCTTTTATCCCACCTCTCTCCACTCCTGCCACTAGTTTTTGCATCCAAAGAAAAGCAAGAGAATTGGGGGTGGGGAAGGAGGGAGAAGTTTTTCGGAATCTGAGCCCGCAGTCAAGTAAAGAAATTGAGGAAAATGGAATGATGGTATAGCATCTATCCCCTCTCTGGCTCCTAGAACTGGGTTTGAGCTTGGATAATGGAAAGGACATGGTGCTTGCCCTCTGCTACCCTTTGGACTGAGAAAAAGGGGAAAGCCAGTGACCAAAGAGCTGTGTTTTGGATAAATTGAGTGACAAAGTACACCAAGATCCGACTGCTCCCCTCATGGAAACTGGCATGGCTGAGGTGCCTTAAGGGTTGTCAGCTTATGGAGCACTTGGCCGCGGCCCTTGATGTTCTCACGAGAGGCTACAGTGATGCTCCTTCCAGTAGCCCTCCAGACTGTAGACACTGTGGGAAAATGGGCCAGATCCAAGAGAGACACATGTCAAGTACGCCCTTTGTATTGGTGCTCACATAACTGTGGGGAAGTTTGATGGAGAGTTGAAATCCTGCAATCAAGCATAGGGACATAGTAATTTGGAAATTTCTGATTAAGGCTGATTTACGCCTGTCAAGAACATCAAAAACTCCCTCTTCATGACTCTGCGTGTGTGTGTGTGTGTTGAAAGTACTTGGGATTTAATATCTGGTATAATTACATGCAGTGAGGGGCATATTTATTTTATATTAGTAGATCTTCTTTCTGGCCTTCCTGTTCCTATATAATTTCTTTTACCTTCCTTAATCTTTGGTGATTAAGATTTGGTGGAGACCAGGTCTAACTATGACTTTGTATACTGTAGAGAATATTTTTCACCAAGATTCATTTTAGGAAAAACATTCTAGCACCAGAGATATCTCCATGTTTTTCTTCCCTAAAGTTTGTAATGAATGGGCTCTTGTTTTGCTTTAGATACTTTACTTTTTTTTTTCTAGTGAAATAAAAGCATGTGATTATAGAGCATTTGAAATTATGGAAATTTAGAAAGAAGGGAAAATAGCTCAAATCCTGTAATGCCATAGGCCTGTTTTGGAAAGCACCACCAGTACTTGCAGGATCAGCGAAATGAAGTCTAGTCTACTCACAGACGAGGACTGAAGTTGGTCCTCAGTTTAATAGTGATAGAAATGGGATTAATGCAAGATTCCAGCATGCTTCTAAACTATATTTTAATAGTGGCCTGCTAGAGACAGCAATGACTTTGCTTTTATTATGTAGGCCTTGGAGAGCACCTACCCTTGGGGATTTCAGACCACATGATAGGGAGGGAAACACAGCAAGCTATTGGAGAAACACTGTAGATTCACTGAAGCCCTGCTGTGTTTGGGGCCTGCACAGCAAGCTATACTGTTAAGTGTATACTCTGGACCCCCCAAACCATCTGTTTCTGCCCCTATTTCTGATGGACAAAAGGTATTTCTGTTCTCCTATCACATTCAGTCCAAAGGAAAATATCAGAAAAATTAATTTACTCCAACCTAAATGTAATAATACCTCTCCCAGAGATGGTTGCAACTTTAAAGAATGACTGAAGGCATAAGTCAAGAGAATTAATTTCTATCTGTGAAGTTTCCAGTATCAGTAAATAAAACATAGAAGCATTGATAGGGGGCCATGGTGTTTATTACACAGAGAAGTAGCTAACTATCTGAGTAGATATCCCACATATTGAGTCCAGGGCAGTCTTCAGGCATTCTAAATCCTAAATGAGTCTTACTGAAGCAATTCGGAGTACTCCGTGGATTTTATTTCAGAGACCAAGAACAAGCCCAAGAAAGGCGTGATTAGATTGAAAATAATGATTCACCTATTCAATACATATTCATTGAGCACCTACTGTATGTAAGGCTCAATCTTAGAATTTGGAGAAGTTAAAAAGGTGTTTAAATTTTATTTCCTGGTCTTAAGGAGTCTTTATTCTAGTAAAGGACACAAAACATATGCACAAATAACTTTAACACAAGGTAAAAAAAGTGGTGCCACGAGAAAGGTTTTGTTTTTTTTAAGAATGGAGGGTGCTAGAGCATATTATTGAAAGAAGAAGATATGTCAGAGTGAGGGGATGATTAAAGAGTCAAGAGAAAGATTCTTTGAGAGAATGATGCTCCTGGAGTGAAATGTGGTGGGATCAACTTTGCAGAGGGGCTGGGAAAGAGACATGAAGGAAGGAAGAGCTTGAGTGTGTGTGTGTGTGTGTGTTTGTGAGAGAGAGAGAGACGTATACTGAGAAAATATAATTTGAAGAGGAAGAAAGTATAGGAGGTTTATATGGAGTAGCCTAGGTCTGCATTACATAGGATGGGAAGCTGTTTATTGAGTGTGAAAATGGCAGCAGTGGTGCTGGGGCTTGATAGAAAGGTTTAGAGTAAGTATCCTGAGACTTTATTGGTTCATCTTGTTAAAAGAGAGAGCCTTGTCAAGTAACAGTGACAGCCCAAGCAGGTTGTGTGGCTTTATTGTGGATCCATTCAGCCTCGTGACTTTAAGATTGAAAGCAAGTGCAAGAAGGAGTGGATGGGGACTTTAACCTCATGGGATTTGCCAAAGAAGGCACAGGTGCAGGGGAGAAAGGAATGGATCAAGAATGCCTGTAGCAACATCATTAAGAGGATGAACCAGGGAGTGTTGGGGGGAGGGGAGGGGAGGGCTTGTGGAGCTAAAAGAGCCAGAGGACTTAAGAGGGCCTGGTGCAGGTACCTCTCCCTGACATATTTATCTAAGCTCTACCTAGGGATTTCCTCTACTCTGTCCTGTGGGTGAGTCCCTTTACATCTAACCTTCAGTAGGAGAGAAAGTGGGTGAGTGTGGTGACAGGATTCCAGAATCTTAATAACACAGTGGCTGAATTTCAATGCAGCTAGACTTCCTATAGATACAATTCACGGGAAAAACAATCTTCTCCCACTTATGTTTTTTAAATGTGAACAAACGCTGCAAAGCAAAGCCCTATATCTATATAACAGTAAGTTCCGTTGTTAAAAAGTACAGAAAACATGATTAAATAAATAAAAACACTTAGGAACAATTAGGCACTTTACAAATTCTTAGCTGTCATCAATCATTATTTAATCTTACGCTGTTTTCCTTCGGCTTGTGTAGATTTTTTTCTCTTCACCTTGAATGTTTATACTTAAAATCAAAAACCATTACAGAATTGAAAAGCCTATACCAGGAGTCAATATATCTTTGACGTTTATTTTGCTATAGGCTTTAACTTCCCTGAAATGGGGATTTTCTTTTTTTTTTTTTTCTCTTGATTGGTTCTTTCTTTGTGTTCTAAAATGAGAAAAAAACTGTTTTTCTTCACGGCCATTTCTGAAAGAGAACAGATGAAGTCACTAATTAAAACCCTGTCTTCTCCCCAGTCAAGGTTTCTAGTTACTTTTTTTCTTTTTGGAAAGGACATCCTTCTGTCCCCACCTCCCAGGCAACATCCTTTAATGGTTATCCCCTGAGGACTGCTATAGCTTCACTTCCATGGATGAATGCTAACATGGAATTTTGGTTGTAAAGTTAAACTTACCAGAACATGACTTTGAAGGAGAGACTTCACCAAGCTCTTAAGGCAGAGCTTAAGTCCCAGGTAGACTTGTCCTGGTGGATGACTCCCTCCCCCAGCTGTGGGCCATTTAGGAATCAAAGGCTCTGCCTAGGACAGAATTTCGGGAGTGTTGCCCTTGGGCCTAGCTCCTTCTGGCTGATTTAACAATGGTGGGCCTCCTGTGGCACAGATCCTGCTGTAACCACAGCACGCCATGCCAGGCCCTGCCATGCTGAGGTCTCCTCAATGCTCAGATCGATTGATTGATTATGTGGGTGACACTTAAAGGAAAAGAGCCTTTATTTTAAAAATTCATTCAAAATAGTCAATAAAAAGGATAAGGGTCACAACTGAAACCATGACTTTCCCCTGAGAAGTAGCAGACAGCCCCAAGCTTGGCTGCTGGTTCCCTCACTTACTCTGTGAACCTAGACTGGGTGCCAGGCTCATGAGAAATCTCGACTCTGTCAGCGGCTCCTTCACTTTTCCTCCCAGTGCCACCTTTTGGGAAAACTGAGCGAAGCACTGAACATGCCAGCTTTGTGGAGTGAAGTCACTTTGAGGGGAGGCGGGTAAAGGACTTTGCTCCCTGACCCTTGCTCTCCTCTTTTGGTCTCAGAGCAGGACCCACCTCACTGTGGAGGGACCCTCCCAGGAGCATGAGATTGGTATTGTGATATGGCCTCTTCCAGAAAGTGGCTGGGCTTCTCCAGGGCCCTGAACTTGGACCTGCTAAAGCTGGGACAGTGGGCACTGAAGCTAAGCCAAAAGCTATACCAAAGAGATATTGTATAGATGTTTATGTAATATATATATATATATATATATATATATATATATATATATATAGGCTTTATAAATAAAAAGAGTGAGACGTTCTGCCTCTGGGGAGATGTGCAATATCACCCACATTGAGAAAGCATGCCTTAGCTGCATCCCCCCAAACATTTATGCCATTCTAATGCCACTCAGCCTAAGGGGAAATGTGATAGAGGGTAAATTGGAAGGAAAAGAAACATGTGGCCCTATGAACACATTGAGAGGAGCCCTCCAGTGCCCTGGAGGGGATCAGTTTAAGAGAGGAGACCTGAGCCTTGACCTCCTTTTTCTTCATGGTAAACACACCTCTGCCAACATGATGTGACCTTTGTGGCAGGACAAATAAGAAAATCACAGGGAAAAATCGAAACATGCTCTCCCTTCAGAAAACCAGGCAAATGTCCTAATATCCTTCTTACCCCTTGGGAAACAGGGTCTATGCTCACTCCATGCCTGAAAAAGCAAAGAAACAGACCAATAAAAGCTCCCAGAAAAGACTGTGAGAAATCTGCCGATAAACTAGTCTCTCCTATTATTTCAGAATCAAGTGACTTCTCAGGCATAGTGACAATTGATTTCATAATATAACTGTGTATTTTTGAAAGATAAACTTTTATTGTAAAGTGCTCATTGATTTAGCAATGATGACTGAAAACATTTAAAATAATTAAAATACTTATACAGTTGTCAGTATATTACTCTAATTATCGGTTTTAAAAAAATAAACTTAAATTCAGTTAAAAAATGTTTGTCTTGACAAGTAATAGGAAAGTATTCAAACTATAACTAGTATATATAAATATTAGACATTTGGTACTGTTGTACAGCCAGTAGAATTCACTGATTTTTACATTAATGGTTTGAAGGAAAAGTGAATTTGAAGGATGTATATATTGGATATTACTGTGATTATAAAATATTGTGTTTTGAGGATCAGTAGGGTGTCGTATAGCTAGTTATTTAATCTCTGCTGGGCTGTGAGATGCTGCTTGGTGCGGCTGTTTGCCTGAGAATATTGACTTCACTGTAAAGGATCATTCAACCTGTTTTTACAGACTTAAAATAGAAAGACAGGTTTTACTTTTTTCCCATGTAGGAGAGAGTGGAACATTTTAAAATTTAGACACTTAAAAAGAATTCCAAGATAAAAGAAAGTGAGACTTGAAATTTCTAAGTAGTTCTGGGTCTTTTAGTCACAATCCCCATGTCATTTCTCATAAGGTGCTTTTATTTTTGGTAAACTGTGCACCTGCTCATACAAGAAGAATTCTTATTTACAGTGTTTAGGGATACAAGAGTTTAATTTAGAAAATTGATAATAGTTATCAAATAACACTCAGTGCAGAATATGCCCCTAATAAACAGCACCATGTGCTGTTGTCACTAAAATGTGAAAATGCTCCTTTAGAATGACTTAGCTTCCCTAAGCCACAGTTTCCTCTTCTGTAAAGGGTTATAATAAAAGATTTTTCAAAAAGGTTGTTATACGGATTAAATGAGATAATATGTCACAATGGTTTACAACTTGTCCTGTGCTTTGCGAGTATGGAGAATTGTTGCCATTATGATTGATGTTTTGAATTGGAGTGTCAGGAAAAACACCCAACTTCTTGCCCAAGCTCTTCTGATTATTGTGTGGTGGTCTACTTAGAGGTTATCATCCTTGGTTTTTAAATATAGAGATTCCTAGGATTTGCTTTGACTATACTGTGCATATTTTCTATTAATTGGATTGCGATTATACTCTGTTAATATTTCCTGTTTACTTGTTTGTATCTACTACTAGACTGTAAGTTAGAAAGGCAGCTTATCTACCTCATTCATTCATCATTCTACCCCAATTTCTAGTATATGTGACTTAGCACCCAGTAGGTGCTCAATTAGGTGTTGAATGAATACCAGAATAGATGATGCCCTGATCGATAGTTATATACTTCAGTTTCCTCAGGTAAAATGTTTTTCCCATGTGGTTTTAAAACCTGCCTCAGTTGTAACCTGAGGCCTCCATGACTCATTCAGCCTCCCAACCAAAAACACCAGGACTGCCAATTACTGTAAAAGGCAATGTCTTCAGAAAGAAAAGTTGTCTACCTACAGTATCTAAACAGAAACCACCTACCACCTAATTTCATGTTGGCCCATGAACCACCAAAGAGTGGGAATTTTCCATCCCCATCTAAGAAGATTGCTGTTTTAACAAGTGGCCTAAATCACTTTGGAAGGTGTTCGGCTATTGAGTAAAGAAAGTGATATACACTTACTCATCAAAGCTGTGTTGAGTCTACAAGGTAGACTACAGTGTGCTGGGTTCCCTGTGAGTTACATGACAAATGGAAGGCCCCTGCCCCTGCCCTCAAAGAGCTTGCTACCATGTCAAGGAGATAAGTCTATACTAGAGAAGGAAGAATTGATTCAGGAGTGTCTCAAGGGACAAGAGGCGTACAAATTATGAAAGGTGAAGGCCCTGAAACAAGGTAGATTCTGAGACCAGTGAGATGAGGACAACATGGATGGGTGGAGATAGTGTGACGAGTGGTTCAAATTCAAGTTAAATTTAAAACAAGGTGTTGCCAGTAGGACTGTCCTATAGCAATTGGACTGGAGCTAGGCTTGAGCGTTTTCCTTCAGCTGGCCACCTTTTCATAAAGAAAATTGCTTTGGTGAAGCAGAGGCTGGGGGCCTCATGCACCGCCCAGACTTAAAGGGAGCCAGTTCTGTTGGGATTTGCTTTGCCTCTCTATCAGTTAGGACTGCTTTCTTCCTCATTTATCACTTGCAACATAGACAGTGCAGCTCTGAACATCACATCCATGTTCGTTCAAGACAGCAGGAGAGGGGCTGGGAGAAAAGAATTAATGTCAACATACTTTCTCTAATGTCCAGTTGCCAGAATGGTATCACTTGGTAACGTCTGGGGATTCTAGCAAGGAAGACTGGAAAATAAACTGTTTGGCTTTTGCCTCCTTTCAAATAGAGTCAGTGGAGAACTGGATCTGGGTGTGGGGGAACCAATATACAGTGTCAATCACTGGCTCTGAAACACAGCTCACCATTTGCTCCCTTACCATTCCCTCCCTCCCTCCCTCATTACAGTATTATTTTTAGGTAGAGAACACTCGAGGATGTTTCTAGTGGAAAGAGTCATCAGACTCACTGAAGTCTTCATCCTGCATCCACCCAATCTGCTCAGATACCAAGGAAACCTGTTTCTCTTATCACCTTTCAGTATTGTAGCAGATGTATTTCCTCTCAGCCCACCTGCGATTTCAACTGCAGCCATGGTGGACAGTTCTCTGCATGCCATTAATCCTCCACCTCAGACACCCACCATAAACCTCTCTGCTTTCGTGCCCCAGGGTTTTCAGCAAACCCAAAGTAATTTGTTGGTCCATACATATGAGCAGCCCAGAAATACAGGAGGGTTTATTTTCCTGGAGATAACCCTCCTCCAGGGGTAGACGGGCATCAGTAGACCAATGCCCTGACCTTCTGCACTGGAACAGTCTTGATGGGCATTCTACGTGCTTCTTTAGAGGGTCCCAATTAGGTGCCCACAGTAGAAACCTGCCCAATAAATCCCTCTTTCCTGGTTTCCCTTCCTCTGCCTGACTCTCCTTCTCCCTTACTCCCGCTTCCTGGGATCACCACACGAGTATGTGATGAGACCTGTACCTATGTCTTTGCCTCAGGCCCTGCTTTGGGGGCAACTCAAACTAAGGCAGATCTCTTCACTGGGACTCCTTGACAACTTTTACCTTTTGGCATTTCCACCATATCCTTCTTCTTTTTTTTTTTTTTAAGATTCTTTTGATGTGGACCATTTTTAAAGACTTCATTGAATTTGTTACAATATTGCTTCTGTGTTATGTTTTGGTTTTTGGCTGTGAGGCATGTAGGATCTTAGCTTCCTGGCCATGGATCAAACCCGCACCCCCCGCCTTGGAAGGCAGAGTCTTAATCACTGGACTGCCAGGGAAGTCCCCACCATATCCTTCTCTTGACATACTCCCTTTTGAAGGGAAGGTGGGCTTAATTTTTCTACAGAAACTAAAAGTTTAGGTGTGTGATTAATAATCCATTATACAAATGTAAATATATCATATGTTTTTCTGTTGGGAAAAACAAATACATCAGAGAATGTTCTTCTCTCAGAATTCCTTATAGGACCCAGATATTAACTGATTATTGTGTATGTGTGTGTGCCCAGGAGAATCAGCAACATAGAAGCATTTACAAAGCAGTCAGTGTGCCACATACCAGGTCCAGCGGTATGAACTAAGGATCCACAATCAAGCAGAGACGGTTTCTGCTCTCAGATCACCCAGGGAGTAGAGGTGGGTATGGGGAAGGTCAGGTCAATGATGATCTGTGTGGTACGTGTTGTGAGAATCCACAGATCTTGGTGACTGATGAAATGGGTATGGAAACAAAAAAGACGTAAGGATCTTGGATGACTCCAAGCTTCCCAGCCTGGGTGACTGGGGAGATGGGACATCATTAATCAAGACAGAAAATGTAAGGCAAATAGATTTGAAGAAAAAGACAACATGTTGAGTTTTAAATATCTGTAAGTTATTCAGGTGGAGATATCTAGTAGACAGAAATATGGGTCTAGAGTTAAAGAAAGAAGTCAGAGTTGGAATGTAGATTTGGAAGTCATCGATGCATAAAATTAACATGATGGGAATAAATTAGATCCACGGGAAAAAAAAAGAGAAGAAAAGCAAGTGGAGGATGAACCCCAGGAAGCAGCAAGACTAATAAATGGATTAAGAAACAGGAACCAGTGATGAGACTGAAGAGACTGACCACAGAGGTAGGAGAAGAATCAGATGGGAGTATTTCTCAATTCTTAACAACCATGGAAGGGGGACTTCCCTGGTGGCGCAGTGGTTAAGAATCTGCCTGCCAATTCAGGGGACATGGGTTCGAGTCCTGGTCTGGGAAGATCCCTCATGCCGCGGAGCAACTAAGCCCATGTGCCACAGCTACTGAGCCTGCACTCTAGAGCCCACGAGTCACAACTACTGAAGCCCGTGCACCCAGAGCCCGTGCTCCGCAACAAGAGAAGCCACCGCAATGAGACGCCTGCGCACCGCAATGAGGAGTAGACCCCGCTCGCCACAACTAGGAAAAGCCCACGCACAACAACAAAGATCCAATGCAGCCAAAAATAAATAAATAAAAATTTTTTAAATAATAAAAAAAAAAACACGGGAGGATGTGTAAGGAGAAGCAGTAATTTATAGTGACTGCTGCTGTGTTATGGAGAGGTCAGGTAAGATGGATAAAGACAAAGGCCTTTAGCATTAATGAACTCAGAGGTATCCATTTCAGTAGAGGGGTGGACAAAGAACATCTGGTACATTATTTTACTAACCTCAACCTGTGTCTCCTAAGCCACCATGAAAGTAGGGCATTACCTTCTAGCATCTCTATTTATAGTATCAGCTTCTGCTGACAACCAGAAGCAGATTTCTTCACTTTCCCTTTTTCCTTCTCCCTTCTCCTCCCCAAACATATTGAGATTTATCTTCCTCATATGTGACGTATTATTCTCTCCTCCCCCACATCTTCTATAGAAGATGCTACTGTTTCTTGGCTTACTTGCCCAGCAAATTCTGGTAAAAACAACTCTCTGTTCTTATCTGAACGGAAGCTCTCTGGACAGCTTCATTTGTATTAATGAACTTTGCAAACAGCACCCCCATTGGACTGTCACGCCACCATCCAGGATGTGTGGCACACACCAGATGATCTGGTTAAAAACAATTTGATTGAAAAGACAAACAGGTAGAAACCCAGAAATGGTTGCCAACCCATATTTCCAATTACTTGTTTTGTATCTTTGTGTTTTGATGCTTATTTTATTTTATAATGATGAGTCACATAAAAGACTAGTCCTGCATCTATGTGAGGGTTTGCTAAGTGCAGAAAAATTATAACAACAACAAAAAAAACCTGAATTCTTTTTTTTACAAAATGGTTACGGGAATCACATAAGATCAGAAGTAAATTGTTATGTGAAGCATGATTCAGGTCACAGCAAGCTGTTTAGCCCTAAGGCAGTAAACACTAGGAGGGCCTGGAAAACTGCCACTTGTGGTATGAGCTGGTTGTGTGAATGTAGGCTTTAAGCTTCAGAAAACTATGTGGAAGCTGGTTTGGGGATTTAGCAAGATGATTATAAATTTGGTTCCAGACATATTGAATTTGAGACTCTAGTGTAGAGAAAGGTCTGGATGGAAAAGCCAACCAGGAGGGTGTAAATGGGGAAGGGAAAGCTGAAGAGAAATTGAGGCTGGAAGAGATTTGAGAGTCCATCCATGAACTGTGTGGGACTGGTTAAGATTAACAAGGTAGAATATAGGGTGAGATAAAACAAGGTTTGATGATGCCCATTCCCCCATCTTCCTTAGTCATAGAATGCAGACTTTTAGTTGAGCACATCACCTCCTGAAATCAAAGAGCACACTTCTCAGCTTACCATATAGCCACTGACCACGTGACCACATCCAATGTTGTATGGGGCTTCTAGGAGAGGCCGTGCCCTCTTTCTCCTTCCCGGTGCTTGGAGTGCAGAGGCAGTGGATGACTCTAGCAGTCATGTTGGCCATGGGGTGGCCTTGAGGAAGTCACATGCAATGGGCCAAACAGTAGAAGGGTCTGCATTTCTGTTGACTTCATGAGGCTGTTATATACCAGCTCTGGACATTCTGTAAACTAGATTTTCTTTTATTGGAGAGAATAAACTCTTGTGTGTGGAAGCCATTGTAGTTGGGAATAAGGAAATACAAACTCAGGGTGTAAAAAGGAAGAGGTGCTACAGAAAAAGACAAAAAAGGCAAAATCAGAGCAGTAATAGGAGGATTAGGACAGGTGTATCAGAGAACTAATGGAGAAAAAAGATGAAAAGCTAGGAAGGTATTAAATACTGAAGAGAGAATGATTATATTTCTTTCTAAGTACATTAAAGTTGTGGTGAGGAAAGAAATGTATTTATTAATCATAATTGATTGTGCATCATTTATTTAGTGTTGCAAAACACCTCGAGCTTACAATTTTCTATTATTCTAAAAGACTTTATAATACACTTTGGAATACATTTCTTAATTCTCTTTCAACTGAAGCTAATCTAAGCCACAAACCTTCATAAACTATTTCATATTTCAGTTTGACAATAATGACTATATTATAGAATGGATAGTGGCAAAGGAGCAACAAAAAATCTATATGTGTATATATTTTGGATATTAACTCCTTATCAGTCATATCATTTGCAAATATTTTCTCCCATTCAGTAGGTTGTCTTTTCATTTTGTTGATGGTTTCCCTTGCTCTGCAAAAGCTTTTAAGTTTAATTAGGTCCCATTTGTTTATTTTTGCTTTTGCTTCCTTTGCCTTGTATATATGTGGTGTGAGAAAATGTTCTAATTCATTTTTTCACATGTAGCTGTCCAGTTTCCCAGCACCATTTATTGAAGAGACCGTCTTTTCCCCATTGTATATTCTTGCCTCCTTTGTCATAGATTAATTGGCCACGAGTGTGTGGGTTTATTTCTGGGCTCTCTGTTCTGTTCCATTGACCTATGTGTCTGTTTTTGTGTCAGTGCCATACTGTTTTGATTACTGTAAACTTGTAGTATAGTCTGAAGTCAGGGAGCATGATACCTCCAGCTTTGTTCTTCTTTCTCAAGATTGCTTTGGCTATTGAGGGTCTTTTGCAGTTCCATATAAAATTTAAGATTATTCTAGTTCTGTGAAAAATGTCATGGGTATTTTGATAGAGATTTCATTAAATCTATAGATTGATTGCTTTGGGATAGCTCTTACAACTCAACATCAAAAAAACAAAAAACCTGATTTAAAAATGGGTGGAAGACCATTCTTCCAAAAAAGACATATAGATGACCAACAGGCACATAAAAGGATGCTCAACATTGCTAATCATCAGAGAAATACAAACCAAAACCACAATGAGGTATCACCTCACACCTGTCAGAATGGCTATCATCAAAAAGACCACAAATAACAAAAGTTGACAAGGATGTGGAGAAAAGGGAGCCCTCATACACCATTGTTGGGAATGTAAATTGGTGCAGCCTCTATGGAAAACAGTATGGAGGTTCCTCAAAAGTAAAAATAGAACTACCATATGATCCAGCAATTCCACTTGTGAGTATATATCCAAAGAAAACAAAAACACTATTTGGAAAAGATACATGGATCCAGTGTTCATAGCAGTAGCATTATTTACAATAGCCAAGATATGGATGCAACCTAAGTGTCCATCAACAGATGATTGGATTAAGAAGATGTGGCACATATACACACACTCACACACACACACACACACACACACACACACACAGAATGAAATTTTGCCATTTGCAACAACATAGTGGACCTGGACGGTATTATGCTTAGTGAAATAAGTCAGAGAAAAAGACAAATACTGTATGTTATCACTTATATATGGATCTAAAAAAATGAAACAAATGAATGATTATAACAAAACAAAAACAAAGTCACAGATAGAGAGTGCAAACCAGTAGTTACCAGTGGGGAGAGGAAAGGGGGAAGGGACAAAATAGAGGTAGAGGATCAAGAGGTACAACTACTATGTATAAAATAAATAAGCTACAAGGATATATTGTACAGCACGGGGAATGTAGCCAATATTTTATAATAACTTTAAATGGAATATAATGTATAAAAATATTGAATCACTATTTATACACCTGAAACTAATATAATAATTTAAATCACCTATACTTCAAAAAAAAATCTCTATGTGTGCAAAATGGAATTTATAAGCCTCCAAAAAAGTTAATGGTAGTGATTTCTAATGGATTCTGAATGATACAATTGTACTGGATTTTTTGTTTAGGGTTCAGTATCTTTGTTCTGAGACAGGAAATTTACATCCATCTTATTGACAATGTTTATCTCATAAAATGAAGATACTGACTAGAATAGAATTTTATTAAAAGAGAGTTCTCAATCACTTAAAATCCAAAGTTGGATAAAAATTTCATGCAGAAAGAGACATGAAGTTTAAAACATTTTCCAAATCAGCAAGAATGTTCCACAAAAGCATAATTTCATATTATTATTTGCCTTATGCTTTTCATTGAAATATAGTTGACTTACAGTATTAATTTCAGGTATACAACATTATTGCCTATATTTCCTGTGCTGTACATTACATGCCTATTACTTATTTATTTTATAACTGGTAGTTTGTGCCTCTTACTCCCCTTCACCTATTTTGTCCATCTGCATTTTTTTTTTTTTTTTTTTTTTTTTTTGCGGTACGCGGGCCTCTCCCGGTTGTGGCCTCTCCCGTTGCGGGCACAGGCTCCGGACGCGCAGGCTCGGCGGCCATGGCTCACGGGCCCAGCCGCTCCGCAGCATGTGGGATCTTCCCGGACCGGGGCATGAACCTGTGTCCCCTGCATCGGCAGGCGGACTCTCAACCACTGCGCCACCAGGGAAGCCCCATCTGCCTTATTTTTTATATTAACTTGGAGTTACCATATTTTAAATCCATTATACTAGTAATGACCTGCTTCTGAAAGTATATTAACCTTAATTAATCAAAGTATCCAAAGAATAGGGTATTAAAAGTCAACTGAATTTTCTGGACAATCCAGGATTAAATAAAAGGCTTTTGGTTTCAGTTACTACCTTTGAGAGGGTCGGTTCACATGTATATGCTTTCCAGTCTTTGTAATTAGGGTAAAACGTATGGCAACTGTAATTGCATATTCTGATGCTTAATCTTCAGTGCCTTGAGAATAACTGCTTTGGAACTATTGCTATAGAAAGAACGGGGATCATATCCTGGGATGCAACACTTTATATTATAGATAAAGGAACTGATGCTCTGAAAAGTCAAAGGCATATGCACATGCATACATCCCTGTATGCATTCATAATTAAACACAAATTCATAAAAGTACCAAACTAAACCACTGCTACCTTTTACAAGATCTCAAGGAGAGTTTAAAGTAAACTACCAAAACACATGAATTTTAATTTTTAACAAATGTGATCATCATGAAATTTTCCCTGCTCACACATGCAAACAAGATTCATATTCATTCTATTTCATATAATATAGTCGAAATTACCCTTAGGTTGATATTTGTAGAAATGGATGTTTGAACCCATAGTATTTTGAAGTCTCTAAAGAACCTTCTAGGCAAACAGGGGAAGTGACTGAGTGAGCCAAAGTCAGAATTATTTTTAATGGGCAGAGTAAGAGAAAAGAGAGAAGACAGTCATATGATAATAATTTTGATGCCCTCAAAGCTGAATCATAAACTAAGCATTTGGCAGGGAGGCTTCTCTAGCAGGCATTTATACTTATCTTTGTGGCATGTTTCTGGACCAGCTCTGTTTTAGTTAAATAGCATTATCAGTAGATTGCTCTATGATTGCCTAGTAGTAGAATGTTAGGTCTGCAGCTTGAATTTGTTGATCTGCTATTATTTCTGCCTCAAAATACACAATGTTGTTGTATATTGGTTTATATTTATGATAAAATTGTTACTGATTTCTTTAGCAGGTGAAACAGCATTAGTCTTCTCCCATCACTGCCCCTGAACACCGTATTGGCTCTCCATTCTCCACATCTAGATAACATGTGAGGCAGATTCCAATCTTTTCCAGTCATTTTGGGACATCAGAACATCCTATTTTCAGCTATAGAAGGCCAGCCAATCTAATATCAAAATTTAAATCTTTCATCCAATTAAAGCTTCTCCCTACCCCTGCCTGCCAGCATGAAATTGACGCATGGCTTTAAACCAGCTGTGGGGAAAGAGAGAGTAGGGCACTCTGCTCTTTTGCTCTCCTTTCTCTCCCCCTGCAAACATACATCTTTGCTACCTTTGGCTCTTTCAGGGCCAGTGGCAGAGGAGAGACAAGAAGTAAAGCGTGGAGCTTTAACTAGTTGGTGCTGTTGACTCTCCTCTCTCACACTGAGATTCAAATGCTGGCTCTTTCGTTGTACACACTTGTGAATTCCTCAGAGATGTCTGTCCACTTGCCCTTGTTCTTGACTTAGGCAATTCCTTCCCCAGATGACCTCTTGTGATACCCGAACAGCTCCTGTCCTGGTGGCAACCCCACACAGCATTGTTCTGCCAGGATTCCCTCACCCCAGTGGACAGTCTTTTGGGCTGGAGCCTTTTAGGACTGGCTCTTACGTGGCCATTCCACCACCCGTTCACCGGGAACTGACCTGGGAGACATTTGGCATCCTTGCCCTGTTCTGTCCCACTGCTGTCCTCTCCCCTTGCCCTGCCATCTTGGGCTACTCTGGTTTCTTCTTCAGATGTGCCCCTAAGCTCCTGGAAGCACACATGAGTTTGACCCCCAAACTCATCTTTGTGTACTCTGGTGGTAGAGCACATAGCAAGTAATGTGGGTCAGCCCTTGTTCTAGCCGACAGCCCCAGTCTCTAGGAGGACTTCTCTTGGGGTCTCCCTCATGCACTTAGGGGACATGTAGCCTGGATCTTCCCTCACAGGGAGGATAGGGGAAATACTTTCTCTACTATGAACTCTACACAAGGTCTCCTTTTCCCAGGGAATCCTTAGTTTGCTTTTATACAGTATGTGTGGGTAAAGGTCACCGGACCAGGTTGGATACTTCCCAGCAAGTCATGACTCTTTAGAATGTAGAGGGATTACCCATTATTTTCAGCTTTGTGCTTTAGTTGAAATTTCAAGGCAATAAAAGTTCTATTCCACGACCTGATACACTTGTGTTTGAGGATGTGCAGTAATTTTCATATATTGTATATAAACTGAAGAGGTTGAATTAGTTCATTGTTCTAAGGTCTCCTCTGTTAGTAAAAATATGTTAGGACTTACCCTGAATTCCTTTCTTTGGTAATCTAGCTTCTTGAGAAAACCAAAAATCAGGAAGTAACCCCCTAAAGTCCTCAGAACACGTAGAAATAGTGTTTAAACCTCCCCTCTCCCCAACACACATAAGCCTGAGTACTTATTTATCAAAAGATCCCCTTGGGTCTCTCCTCAGTGCCTGCTTACTCTGACTTTCATAGTAAAGTCAGATTTAAGTCTCTGAATACCACAAAGTTAGTGTTCTTTTGTTGCAAATGACAGAGATCACCTTAAAACGGCTTATCAGTTAGGATCCTGTTAGTTGCAAAGAACCAAAAACCTAACTCAAGTTGCCCTTTAAAGGTAAAGGAAATGTATCATCCATGTAAGTGACATATCTAGAGGCTTCAGGCAAAGTTTGATCCAGGTTCTCAAGAACCAAGAACCCAGTTTCTTTACTTTTTTCTGCATGGTTTTGGCTTTACCTTAAACCCGACTTCTCTTATAGCTGTAAGGAGTCTGTCAGAAGCATCTGACACTTAAAATGTCCTCATTTATGTCCACCGGGCATCTTGTTTTGCTAACTCCTAAGAATGACCAAGGAGGCTTTCTCAGAAGTTCCCAAAAAAGCCTCTTAATAGCTCAGTCAGGACGAGCTAGGTCATGTATTCACCTGTGCATCAATAACCCTATCCAGGATAATGAGGTGTGCTAGCTATCTTCAGCCTGGGCCCACTCTGGAACCGAGATTTAGGGTCAATTCTACTCAAAACATGATTTGGAAAACTGGGGAGCTGTTAAGAAGGAGAAAGTAAAGAATGGACACTGGGGAAGCATGAACCAGCGTCTGTTACAGCAACGTAAAGGGTAAAGCGGGATTTATCATCAGAATATGGAGATGTCTTATTACAGGAATGTTCTGGGCCTCAAGAAGGAATCAAATTGGTAATGAGAAGTCCATTGTGAATCCTTGCACACTTTTTGATTTTGCATCTACTTTACAAACGACAGGCCATATGATGGGCTTAGATGACGCCTTCTCAGTTCACGTATTATAGTTACAGACACAGAGAATTTAACATGCACTCTAGCTCCCGAATCCACATTACCCGGGAAGGACCCCTGGTTAACCTAATCATATGCCTGCCCTTCATTCAATCAACTGTTACCAGGCACCAGGTCACTATAAAAAACGTGCTTCTTGGGCTTCCCTGGTGACGCAGTGGTTGGGGGTCCGCCTGCCGATGCAGGGGACACGGGTTCGTGCCCCGGTCCAGGAAGATCCCACATGCCGCGGAGCGGCTGGGCCCGTGAGCCATGGCCGCCGAGCCTGCGCGTCCGGAGCCTGTGCTCCGCAACGGGAGAGGCCACAACAGTGAGAGGCCCGTGTACCGCAAAAAAACAAAAAAAAAAAACAAAACAAAAAACAACAACAACAAAAAAGTGCTTCTTCTAGGAAACTGCCCCTGTGTATCAGAGAGGAGTTAAGGGGACCGCAGGGAGCCAGGCGGCCTTCACACAGAGTGTCTGCCCAGCAGTAACCACTCGAGACAGACACATTGCTGCACTCTGTCTGCAATGAGAGAAAAAAAAGGAATTTACCAATCAGACACAAGAATTTAAGAGTATGGCGAAGCATCAGTTCCACATGATACAATGGTTCCTATTCCTGATGATAATTCTGGGTCATTTAATGTTATACTAGGTTCACTCTCTTTTAGTTAAATTGAAATTTTACTCTTGTGGAATAAAGTGTGGCCATCATTATGCTAGTGAGTATAACCTATAGCCTCCCTATTCTGTCTTTTGTGGTTTCCTTAACCTCTATACATTGTCCAGGTTGATTGTTAAGATTCCCTTCATTATGTGTATCGGCAGTTATTTCTGATACCGATTCTGGATCACCACAATTGTTTCTAACGTGAGTTCTTTTAACAAATATTTCCCTCTTACTAAATGGTACGCTTGCCTTCTCCCATAATGTATGCAGTTTTATTTATATAATTTTGACTGAACTGATGAAGATGGGTGTTATTTATCTTAGTTCCCAGAGGTGGACTTATCAAACTGTTTATAGATTTCCTTATTCCCAAGTTTTGGTCACAGAACTCAATATATCTGCTGAATGATTTCTCTGTGGTGAAGTCTGATTCACTGGAGAAGCAATGCCGTGTCTATGCTGAAGGACCCTCGAACACACAGTAGTGGAATAAAGAAACAGATGTATTACCAGAGAAATGAAAATAAATTATACTCATCTATCAGTGTGGCAGGAATGCTGAGAAGCTGGTCCCAGGATTGCCTCCCTTGAGCCTTTGTTCTGCCTTTCCTTGACTTGTTCTAGATTCACAGACCCTTCTGGAGAGAGGACAGCAGCATGATTAAGAATGCAGACTCTGGAGTCAGAAAGCATGGTAGCAATTGAGAACATGGGTTGGATTAGAATCCTGCCTGTTTCTCTGAGGAACACTGGAAAAATTACTTACCTTCCCTCACTCAACTGCCTCCTTTATACAAGGGTAATAATAATAATACCTACCTACTAAGGAGGTTATATAAATCCAAGTTAAGAGTTTAGTATAGTGCCCATATTCAGTACACTCCCCTGTATAAATTTCTCTTCCTTTTGGATTCTTTCCTAACCTGTTTTCTTTTCTTTTAGGAAAAGGAAACAGTTTTATTGTTGAATAAGCATTAAACCTGAATTTGATGCACATCACAGGCAATCTGCTAAAAGATTGCAAAGACATGAAGAACTCTCACCCCCCGTATATAGCCACACAGATACAGCAAATTACATACATGTTTTCAAGATAAACAATAACTAGTCCCCAGGTAAGATGATTTGATAGCACTGTTTGTCACACATAATTTATTCTAACTCTACCTGGTATTTAGGGTGACCATCTGTGTTAGCTAATTGACTTTACCTGGAGGGAAAAAAACAGTCTCATCTCTTTATGACAGGAGGCAGATTTGTAACTTGGAGTAAGCATCCATCTAAGCTAGGTTCCTACCCTCCTACAGAATATTGCAAAATAATCACCACAGTTAAGTCTGGTTCTTTTCAGGTTTAATGAATCTTTGTAAACCAATGTAAGACAGGTGGAAAATCTCACCATACTTGACTATCAAATCATCCTTGCCCTTTTCTGGGAACCAGCTCTCTCAGTGAAATCCTAAGTCTCTTGGTCAGTTCAAGTTCCTTTCTAAGGAGCAAAGGCCAAATTCCTTAGTGGTGACTGGTGCTATCTTCTGATCTAGAGATGAGATTTCAGGCCTATTCTTCCTCTCTGTGTTCTAGAAAATGCCCAGTAACCCTCTGGTGCTAATTAAGGATTAAATAGTAGTCTCAGTTTGAATTAATGACTGAGTAGTGACTACATGTATAATACTACTTACCCTCCTTTGGCATTACCTTTATTTGTAGTGACAGACTCTTATAATGAAAGCAGAGCAAATACTATATCCACATTGTAAAAGCAGACATTTAGGGATAATGGGACAAAGCAGCTGCCCCTGAGGCAGGGCCTGGGAGTCACCCTGTTCCACATAGCAGCTGGAGCCTGTCAGAGCTGACTTAGGGAGTCTGACTCACACTAACCAGACTCACAGTGCACAGATCAAATACCCAAGAGCCTTTGTTTATAATAAAGAGGAAGATCACTCAGCAGACTGGATATTTGTAGGTAAGTAGTTCTTAGCTTCCTTTCAAGTTCAGAGACCCCCTCTACTCTGCAGTGCTCTCACAGCACTGTCTGAAGGGGTTTAGTTCTAAGAAATACCTCATCATCATAACTTTGTGGTTTGTACCCAAAGGAGGCCCTGGTCTAATGTAATGACCTCTGGGTCTGTATTTTGATATACATATCGCATCACCACATGTTAAGTGGCATCTTAAAGTATAGACTTTAATAGAATTCAAGACAACCAATTTATAAAAACATTGATATGCATGTAGATTTACCATGTGCATCTCACCAGATTGTGAGCTAAGAGCGGAGAATGAAAAAATATCACGGAGAAAGACAAGTTTCTGAAGCACAATGTATTTTATGAATAAAACTTCTTAGCCTAGAGCAGCAAGGCCAGTTGGACCCATAGTTTCTTTGACTGCACTGCCCCCTTGTGGTAAAATGGCTTAGTTCGTTGGCAGAAAGAGGCTTGGAACAGGAGACATATGAGAGGCTAGAACAATGTGCAATAGGTCAGATAAGAAATAAAATAGAAAATAAGTTTCCTGGAAGAGTGGTCAGGAGATTTCGCCATTGAGAATGCTGGGGAGAGCTCCTGGCACCTGTAGGGGCTGCTTTACTGCCTAGCTGTGATGGTCAGCTCTCTTGAATTGCTTAGGACAGACGAGGTTTGGCTTTGTTTGTTTGTTTTTGCTTTGCTTTGAAGCCCTGTGTAGCGTGAGTATCGTAACACTGAGTCATGTTGCTCATCCACCACCATCCCCTACACTCCTCGTCGTCTCAGGGAAATGTAGCCTCTAGGAAATTAAATGCTAGTCCAGAAGCATACATTTGGCAGAGGACATGGCAAAGTCGCTCAGTGGCCCAGAGGAAGGCCCTATGCAGGGCATTTTACCCTTTTTAACTGCCTTGGAGGCTTACAGCCAAAGGAGGCGCTTGGTGCTTGTTTATAATTTATGCCCATCTAATTCCAGTGAAATGAGGAGGCCTACAATGAATATGACCCTCAGAGAGCTTTTGCTTCAGTCTTCCTCTTTATTCTGCAATACTGAGGAAAGAGCAGAAAGTGCATGGACTGTGGCACCAGGTGACCACCACACCGAGCATTACATTTAGTTCTAAATTTCCTTGTAGCCAAGGAAACACTGGAAATACAGAGCCTTATATAGTTTGCATTGCCTGGAAGGAGAACCTTCAGAGATACACAGTTTCTGTGATGGGATGGAGGTGTTAGCTAAGGCTGTGGTGGTAATCATTTTGCAATATCTAAACATATCAAGTCAACATGCTGTACACCTTAAACTTATACAATGTTATATGTCAATTATATCTCAATGAAGCAGAACAAAAATTTTTTAATAATTTTAAAGAGAAAGAGAGAGGTATTTAGTTAGTTTCTGGCATTACATTCCAAGAGGAATTTATCCTAGTAATTTGAAACCCATAAATAAACACTGAATTAAAAGATTCTCTTTTAATCGGCAGAGTCGATTCTCTTCCAGGGAAGCTTGCAGCAGACCTGTTAAGTATTAGATATGATGAGTAGCTCTTATTTAGTGGTTCCCAACCTCTGGTGGGACCTCTAGTGGGCCATGCAGTTATTGCAAAGTGTCCGTGAATCTAGATTCTAGATGCATAATTTCAGGAGTGAAAAAATAATGTTTTGTGCAAACGTACCAATATTTTTCACAAATATGAGGATAACCAGAACTAGCAAAATAAAAACTTATGTAAAGGAACTACTGAACTCACACTAGCTTTTGGTTATTATATATTTTCGCAATTAGGTCTGCTAACAATACAGTTATTAAAAAGTTGATATTACAAGTAGGTCCTTGTGTTTAGAAAGGCTGTGAGCCGTTACTGGTGCAGACTGTCCAGATGGTGTCGCTGCTCCGAGGAGAGAAGGCAGACTTCCATCCCCACACACGCCTCCCCGGTCACTATTCTCAACAGCTGCCTTCCATGTTCTGAGATGAGCTCCAAGGAAGGCACTCCCGTGCCCGCAGGCTCCGGGGCTTTGTTCGCTAATCAGCTTTGTGGTTTCAGGAGGCCCAAAAGTACTTCAGGGCTTTCCACTCCGAGCACTTTGTTCAGGAAGCTTGAGAGACTTGTTGTGGTTTCAGAAATGACACGCTTGAAGTTCTGGAGTTGGCACAGACTACTGCTCCTGCGCCAACAAAGGTAGGACGAGCGGCAGCCAGAGGGGCTGGTGGCCTGAAAACCGGAGCTGTGGTTATCTCCGCAGGCAACTGCTCTTCAGCAAGCTTGCAATTGCTCCACACCCCTTTCATGTGGGCAAAGAAAGAACTTTATCAGACAGAAAGTCTCTATCCTCTTGAAACGTTGGGGTGAAAGGGGAGGAAGTTGGGCAGTAGGTCGGGGCAGAATTTACAACAGTGAAAATCACGTTTTTGGTGAGTTCTCCCCTTTCACACAGGTGACTCCATGCTGCTCTAGATGCCCCGCAGCCTCCTGTGTGCTGACTGAGGCTCAGACTACAACATGAGGCCCTCACAGAGGTGAAGACAGAGCTCCCTGCAGCGTGCCTGAAGTTTTAAACCTCTGTGCTCTGGATCACATGGCTTGGCTTGGCTGTTGGAGGACAGAGCTTCCAAAGCTAAAATGGGCAAGGCAGAGCCCTGTGAGAGAAGCAACGTTGTACAGTATTTCAGCTCTCCCATTGCAACAATGCCAATAAGCAAGCCACCCAGTCACCACCCGAAGGACAGACTGACACCTTTGTCAAGGGAAGTACAAGGTCGCAAATAGTTTGTTTTCACTTGTACCGCTAAGGGTACCTATAGACACATGTAAAATTGTCCAGCCCAAAATGTCAATCCCCACTGTCTGTTATGGCACCTCTGTACCACTGGAAATTCATCTCCTTGAGTCAAGAGTCTTTTCGATCTCTTTTAGGATGGAAACATTCTGGTGTGTATATCTGGTAGAAATGGGGGAAATGACAGGTATATGGAGGTGGGACAGGATGCTGGGAATGATAAAAAGACAAGACAGATTTTGCTCACAGCTTGGAATGTTTGGAATAGAACCTGGAATCCATGGTCAGAAACAAAGTAGCCAAAGGCAAAATCACAGCCCCAGCAGAGCCTGTCTGGTTTGTGGCCCAGCCTCCTTCCCTGCCAGGCCCTCTTCCCCTCTAGCTGACTTGACCTCAAACTTCAAACTCTTTCTTACCCACTTTGCTCTAGCGGACCTGTCATACAAAGAGCACTGAACCCAGGAAATATGCATTCACACCTTGATTCTTTGGGTAAGTTGTTCCATTTCCTTCTGTTTTCTCAGGTGAAATGGGGCTAGTGCCATCATGGTTCCCTGATGGTTAAAAATAAAAAAAAACTTTTTCTTGCATTTCTGAAATCTGGAAACATTTTTAAATGTATACATTTAACGAGGTAGTGTTTTTTTTTTCTTTAATCCTCAAAAGCCATTACTAAATAAATGGTGTGTCTTTTGATTAATGGCCCCATAGAACTAAAAAAAATCGTATTTTTTGCTCTTTATCACAAGTTAATGTGAGGGATGGATGTGATCGTTCTTGTGAAAACTTGACAGTGTACAGAGGTAGACAGCAAAATTCCATGAATTTTTCCTAGAGGGCCTGATATCTATTGAATGGTGGTTCAAATAATTCCCAGTGACATCCCAATAGGTTCATGCACAACAGACTCATAAGACTCTTTTCCTAGAGGCACAATGTTATGTTGGGATCTGTTATTGGAAAACTATTAGAGAAAATGAAAATATGTTTTTACAAACATTAAAAGTAAACACAATATAAATTATGTTATATATACTATATATATAGAGTGTGTGCGTGTGTGTGTATATATATATATATATATATATAAGTATTACAGATGTTCCTTTAGGGATTTTTCTGCATGGTCTGGATTGATCAAGGCTGCTTAAAATATGAATCCAATGAGATTTTGATAGAAAACATATTTTTCTTTTCCTTAATATCTCATAGGAAACAAGAGTTCTTGATTACTCAGAAAACTAAACTTGTTAAGGTATAAGACTGCTAGAAAATGGATTGGGGGCTTCTGGAAGACCAAGAAAGAGAGAGCCTTGGGGACTTGGGAACAGGCCAGCCATGTGGTACCTCTCAATGATACCAGGTAGGTGGCCCCTGCTCTCCTTCCTGGTCTGTTCTTCAGCAAATTTTGCTATAGGAGCTATTCTCTCTAAAGTATTGGACTGGGGAATATATGGTGTCAAGCCTACTGGGGGTCTGACTGTGGTCAGCATTTTCAAATTCCAAGAATTTGATTTTCCAAAGTTAGGTAGTAAATTCTTGGTATTAAACTTAGATTGAAAATTAGAACCCCTGGCCTTTTGTCCTGTGGGAATAAACATATTTTTGTAGCCAACAAATGAGGATTCAACAAACTTACTGAGGGACTTCTGTGTGTGAGGTTCTATACTAGGCATCAGATTTGCAAAGATGAATACATATTCTTACAATTGATAAGAAAATATGTGCTAAGGACATGAGCTAGAACTTCACAAAAGAAAATTTCAAATGGTCAATAAACACTTAAATGTCTGTAATTCACTAGCAGTTAAATGTAAGTTAAAATGAGAAGTCTTTTTTTTTTTATTTGCTTGGTTTGACAAATGTTAAAAACAATGGTTATACCCAGTGTTAGAGTGTGTGGGTGACTTTTCTATATTATTGATGAAATATCACCTTTCTAGAGGAGTTTGGCAATATGTATCAAAATAAAAATGCCCAAGTTTAACCTGGAAATTCCCATTTTAGGAATTTAAACAAAAGAAGTAATAGAGAAGGGGCTCAAAGATATACATGCAGAGATTTTTTACCAGAGTATTGTTAATAATTATGGCTCCGTATAAATGTCACTTAATAAGATTGTTAAATAATTCATGGTATATCCTTTGAGTGGATTGCTGCTCAGTTGATGATGTATACCTGTCTTATAATAGCTATCCACAGTATATCATCGAGCAAAAATAACAGAATGCTATATACACTTTAATTCTATTTGTTTTTTTAAAAAGTCTGCATAATTATATACATAGAAAGAAGTTAAGAATGATCTTCCAAGACGATTAACATGGACTGATCTGTCTTTTTTATATGTACTTCTCTGTATTTCTTTAACTTTTTTGCAATGAGCTTTAATTACTTTTACTATTTGAGAAAAAGTATTAAAATATAAATATCAAGCACTCTGTCCTTAAGGGTATCACATTTTGTATAATGAGCATATTTTTCCAAGCTGGCATGTGAGTTGCCAGCTACTTCTAGAATTTAAGGAATTGGCAGAGCTAAGATAGCTGTGAGTCCACCTCTCTTTTCAAAGCCCAAAGGCTGGTCCCAGGAGAAGGGCAAACACGTCCTACCTCCCTGACCTCCAGTGGGCCAGTCCTTTCCTCAGCATTTTCCTGCTTGTGTTAAATCAGATCCAGGTGATGTCAGCTCTCTTGAGCAGGGAAGGAGCCACAGTTTCTCGGAAGGTCCAGGCACTCTGCCGGACGCACAAGTATCCTCCACTGAGGAGGTGGGTATTTTTAGACAAGGTACCTGGCCTCAGATTGGCCCTGATTCAAATCTAGTCCTCTGATTCCAACACCCATGCTATTCCCATGGGTTCCTTAGTGTCTGCTTTTGTGCATTTGTGTGTTCCTGTTTTAGTGTGCAATAGTTTGTGCCCCCAAACTTGCGCCGAATTGGGTCTTCCTTACAAGAGACATATGGTGGGCACATTTTTCTCACGCCTTAGCCTTCTTTAACTGGCTAGAGGCCTACACACTCATCCGCCCATCCATCCATCCTTACCTAGAGCACCTCCCTTCATTCATCCTTTCATCTAGCATTTGTTAAGAGCAACATAGTTTAGTTGAGAGTTTAGTTGAGGAGCATGATCCACAGAACCAAACTGGCTGGGTGTAAACCATGGCTCCACTGCTTAGCAACTGTGAGACCATGGACGGGTTGCATAAATACCTTGTGCCTCTGTTTCCTGTAAAATGGGGATAATAACGGTACTTAACCTCGTGCTGTTGTTGTGAACATTAAAGGGATGAATCAATGTGAAGCACTTAGTGCCTGGAGTGTAAGTACCTCTCTGTCATGATTAAGACCTTGTGCCAGGCACTGGACTAGATGCTAAAATTTCAAAGTGGATCAGAACAGGGTTTCTGCCTTCAAGGAGCTTACAGTCTAGTGGAAGAGACAGATGTGCCCGGGACCGTGAGCACAGAGTTTTGTGGAACAGTGCTGGAGAGGGTGGGGGTCAAGGGGGCTTCCCAGGGAAGAGACTGACCTGAGTTGAACCAGCTGACGGTGGGAAGGGCAGGGGTGAAGACCTGGGGGCTAGAGTGTTCGGCACATTTGAGGCACTTGGTTCCGAATGTGGTGGTTCCGAATGATTGGGATGCGAATGCCAGAGGGGTATGAAGGAGATGGAACTGGAGAGGTGAGGTCAGCTGCCTCTTGTTCTTTGGCAGCTTTTATGAAAGTCCCCTAAATTTAGTGGACTACACCCCTCCCCCTTTACTTGCATTTAAACCTCTCTCCCTACAATTGCCCTTAATTAATAACAACACATCAGACCTAAAAGGTAAGGTTGGAGGGTCACGGGGTAAAAACTCTCCTTTCAGTCTGCTTGCTGTTTCTGGGATAGAATGACTGTGCTCCAGCTGTGTCTGTGTCTGTGTCTGGAAACTTCACCATATTCAGACTCTCAGACTATGGACGTGGCATCCAAAGTGTCCCCAGCTTTGGGGAAAAATGACTCTCCCAGCCATCTGGGTTTGGCAGGCTTTTCTGGCTGGACCAGCTGCCTCCCAGCCCACAGAGCCGGACATACGCCACAACCCAGTGGAAATCACAGCATGCCCGTGGGGCAGGCTGGCCAGCCTAGGCAGGCAGATTTATTTTACAGTTCTTGTATTGTCCCTCTCAAAAATAATTCTGTTCCAAGGATAGAATTTGAGTGCAGCAACTCCCACTGACTAGGAGTTTTAACAACTGTCTTGACTATTCTCAGGAACCACTCTGCCTCTATTTCTTTGCCTTTAAAGTATCAAGTATTAAAGTGTTTTCTGGTTAGTCAGCTTTAAAGTAATGCTTCATTTATCACGAAAATCGTGTATTCTTATTTTTTGTCTTCAGTCGGTGCCTTCCATAAGTTTTCTCTATGAAATATGTATCTTTGGACCAAAAGATTCTTATTCTATTTTGAGATTCCCTTTGAGAGTAAAGGAAGGATGTTCGCTGAACTGGTTGCTATTTTCCAGAGGAGGTTCAAACCCTGTTATCTATATTTAACTTCAAAAGGGTGTTTGGAGGTCTGTCATAACACCCTCCGTGTTTCTCTGTTGGCTTCTGCTCACTTTCTGTTTTTTGGTGTAACATCCTCCACAGGGTATTTTTGGCAACAGAGCTTACCTGAATCAGTCTGCTTTTCATTTCTGAGGCAAACTGGTGATTCATCTTTAGTACGGGAGGACCTTCACAAACACGGCTGTAATGTTTTGTATCACTGGGGTTTGAGTTAGGGAGACAGATCAAGGAAAGTTGTCTCCACGGCTATTCAACTTTCCAGTTAGTTCTTCACAGTTGCTCCTGTCAACAGCACCAGGAAGAACGTTAGTGCAGGTTAAGGTCTCCTTGGACTGCTTTTGACACCACCCCTGCTGGGGAGGCAGGTGGGACAGGTAGAGGGAGAAAGGCTGGAAGCTGAAGTTGTAGGTGCATTAAAGAGTAATCAAATCACGTGTCTCCTGATGTGCACTACTGCGAAGGGCTCAGCATCACCTATGTTGTATTCCTGCCAAAAAGTATTTAACCTGAATTCAGTGGTGAGAAAACAATTAGGTACATGCAAATTGTGAGATATTTGGTGATATTTGGCTTGGGCTCTTCAAAAACGTCAATGTAATTAAAACAAAGCAAAACAAAACAAAAGACTGGGGAATTATTCTAGATTAGTTCTCCAAACATGGTCCCAAGGCCAGCAGCATGAGCATCACCTAGGAGCTTATTGGAAATGCAGAATCTCGGGCCCACCCCAGGTTCAGAAGCAGAATCTGCATTTTAACAGGTTCCCCGGGTGATTCTGTGCACATTCAATTTTGAGAAGTTCTGATTTAGTGTACAACTCACATTCATATTTCCTGAATTGTCGCAGTAACATCCCATTTGGCTGTTTCCCATCCCATCTCCACCCCCAATTTTTTTTTTAATAAATTTATTTATTTATGGCTGCATTGGGCATTGGGTCTTCGTTGCTGTGTGCGGGCTTTCTCTATTTGTGGCGAGTGGAGGCTACTCTTTGTTGGGGTGTGTGGGCTTCTCATTGCAGTGGCTTCTCTTGTTGCAGAGCACAGGCTCTAGGTGCACGGGCTTCAGTAGTTGTGGTACACAGGCTTAGTTGCTCCGCGGCATGTGGGATCTTCCTGGACCAGGGATCAAACCCATGTCCCCTGCATTGGCAGGCAGATTCTTAACGACTGCACCACCAGGGAAGTCCCACCACCCCAAATTTAAATCTAGTCAGATATCACACATTGCATCTCGTTGTCAAGTCTCTTAAGTCTCTTTTAGTCTAGAAGCATGGCTGTCAAATTTTAGCAGGAATCAGAATCACTTTGAGGGCTTGTTAAAACACAGATTTCCAACCCCCAACTCCCACCCCCACCCCTGTCCCAGTGCACACACCTGAGTTCCTAGAGGTGAAATCAGAGGCTACTGGCCCTTGGACCACACTTTGAGTAACATGGTGTTAAATAGTAATGTTAGTTCAATGTTAAATTTCTAACATTGTTTGTGTAGGAAAAAGTCTTTGTTTTTGGAGAGTCTTGGTGATGATATCTACAAGTAACTCTCAAAAGATTCAGTAAAACAGATAAAAGGCTAGATGGATGGAAGAACATGGATGATGGATGGATAGAGCACACCATAAAATGTTAGTTAACAATCAGGGAACATAGATGAACAGTGAGCATAATGAACAAAACAAACAATGAAGTAACACATAAACAAACAAACTGTAAGGGAGGAAAATTTCCTCTGCTCTCTTAGGTTCATTGCCTGGGGCCTTGCAAATTAGACTGACAAGAGACAGATTAACAGAAGAAAAAGCATGCAAATTTTACTTGATGTTAATTTTTATGACACATGGGGACCTTCTTAGAAAAGAAATGAGGACCCAAAGAAGTGGATAGTCCTAAGAACTTATATAGCATTTTTAACAAAGAATGGAATGGATAAAGAAGATGTGGTATGTATATATAATGGAATATTACTCGGCCATAAAAAAGGAATGAAATTGGGTCATTTGTAAAGATGTGAATAGACCTAGAGACTGTCATACAGAGTGAAGTAAGTCAGAAAGAGAAAAACAAATACTGTATATTAACACATATATGTGGAATCTGAAAAAATTGGTATAGACGATCTTATTTACAAAGTAGAAATAGAGACACAGGCATAGAGAACAAGCATATGGATACCAAGAGGGAAAGGGGGGGTGGGATGAATTGGGAGATTGGGATTGACATATTTACACTATTGATACTATGTATAAAATAGATAACTAGTGAGATCCTACTGTATAGCACTGGGAACTCTACTCAATGCTCTTTGGTGACCTAAATGGGAAGGAAATCCAAAAAAGAGGTGATATATGTATACTTATTCACTTTGCTGTACAGTAGAAACTAACACAACATTATAAAGCAACTATACTCTAATAAAAATTTAAAAAAAAACAAAGAATGGTAAATTATGGATGTGCCACAAGACAAAGGAAAAGGGTTTTGGGCTTTCACATGGGGAAAACTATGGGAAGATAAATATATGGGGGAAACTAATAAAAGATAAGGGCCGTCTTAGCAAGGTTTGTTTGTACAGGTCCATCTCAACACCACGTTTCCATCTTCTTCATGGCCATAAAACTTCCCTGGGATAGGGGATTTATGGTAGTGCTTATTTCTCAGGAGTTTCTGCTTTTTAGTCCAATAAGGAAGGTCTAGGATAGCTTCTTTCTACAGCTGTTGAAACTCAAATATATTCAGCTCCAAATAATCTTTATGCCAAAGTGGAAAAAGCATTCTGGACACACTACCCCAAAATGTGGCACCTTGGCATATTGAATATTTTAAGATGAAAGATTTGAGAAATGGCAGGTGCAGGAAGGACTCTCTGACCTCCCCTTTCTCCCCTGAAGCAGGTTTTAAGACCCTTATGTGAGAGCTGCCCTCCCTAAAGCTGGAGGAGAGGAGTATCCTCATCCTTGAGGAGAGAGGAATGCCAAGAGGAACCCAAACCAGCAGGCCTTCCTAAGTTTCCCCCAGTGTACTGCCCTTAGCTCATGCCTTTTGTCCTATCACACTTTCCCAGGACTTTCCACACTTCATCAAATCTAGTATGAAAATGCTCAGGCTTAACTACTTCTTTGGATCTTCATTTCCTTATGAAGGCTCCCATGTTACATAAAACTTATACAACATAAGTTTATGTAATATGTTTTTCCCTTGCTAAGCTGTCTTTTGTCAGTCTAATTTACAGGGTCTTAGCCAGGGAGCCTAAAAAGGTAGAGGGAAAAGCACATTTTTTTTGCTCTCCTACGGTGCCCTGTTTTGGGTGGCACAGTCTGATCTCCTTCAAAACATAAAAAAAGTGTCTACCTAGAGATTGCAGCTTTTAATATTGTCCCTCTTAACAGGCCCTCTGGGGCCATCCTCGGACAGAGCCCCCTGCCCACGTCCTCTGCCTGCCTCATGTTTGTGGAAAAACTTTAGCCTCCTAGGCCTGTGCATCTGTCAGTCCCCACCTGTCCAGACGCTTTCTTAGCAGCCCCTGCCACGGGGAGCCGTCGCGCCAGCCACACGCGGGTCTGCGGGCTGCCTTCCTGTCACAGCACGTGATGGCAGTGCTAGCTAATACTTATTGCGTTCAGCATGGGCCCCAGCCAAACACACGCATGCACAGCTACTGGCTACTTATTAGTTACCAAGGCATGAATCTTAGACTGTTCCTTTGAAAAATGAAAATAGACATCAGATTCCCTACTGCTTCAGGTTTACTTCAGCAGTTAGTTCTAGTTTTGCTACTCCAGGCTTAGGAAATAAACCCTTAACATGTTTGATTCACAGTCCCAAATGCTGCCATAGGCAAGAGCTTGGTGTTATTTTTCTTTAAAGAACACAACAACAGTCATACTAAAGATTCCTTCTGGATTTGCCCCACTACTCCCACTGTTGCACTTGCTTCTGGTTACACTGACCAGCTCACAGGCTAGCCTGAGTCACTGAGCCTTCCTGAGCCTTAGTTTCTGTTTATAGGGATATGTGGCAGGCTGTAGCTTCCTGAATGGCCATGCTGTCTTTGGCCAGGTCCCATGCTATGGCCTCTGCCTAGAAGTCCGTACCCACCCTCTAGACCAACTAGTGGGTGATTTTGCCCCTCAGGAGACATGTGGCAATGTCTGGAGACATTTTTGGTTGTCACATCTTGAGGTTAGGGGTGCAAGTGGCATCTAAATGGTAGAGGCCAGAGGTACTACTAAATACCCTATAATGCCCAAGTGCACACAACAAATTATTATCTGTCCCCAAATGTCAGTAGTGACAGGTTGAAAACTCTCTTCTAGACCTAGTAATTCCTACAAGTCATTAGCCTGCAATTTAAATGCCACTTCCCCTAGGACACCTTGTCTAATGCCCTAAACCGAACATAAAGCTATCAAAACCTTTATCCCTATATGCTACATGTTATAGTTATCCTTTACCCATTTTTCTCTTTAGGAGATAAGGAACTGTTTCTTGTTGAGTGTTTTATGTATCTCTTGAGCTTAGCATGTATTGTAGAACAAAGGGATGGATGGATGGATGGTATAATCAGTTTGCTGGAGATGCCATAGCAAAGGACCACAGACTGTATGACTTAAACAACAGAAATTTATTTCCTCAAAGTTCTTGAGGCTGGAAGTCGAAGATCAAGGTGTCAGCAGGTTTAGTGTCTTCTGAGGCCTCTCTCCTTAGCTTGCAGACTGCTAAACTCTTCTTATTAGGACACCAGTCAGATTGGATTAAGGCCTACCCTAATCTTAAACTCATCACCTCTTTTAATCACATCTTTAAAGGCCCTATGTCCAAATATAGTCACATCTTGAGGTTCTAGGGGTTAGGGCTTCCACATATGAATTTGGCAAGGGGAACACAATTTGGTCCTTCACAGACAGATTTTTATCATCTCTAACATTCTGCAGTTCAACTCCAACTTCTCAGTTGGAGAAGAACAAGTCTCCTGATCCCTTCCCAATTCTGGCTTCTCTTTAACAATCTTTCTGCCTTCTACCTCCAAACCACTGAGGGCTGTGAGATGAAAATCGCTTGATGTAGCCTTGGTGCTAACAGCCTTACACAGGTGACCAAAGGCAGATAGCCGTGCATCCTTGGATCCTGCCTCCACCACTAGCAAGATGAGTGGTCATAGGCAATCTCAGTTCCTGCTCTGAAAAATGGGACCATGATTATATCAACCTCTTAGGACTGGTGCCGAGATTTATCAAGATAATGCATAAAATGTGCCTAACATAGCGCTTGGCACATAGTAAGTATTCAATAAATGTTAGCTTTAGTTGACCTTTTTTTTTTCCCGTATATTAGACTTTTTTTTTTTTTAGTCACAGTAAAGTTTTCCTTTCACCTTAGTAAAAACTTTGAATTTTGCAAGACAAAACATATTTTGCTCTCTAAGTCTTTCCTCGTAGTTGACATTACAGATAAACTGAGAAACCCCTTTGTCATCCAGTTTTTACTCACAACTCCTACCCTTGTACCCTGTGTGCCACGAACTCTCACAAGCTAATGACAGGCTAATGGGAAAACGGGAGGAATGGAGACCTTCGGGACTCACATTTCCTCTGTCAATCTTATCATCTCCTTCTCACCCACCTTAGCATCCACCCTGCATTAAACGTATAGATTCTACTTCCTCAGTCTCCTAAAGATTTATCTTTCCCTACAGGCCTCCCTCTGCCTTCGCTGGGCCCTCACCACTTCTTATGTGGCACCTCTTTAGAGCATGACTTCCCGGACCCTGGATGATGTCCCTTCACACCCACCCCCTCTTCTGCTCTTAGTTTGACCTTGCCAACAGAAAATGCCTCTGTGGCTTCTTCTAGCTTTCAGGATGAACTTCTCAATCCATGAGGCCCATTCCAATTTGGCACTACTTCCTCCTCCAGCCTCCTCTCTCCAAGACCCTCCTCCTGAAGGGTCTGTGCTATTTCAGGCTTCTATGCCTTTCCACACGCTATACTCTCTACTTCAAATTCCCTTGCTTCACTATTCACAATGAAAATAGCCAGGACATGGAAGCAACCTAAGTGTCCATTGACAGATGAATGGATAAAGAGGATGTGGCACATATATACAATGAACTATTACTCAGCCATAAAAAGAAACTAAATTGAGTTATTTGTAGTGAGGTGGATGGACCTAGAGTCTGTCATACAGAGTGAAGTAAGTCAGAAAGAGAAAGACAAATACCGTATGCTAACACATATATATGGAATCTAAAAAAAAAAAATGGTTCTGAAGAACCTAGGGGCAAGACAAGAATAAAGACGCAGACGCAGAGAATGGACTTGAGGACACAGGGAGGGGGAAGGGTAAGCTGGGACGAAGTGAGAGAGTGGCATGGACATATATACACTAACAAATGTAAAATAGATAGCTAGTGGGAAGCAGCCGCATAGCACAGGGAGGTCAGCTGGGTGCGTTGTGTCCACCTAGAGGGGTGGGATAGGGAGGGAGGGAGGGAGACGCAAGAGGGAGGGGATATGGGGATATATGTATATGTATAGCTGATTCACTTTGTTATAAAGCGGAAACTAACACACCATTGTAAAGCAATTATACTCCAATAAAGATGTTAAAAAAAAATCCCTTGCTTCCATCTTTCACCCGACCAACTCCTACTTGCTTTTCAAACATCTACCTCTTCCAGGAAACCTTCTTTACTCCCTAGGCTTCAACTGTAGCTTTCATTTATTCAGGGAAACTTGCATGCAGTGAAATGCACAGATCTTAAATGTATAATTCAAGGAGTTTCAATAAACTTATACCCATCCATGTAACCTCTATTCCCAGTCCATCTCTACCGGGCCCTTCCCCCCCACCCTCCAATTAGGCAACTATCCTAATTTCTATCACCACAGATTAGTGTTGCCTGTTTTTGAACTTCATATAAGTGGAATCATATGGTATATACTTGTTTGTCTATATATGCATTAGTCTATTTTTAGTCTGTTCCTTTCATCTAGTCTGTTCCTTTCATCTATTTGTCTATCTTTATGCTACTATCATACGGTCTTAATTATTGTAACTTTATGTAATTCTTGAATTCAGAATATATGAGATTCAACTTTGTTCTTCAAGAATATTTTGGCTAAACTAGGCATTTTGCATTTCCATATGAATTTTAGAATCGACTTGCAACTTCTACCAAACAAATGTCTGTTGGGATTGTGAATGTAATTGTAATTGCATTGAACGTATAGATCAATTTTGAGGAAAAATGACCCTAAACAATATTCAGCCTTCCAATCCAGGAACATAATATAGTTCTCCAATTACTGAGATCTTAAATTTCTCTCAACAATGTTTTGTAGTTTCTAGTTTAGAGGTTTTGCATGTCTTTTATTAAATATGTTGCTAAGCATTTTATAATTTTGATACGATTATGAATGAGATTTAAAACTTTTCATTTCCCAGTTTTTGTTGCTGGTGTATATAGAATTGATTTTGTATATTGACCTTGTATATTGAGACCTTGATAAATTTACTTATTAGCTCTAGTAGATTTTTTTATATTCCATGGGATTTTCTATGCAATCAATCATGTCAATCTGTAAATAGAAACAGTTTTGCTTTTCCTTTCCAATGTTTATACTTCTTGTGTCTTTTGTTGCCTCATTACACGTGTTTGGGTTTCTAAAACAGCTTTGAATAAAAGTGAGAGTAGATATCCTTACCTTGCTCCTGGTCTGAAATCTAAAGAGTTTAATAGTTCACCGTTAAGTTTATTGTTAGCAGTATGTTTTTAAAACTGCCCTTTATCAGAAAAAGGAAGTTTTCTTCTATTTCAGTTTGCAGAGTTTTTTTGTTGTTTTTAAATCAGGAAAAGTGTTAAATTTTATCAAGTGCTTTTTATGCATCTATTGAAATAATAATTTGCTTTTTCTCCTTTATTGATATGGTGAATTATATTGATTGATATTTGAATGTTAAACAATTCTTGTATTCTTTGCATGAAATAGAGTTGGTCATAATCTAATGAATATATATATATTGCTGGATAAAATGCCAATTTTAAGGTATTTTTTACATTTATGTTTATGAAGAATATTGGCCTGTGATTTTATTTTCTCAAAATATTTCTCTCAGGTCTTGGTATCAGGATTATGCAGAACTCACAAAATGAGTTTGGAAGTATTCTTTCATCTTCTGTTTTCTGAAAGAGTTTTATAAACTTGATATAACTTCTATAAATGATTGATTGAATTCACTAGGGAACTATCTGGGCCTGGAGTGTTCCTCATGAGACATTTTTTGTTTTATTATGAATTCTATTTCATTAATAGATGTAGACCTTTTCAATATTCTATGTCTTTTTGTGTCCATTTTGATAAATTTATCTTTTAAGGAATTTTTCCATTTCATCTCATTTTTAAAAACTTATTGATATAAAATTTTTAAAATAATATTTACTTGCTATCATAATGTCTGTAGAGTCTACAGTGATGTCTCCTCTTTTATTCATATTGGCTATCTGTACTTTCTTTTCTGTTCATCAGTCTTGCTAGGGATTTGGCAATTTTATTGCTCTTTCCAAGGAGCAAGTTTTTGGCTTTTCTTGGTTTTTTCTGTTTGTCTAAGGTCAATATACAAAATCAATTCTATATATACTAGCAGCAAAAACTGGGAAATGATAGGTGCTAGTGTTTCATGCAAAATAAATCCAAAGTAAGTAGAAGGAAGAAAATAATAATTACTGCTTACTTTGTATTATTATTATTAATTCAAAATATTTTCTAATATCTCTTGTGATTTCTTCTTTGATTCATGGGTTATTTAGAAGTCTGTTTCTTAATTTCCAAATATTTGGGACCTATCTAGATATCTTAGTAGTAATAACTTCTAATTTAATTTCATTGTGGTAAAATATATATATATATACTCTAAGGTTTTGAGATTTACTTCTTATGAAATTTATTGAGATTTATTTTGAGGCTGAGGATGTGCCCTATCTTGGTGACTGTTTCATGCATACTTAAAAAGAATATGTACTTTGAAGATGTTGGATGTATGTTACATAAATAGCAGTTAGATCAAGTTGGTTGATAGTGTTGTTCAGATCTTCTGTATACTCAGTGTTCTGTCAATTACTGAGAGAGGTGTGTTAAAATCTCCACTTATAACTGTGGATTTGTCTATTTGTCCCTTTAGTTTTGTCAGTATTTGCTTCGTCTGTTTTGAAGCTCTATATTAAATGAATACACATTTCTTTTTTGTTTCTTGATGTAATTATTTAATGACACAGGAAAATAACATGTTATGAAACAAGCTGGTTACAAATAGTGGTTAAAGGATGACTTACTTCACTTTTGATAAAAACAATTTAAAAGTATGTATACAAAACACTGGAAGGTTATATATAAAAATATTGGCAGTAGATGAATACACATTTCTGATTCTTATGTCTTCTTGATGAAGTGATCTTTTTATTACTATAAAATGTTCATCTCTTTCACTGGTAATACTTCTTGTTTTAAAATCTGTTTTGTTTGACGTTAACATAGACACAACGCCTTCTTGTACTTATTGTTTTTGTCATATATATTTTTCCATTCCTTTACTTTGAACCTGTTTTTACATTTACAGTATGTCTCTTGTAGAAAGCATATAGTTGTGTCTTTTTTTTTTTTTTTTTGCGGTACACGGGCCTCTCACTGTTGTGGCCTCTCCCGTTGCGGAGCACAGGCTCCGGATGCGCAGGCTCAGCGGCCATGCATGGCTCACCGACCTGGCCGCTCCACGGCATGTGGGATCCTCCCGGACCGGGACACAAACCCGTGTCCCCTGCATTGTCAGGCAGACTCCCAACGACTGTGCCACCAGGGAAGCCCGTGTCTTATTTTTTAATGCAGTCTAACAGTCTCTGCTTTAAAATAGGGGGTTTAGTCCATTTTCATTTAGTGTAATTAGTTATATATTGGCAGATTTAAGTCTAGTGTTTTCCTGTGTGTTTTCTCTTTGTCCCATCTGTTTTTTATTCTTGCGTTCCTTCTTTCCAAGCTTTTCTTAGGTTAATTAAATATTTTTACTATTCCATTTTAATTCTCCTAATTTTAGCTCTTTTTTCATCCTTTTTAGTTGCGACTGAGATTACAATATGCATCCTCAGTTTACCATAGTCTGTGTAGAGTTGATACTGTATTAAATTTAAGAACCCTGAAACAATGTAATTCAATTTACCACTATACCATCTTGTGTGCTGTTGTTGTCATATATTTTTAATAATCTCCGTAATAAGATGTTATACTTTTTGACATTAAACGGGTATTTGTCTTAAATAAATTACAAGAAGGAAAAAATATACTATTTTATATTTTCTCACATATCTGCCATTTCCAATGGTCTTTATTCCTTCCTGTATATCTGAGTTTCCATCTGCTATCCTTTCCTTTAGTTTGAAGAATTTCTTTTAATATTTCTTATAGGACTTCTATAATCTTTTGTTTATTTGGGAATGTCTCTTTTGCCTTCATTTTTGATAAAACATGAAAAACCACTATTTATAGTTTGCTGAAAATCAAAAGCAGGCAAAAAGTGAAGAGATTTGACTCTTGAAAGGAGGAAACTACACTGAGTGAGAGCTACATTTATATGACCTCTACCTTGAGGGCTCCTTCAATCCATAGGTGTGGTATAACCAGAACTCAGTAAGGAGGCTTCAGTCTATTGATCTGAGTTGTCAGAAGACATAGTTTAGGGTGTTAGAGTAGCTGGGAATTGAGGGAGGGAAGTCCAAAAACGGGGGCGCCACAGGTAGGACTCCTCTAAATTGGCACAGAAACTGCCTCAAATCTTTGGACGGCTTCAGAAATACCCACTGGGCTCCTTGAAGTCTCCTCTGTGCAGGCACAGTTCAGGGGCCTTCCAAGGCTTTGAGACAGTTTGTCTATGGGAGGGTCGTTCTAATAAAAACTACTCTGCCATTCCCAGAACCAGAGCTTTCCCATTGTATTTTGAACATTCACCTATCACAGAATGTGTCATCTTGTACTATAATTATGAATTTAATTATATGCATCTCCCACGATACTTTAAACTCTGTAGGGTATGATCTACTTATTCAGGTACCTTTAATGTCTAGTACAGTGCCTGGCACGTGGTGCTCAATAAATGTTAATTGAGTAAATAAATCTAATAAAACTAGCAAGTTTGACAACCAGGGTGAGAGGGCCTGCCTCTTTAGCAGTTCTCATGTGGAACATTGGTTTTCTCAGGCCAGTCATTTGAAGAGTGTCCTGAGGATTACAGGAGAAAAGTATCCTCCTCTTTTCTCTAGCCTTGATGATTTTACCGTTAATTTATAGTGATGTCAATAATAAAAACCAGTCCTTTGACAATTAGTCACAGATTATGGATTAACATAGTAAATAGGAAGTAATGATACATTATTTCTTACTTTATTTTATTTTTAAATGATTAGATGAACCATCTGACTTGAAACAGCAGATGTGGTGGCCTCACACTTGCAGGAAAGAGTAAGGAGAAATAATATCCAGCCCAGCCCAAATGGATTTCCTGGCTGTATGGAGAAGCAGTGGATTCCAGATCAGAAAAAGTGGAAGGTATGACCCCAGATTCTATTTGCTGTAATATGGTGCTGACCAGTGTTCGGTGCTGACCTGATTGTTGAGGGAAATAAACAGCACAAATAACTGTGGGATCTCAGAACCTTTTACTCAGTGTAACTCTTCTATGTGGTTATGGTCCCTTCTGCTATTTACCTGGTGATGTAGCCTTTACTACAAGGTGTGTGTGGGTTGGGAGCTGGGGACAGACTCCACACAGGGCTCTGTGTCCTGCAAGGAACCATCCTTCTGTCAAGAGCTAATGCTGACTGGTAGCCATCATAACCTGACCGGGCTTGTTTTTCAAAGGTAGAAGGGGATTCTACACTTTTGTTTTCCACAGATGGTTAGACAGAGAGTGTACTGTCAGAGGGAGTTTCACACCTCAATTTTATTTTATTTTATTTTTTATTTTATGTTTTTTTGCGGTACGCAGGCCTCTCCCTGTTGCGGCCTCTCCCGTTGCGGAGCACAGGCTCCGGACGCGCAGGCTCAGTGGCCACGGCTCACGGGCCCAGCCGCTCCGCGGCACGTGGGATCTTCCCCGACCAGGGCACGAACCCGCGTCCCCTGCATCGGCAGGCGGACTCTCAACCACTGCGCCACCAGGGAAGCCCCTGGATTTTATTTAACTAGGGGCCTGGTGAAGGTCAGGATACTATCTTTCTTTTATGAAGGTTATGTTCAAGGTAATTTAAAGTGTTGGGATTGAGCAGTCTATTAATTTAAGGCTCTTCTTCTCATAAGTGACAAAAATACAACTGAAACTAGTTTCAATATGAAAGGGGGTTCAGTGGCTTACATAAATTAGTTTTCATGGTGAACCTTCAGACACAGTGTATCTCCCTCTGTTTCACTCTGCTTCTCTCTGTGCTCAGAAGGCACTCCCCAAAGAGTGGCAAAGATGACTACTGGCAGCTCCAGCCTAAATCCCATCAGCTTAACAACCCCAGTAGGAAGAGAACATTTCTCTCTAAATAATTACAACAAAAGTCACAGGGAGGCTTCTCCATGCTCTGGCTTGTGTTATGTTCCCGCCCATGGGGCTGGGGAGGAGGTGAGACCAGCCCCACTTGACCACAAGGACTGAGGGTTGGTCAAGCAAGGATTCCCAAAGAGAAAGAAGGGTTCCAGTGCCAGAGGAAGGAAAAGAGATGCAGGGCAGATAAAACAAAGGGTTGGGGTTCTTTGTTGGTTGGCTTGTTGCTCCCCAACCAGGGAGAAGGAAGTTTCAGCATTAAAAGTAGAAGCAACAGAGGCCAGAATGTCTGAGCCTTTACTAGGCTAGACCTGATGAGGAGAGCAGAAGCAGGAGATGAGAAAAGGTAAATAACACAGAATCAGTTAGAGCACTGAGACTCTATTGGGGAGGGCTATATGTCACAGAAAATAATGGTAAACTTTCGGAAGGAGAAGGCAAGTCCAGAGGCAGCTGGAAAAGATGATTTAACTGATGTGTTTAATTAACGTCCTGCAACCTCAAATCTTTCTTCTGTGGCAACTACTCAGAACACTTTTTGACCTATTAGGAAATTGTGAATTAAAATACAGTTCAATGAGGCCAAGTTTGTGGAAAAGAGGTTCCCTGGTGAGCTATTCGTCTGGGAGAAATCCCCCAAGCAGCAGGAGGTGAATGGGAATTCAGCACAAGCTAATTGTCACTAGTGGCAGAATAAGTCTGAAAACAAGCTTCTGCGTTGTCAAATGTGTACACACTTTACAAGGCACTTTTCTGTGCCTTGTTTTATTCTACCTCTGTGAGCAGCCTTTGATGTCAGAAGTGCTGGAATGATTACAGTTATTTCACAGGTGAGGAAATCTGCAGTGTGTTTCTGGCTTCATCCTAAGTGAAGGAAAGAGGATAGCAGTGTCCTGGTTAAAGGACCCCTAAAGAGGACCCCAGCTAGATTAAGGTCACTTTCCCAGGAGCCAGTGGCCGGGCATTCTGCCTGTTTAAGGATGCTGTGAGCTCTTCTCTCGGCTGCTCCTATATGAGCAGGGCAGCAGCTAAGGGTACCAGAGCAGGTTTCAATCACTCCTGTTCTTGTTCACACTGAGATCTGTAGGTCCAAGGAGAAATGGTCTTCCTGGCCCTGAAGCTCCTTTTAGAAATGATCTCAATAGTGAAAATCTTTGTAAAGTCCAGGACTGGAATAGCTGAGAAAATGTTTCAGAGTTTCAACCATTTGCTTTTGTGTGGGGTGGGGTGACATGTCCTGATGGTTTAGAATTTGGGTGTCTTGTATGTAATTGCATCTCTTCGGTAGGTGGCAGCATGCCCTCTCCTTTAAAATGTTGTCTTTTTAAAAGGGCATATTCAGTGAAAAGCTCTATCAGGAAATGAAGAGGTGCTAAGGGTAATAAAAGCAAATAGAAAATGTTCCCTGTGACCCACCATGAACACATTGCCCATGGTCACAACTAAAGTCATTGATTCAGACTTTGATCGACCAGTAATAACTCCAGACCAAAAGTTGTATCATGACACTTCTACTTCAAATTCTAGTACAGTTTAGTTCTTTCTTCATCAGGGATGTAGCATCTTGGGAAAGCTTTGCCAGATGACATTGAACACTTTCCCACTCACCATGTTGTGAATGATCACACCTACCCCTCTCCACCATTCTGAGTGACCAGCTCCAATCTCTTCTCTCTTTTCAGGATTGCTTTCTCCGTCAACAGATATAAATGTTTTAATTCCACTCACAATGGCATTTCTCCCAAGGGCCCATCCAAGGAATGGTTGATTTCAACTGAGGCAAAAAAGAAAGGGAGAGGCTTACTAGAAGCTTGAAATGCACAAACTATCCTTATCAGGAAAAAATCTATTCCGTTTGTGGCATGGAGTGATGGCCGCCCTGGGGCAGGGGTAGTTTAGTAAGGAGGGATAGCAGGTCCTCCTGGGATGGAGGACTTGTGAGTGCCCATTAGCAGCGTCATATTCTTGAATTTGAGAGGCGACTCTTTGCGCTACAAATCCGTTTATCTCCAAAACTGGGCTTTTGAGAATTAAATGGGCTTTTGAGAACTAAATTGTGCCCCCCATGAAAAGGAGATAACCTATATAAAATATATATAATAAATATGTATATAATTATATATAATTACATTTGAACAAATAGATCCTGAAACTACCTCATTTTGATAATAAAATTAATCTTTGCCCTAAGCCTTCTTCTTATTTAAAAAATAAACTTTTAAAAGAAAAAAAAAATCACTCTTACTGTAGTAGGCACAGTTGGTGCCCGCCCAGCTATCCATGGATGCTTTTCATCAACTCTGTGTGTCCATCCTATCTGTGCCCTTTGATGACATGGCACACTCAGAGGATGGCGCTTGGGCACTGGAGCAGCCTCACCTGTATGCTGAAGCTCCACAGACATAACGGGTGGTTGCAAAAGTACAAAAACACGGTCACTTGCATTCCAGGCAGAACTAACAACTCTGAGGTGTAATTTATGCTCCAGGGAACCCTGCAGGAGTAAGTTGAATCTGGGGCTTCCCCTGAATTTATACCCAGGCCTGAATTTCCCCATCCCAATCCTGCTTTCCCCACTCCCTTCCTGGTTTTTCTCGCATTTCCTTGGTAAACCACTTGCACTGGAATCCTTGACTCAGGTTCTACTTCTAGGAAAACCTAATAAAGGATACTTACTGCTTTTTCTTGTCTCTCTCTCTTCCTCTCTTTCTCTGTCTCTGTATCAGTCTCTCTCTCTCTGTCTGTCGCACGCGGGCATTCTTTCTTTTTTCTTTTGTAAGTTAGATTTGGGGGTTTTCTTTCTTTCTTTTTTTAAAATTTATTTATTTATTTATGGCTGTGTTGGGTCTTCGTTGCTGTGCACTGGCTTTCCTTAGTTGCGGGGAGCGGGGGCTACTCTTCGTTGTGGTGCACGGGCTTCTCATCGTCGTGGCTTCTCTTGTTGCGGAGCACGGGCTCTAGGCGCACGGGCTTCAGTAGTTAAGGCACATGGGCTCAGTAGTTGTGGCTTGCGGGCTCTAGAGCTCAGGCTCAGTAGTTGTGGCGCACAGGCTTAGTTGCTCCGCGGCATGTGGGATCTTCCCAGACCAGGGCTCGAACCCGTGTCCCTTGCATTGGCAGGCAGATTCTTAACCACTGCGCCACCAGGGAAGTCTGGATTTGGGGATTTTCTTGAATTAAGATTATAGGGGAAAATCACACAGTGACTAAACTTTTCTCCTCCAAATCCACCATCTCTCAGCCTAATAGGAAGATGGTAACATGCTCAGAGCTAGTTTAAAAAGATAATTTTAAAGATGTTATTTGTAATTGAGGTACCACAACCGAGAATCTTCCTGTGTAGCAATTGCTAGGTTTTTCCTTCACTCTCCTCTCTATTTAAAATTGACTCTCATCTACCTCATACATGCCCCGCCCACCTCTCCATAGCCGCTTTCTCTGCTTGTGTTTCTCCATAGCACTTTACCACCTCATTCAAATGAGTAAAGGAAAACTAAAGAAAATGAGGGAAATAAAATAATTTGTAACATGCAAGGAAGCCTTCTTGAAAAGAATAACATTTCGTTATGAATGGGAAGGTAGAAAAAGACATCTTTAGGGATTCATAAGTGGGTGTATGGATGGATGCCTTGAATTTTCTATTTCTGTAAAGGGAGAAGAGATATCATATGGAAGAGTTTCAGTTGTGTGACTGGAAATCATCAAGATGTTTTATCTACCAGCAAAAGAACTGTAGACAATAAAACCCCACGAGTTTTCTTTAGAAAAAGAGTTTTGCTAAAATTTTAATGGTAAGTGGAATGTGTCCCTTTTTATATTCCAAATTTTGGATTGCTGAAGGCCAATTTCAAAGATAAAGAAGAGGTGTGGGTATATCTGATAAGAGGATGGGGGGAGATTTGCAGAAAATACATGATTCCCAAAAATCAGAGAGAAGCTATAAAGGAAAAAAACCATTAGTACACTACTAGCCTAATAAAGAGAAAGCAAACTGTGCATTGGGAATTAAAACCCAATGGGAGAACTCCAATGCCAACCATCACAGAACCCACCAATTCTTTCCACAAATATTTAATGAGTTCCTTCCATGTTCAAGGCATTGTTCTAGGTGCCAGATGTATAGTAGTGAACAAAACAGACTAAATCTCTGTAGCATTGAGCTTACATTCTAGTGGGGGAGAGAGACAGTCAACAGAAGTTATTAAAATATATATGTCCAGAGTGGTAAATGCTATGGAGAAAAATAAAGCAGGGGTGTTTGGGGTGGGGGGTTGCAATTTAAAATACAGTAGTAGCCAGAGAAGACCTGGTAGAGAAGATGACAGCTGAACATGGTAAAGAAGAAGGTGAGGCAATGGACCGCATGGACACTTGGTGGAAGAGCGTGCCAAAGGAAGAAACAGAAAGTGCAGATGGCATAGGTAGGAGTGTGCCCGGAGTGTTGGAAAAAAGAGAATGCCAGTGTGGCTGGAGTTGAGTAAGAAGAGTGAAAATGAGGTTAGAGAGATGAGGGGTAGAGGGGACATGACCATGTAGCCCCTGTTGTAGGACTCAGGCTTTACCATGAATGAGGTATGAGCCGTTGGAAGGTTTTGAGCTGAAGGATGCCACATTGTGTTTAGTTTTTTTTAAAGGATCGTTCAGGTTGCTCTATTGCAAATAGATTTTGATGAGGGGCAGGGACCAAAGCAGGAAAACTATTTAAGAAGGTATTACCACGTCTGGGTGAGAGATTGCGGTGGCCTCGATAAAGTGGGAGCTGGAGATGGTGACAAGTAGTTGGATTATAGAGGTATTTTGAAAACAGTTGTCCATTATCACTGACTTTGGTGATAATTAAATTCAACGTGAAAGAGAAAGAGAAATGTCAAGGAAAATTTCAATGCATAATCGTGTATTTGTGTTTAGTTCAATTCAATTACATAAACATTTGTTTTCTACTATAGGTTATCTAGCACATATGAGGCACTGTGCTAGTGAAATGCAGTTCCTTCTGCCAAAGGGCTTATATTCTGGAAAGGGAAACAGACATATAAATCAATAAATTTGTGTACACCACACTAAGTCTAATAAACTATACTCAATTTCTGAAAGTGGGGAGAGATTAACACTGTCACAGAGATAGAGTAAGACAATGATGGAAGTCCTTCTAGAGGAAGTGATGCCTATGTTGAATATTGATGGACACATGAGGGGTCTTCCGGGTGCTAAAGAGGGGGTGGAGAAGTAATATTCCAGGGAGAGGTCACTGCAAGTACAAAGACACAGAGGAATAAAACAAATGTGGTGTGCCTAGGGAAACAGAAATAAATTGGATTGGCTGGAATGTGAAGTTCAAGGTGAAGAGAGGCTGGGAGCTGAGAAGAGCAGATAATAAAGGATTTTATATACCCTGCTTCATGCCTGGGCTATCCAAAGGAGAGCCAGTGAAAAGTTTTAAATAAGGGAGAGTTGTGATCAGACTTAAGTTTTGTAAAATATCACTCTGGTGGCCACGCAGAGATGATTGGAAAGAGGAGAAGGCAAGAGGCTAGAAACCCAAAAAAGTTATTGCAGCCATTGCTGAGAACCTGAATTAAGGCAATGGCAGAGGGAATAGAAAAGAACGGTTGTACTTAAGAATTAGAAACAGCAAAGCCCAGTGGCAAATTGGTTATAGTGTATGAGAGAGAAAGCAGAATCTTGGAGGCTGGCAGATGTGTTCACATCAGTTAAGATTAGAGGACACTGCTATTGTAGCATTATTTACAATAGCCAAGATATGGAAGCAACCTAAGTGCCTATCAACAGATGAATGAAGAAAATATGATACATATGTACAATGAAATACTACTCAGCCATAAAAAAAGGTGGAATCTTTTTTTGCAACAGTCTGGGTGGACCTTGAGGGTATTATGCTAAGTGAAATAAGTCAGACAGAGAAAGACAAATACCATATGAGTTCACTCAGATGTGGAATATAAAAAACAGACAAACAAGCAAACCAAAGCCAAAATAAATGAGCAAGTCAAACCAAACACAAACAAACACATAGATACAGAGACAAGAGTAGTGGTTACTAGAGGGGAAAGGGCAGGATGGTGAGGGTGAAATGGATAAAGGGGATCAACTGTATGGTGACAGATGGAAACTAAATTTTTGGTGGTGAGCGTACTGCAGGGTATACAGAAGCAGAAATAAATTATTGTACACATGAACCTTATATAATGTTATAAACCAATGTTACCTCAGTAAAAATAAATCCAAAAAAGAAAAATTTAAAAATTAGAAATGATAAACAAAGATCAGGGAGAGCTTTAAAACAAAGAAGGTCGTGGAAGTTGGGGAAAGTGATGTGATCAATTTTGGCATGTGAGATAAAGGTGAAGCACCTGGAGGATAAAGATGGAAATCTCCCATTTGGGCCTGGAAATTAGCAGAGGGGAATAATTTAGGGGTCAGTGACATGTATAGGGATATTTTAAACAACAGGAACTTTTTTGACTGTTGAGGGAAAAGGTTTAAAGTAAAAAGGTGGCTAAGGATAGAATCCTCAAGAACATCAGCGTCTAAGGGGAGACACAGGAAAGCAAACCGACAACTGACACTGAGAATATATGGTCAGAGATGTAAGACAAGTAGCAGGATAAAGAGTAGCCTCCAAAGTCAAAGAGGGAAAAGAGATGGTGTAATCAAAAGTAACAAAGGTCATAGTAAGAGCCAGTAAGATACGGATTTAGACACATTTGTGAGTTGTGTGAGCTGGAGGTCATTGTTGATCAGAGAGAGGACAATTTTAATGATACAGTGATAGGGTGTGGGATGGGTAGAAATCAGATTATAGTGGTTTGAAGTGGATAGAAGGTGAGGGAGTACAGACACGTTTATAGATTACTCTTCCAGTGAGCTTGACTTAGCCTGAATACCCAAACCCTCCCTCTTCCACATGAGGTGAGGCCATGCCCACACTAACCTGTGGACTAGAGTAGATGGAGGTGGATGATGAAAACAGGTGAGTGTTGAGAGCTGAGAGTGAAGTGGGGAAGTGACTCCAGTAAGCCAGATAAGGGAGTTTGAAAGGGTCCCCAAAAGGTAAGGGGCCAGGGCCAGTGTCTAAAGCTGGATTAGGGGAGCAAGACAGACATCTAGGTAGGGAGTTTGTAGGCAGGTCCTCAAGAAGAATGAGACTGTGTGTGCCACTGGGTCTGCAGTTCAAGGGATTGATCAGGGCTCCAGGCTCAGTGGGGAAGGAGGGAAACTAATAAACTGAGAGAATGGGAAGGGTGAAGGCCTAGTTGTCATGGCAAAGTCTCAGGGCAGATGTAGTAGAAGGAGGGCAGTTTGAGAGCAAAGAGACTAATAGGTGATGGTTTCTTATATATGAAGATTTCAGACAGAGAATGGTTCCAGCTGCCATAGTCTGGTGCACAGCCATGGGAGTGGTCAGATGACGGGGTGAAAAATGCAGGCATTTGAAACTGAGGTACTCAAGGTTCTGGGAAGCTACAGTGTTGGTGGAATCCTCCTCAAGGTCACTGAAGTCACCCAGGATGATGGCAGAAATTGGATTCATGGAAAAGAACATGCCTAAATCCTCAGTGAACATAGAGGAGTGTCCAGGAGATGACAATCATCAAAAAAAAAAGTAAGGGGACAGCAAAGCTAGATGGGATAAACTTCAAAGCAGGAATGAGTTTTACACAAGAGTGTGCATGTAATAGACATCGGGAAGAATATCTTCAACTGCTTTTGGACCTGCCATACATTTGGGAGGGCTGCAAAGGAAGTGGTGTCCTTGAGGTAGGGACAGGAAGTGGAAAGTTCCATTTCAGGGAAAGTATGTAAGAAGAAAAGATTGTCTTTATCATATACATGTAAAAACGTTATGCTCTCAGAAACTAAGGATCATCTTTTATTTTCTACTAAGACTGTTAAATTATAGGTTTCCAGAGAATCACAAAAGACAGTTGTACTGACTGGGTAGTATTTAATAGACCAGGTCTTAAATAAGAAGCCATGAACATAAACATTTAAAACCAAATATATAATAAATAATCATTAAGTTATAAAGTACATAGTTCATATTAAAACTAAATTCTCAGATGCAAATGTAAATATAACAGAGCAATAATATAGAATAATAATGCTACAATTTTGTGTCCAAAGAAGACACTTTCAGCTAAAATGCTAAGAATAATGATTAATTTTCCCTGAACTACCATAACCGACAGAAACCTTTCTTTCTTTCTCTCCTCCTTCCTTCCTTGCTTTCTTTTCTTTTCCCTCTTTCTTTCTTTCCCTTTCTTTCTTCCTTCCTTTCTTTCTTTCTTTTCTTTCTTTCTCTCTCTCTTTCTCTCTCTCTCTCTCTTTCTCTCTCTCTTTCTCTCTCTCTCTTTGTTTCTTTCTTTCTTTCCTTCCTTCCTTTCTTTTATCTTTTTTGGAACATTTCCCTTGTTCCTGCAGCAAGTGTTGCTACAAATGCTGTTGAAATAATGTTGAGTAAATGATCCAATTCAGTAGAAAGCTTTACTCAGAAGTATGGTCAGATGTTCCTGTAAGAGTGTCTAGAACTTTAGAGACTCATAGACACATAAAGCTCCAAAAAAGGCTGAATATTCCATAGAGATTAAGTCCAACCCTCATCCTACAGATAAAGAAATGGAAACCCAAAAAGTTTAAGCAAGTGACCACGACTTCACATCCAGTGAGATTTCAGGTCTCCTGTATCACCATCCATAGGTGAACAGCAGTGTTTATGGGTCAGCCTCAGACCTTCCGGAGGGCTGGCTAAGTCTTGAACACAGAACAGTGAAGATGGAGCAGTTCGAGTCTCACTTCTTCATCTTGTTTATTCTGATGCATTGCTTTCCTTGGGATATTGCCAGGATCATTACCCAAGTCTTTAAGCTCAGTTTAGTGAAGGCTCTTAGACAACACCCCATTAAGTTAATTTTACTTTTAAGGTAGAATCTCTGGTCAAAAGAATTAGAACAGAGATTTTTGACAGTAGACACACCAAAATAAATACATTATTTTAAATATAAAATCACAGTGTCAAAGAAGTCAACAACTATAAAGCCAGAAACAAGAAATAAGGACTCCATCTTTTCCAAGCCTGCTTTCCACTTTTATCCCAACAACCTGGCCTGATGCTGAGGCAGGCTTTAGATGCATATTATCATCATGATACACATATTTACACGATTCCTTTGTAACAACATTTAAAAATTTTAAAACAATACCTTGTTTCTGATGATAAAACATTACATTTCATTGAAATAATTGATTCCTAATACATGTTTTAGAACCATAAATTATCTGTACTTGTTTAAAAAATATTTTTAAGTAGATCATCTTTGTTCTTAGAGCATAAAGCATTTCCCATACAACATCCTCTTGCACACTCACAGCCACTTTAACAATAAGAGATTCTCAAATAGCTTATAACATTCTAGTGAAAATTTTATTTTTCTAGCGTTTTTAACTTTATATTTAAATAAACTGCTGGAGTTGATATGAAATGGCAGTTAGATCAGGTTGCTTGTTTTTGCTACCCATGGTTGAAAGATTGGGATGCTTATGCAAAAGTCTGTTTTCTACTAGGAGTCCTGAACTCCTGATTTGTCTCCTGATTTTGACTTTATATAGATGATTGAATTTGCCTTATGCAAAGCATACAAACGCAAAGTGTCTGTCAATTTTAAAAGTAGAAAGAAAGGCAGAAAGAAAGAAGGAAACAGACATTTGGCATTAATAACTCACTCCCATACAATCATTATAACAATTTGAGAAGAGAGCTATAAGACTTTTTAAAATTCTGTTTGGTTCCAGACGGTCGTCTAATGCATGTCCCTCTATAGATTTTAATTGCCACTTCCACAAGCTTAGAATGTTAGCTTATAAAGGGACTTGAGTTGGGGAAGGTACTAGTATACCCACTTAGAGAAAAAAAAAGACCAAAAGAGTCTATTCCATAAATACATTCATATGTATAGTATTTAAATATTTTTGACAGATTCTAATAAGGGAGTCAGACTTTTTGGAGCCATCTGGTAAAGCTATCCCCCTGGTACATAAATAAATCATGTATTTATATGTTAGACATTCTGAGATAAAATAAAACCTCTTCAGATATAGATTTTAAACAGTTTTCATTTCCTTAAAAGAATGAACACTTCAACTTTGATTTTCACCCTATGCTTCTATATTCTCCAGATTGAGTGAAGGTATGTAACCTTTTAAGTTATGATCATCAGAAACCTCATTCTTGTCATAACCAAGATCAAGGTTAATCAATAAATTCCCAAACTGTATTTTTGGTTAAAATTTTTAAGCTTCTCCAAGAAATGGCATAGTTGGCAGTAAGATAAAGTAAAAACCTTAGAGGTCACAGAAATCTATAACACAGGAAATCAGACTCGAATTGAGTAGAAAGTTTTTTCAAGTTGACCAAACACAGAGCATGTGGATCAAACTGAAGTATTGCATAGTGATTTTGGAGGAATAATCCTGACCTTGAACACTTATCTGAGTTTTTTTCCCCCATCACTAATATATTGTACTCCTCCATTTGGAATACCAAGAACTGAGTTTCACTACTGTGTTAGAGTATGAAATATAGTGTCCAGCTTCAAGTGAGATCTTTAGGAACCTTCATATTCCGTGTGTTCTAGGAGAGGTGCTGATGAATCATCTGTGGAAATAGAATACCATGAGTAACCTCAACATAAGAAGCAATCTGGATAAAGATGAAAGTCAAATATAATTTAAGTTACATACCTTTTGGATGAGTGATTTTAGTCTTTCTAGGAATTCTTTGGGTGGTTTTTTCTCATAAGAATCACATGAAGGACATGTCTAGAAATCAATGAAAGAGTAATAATCTTCTTTAAAGCTTTTTTCCTATGTAATAAAATGTTCATTCAAATTTTATGTTTTCCAATTAGAGACATAAATCATGTTCACTGAAAAACTTTGAGAAGCACATAAAATTGTTCAGAAAATAACAATGAGAAAAATCACTTGTAATCCCATCATTAGAGATAACCACTGCAGTGTTTTGATATGTATCCTCCCAGTAATTTTTTCTTTGCATTTGTGTTATTTACACTGGCTATTAATTTGCCTTTGTTTTAACACAACATAACACAAGCATTTCCTACATATTAAATATTCTTCAAAAATATATCCCATAATGTTTGCTTTGTATTCCTATATAGGATTGAAGTATTACTATTTTGGGGCATGTAGATTGCTTCTGACTTTTCACTGTTGTATACAATACTGCAATGGACATCTCTGAGTAATTTTTCATGTACATCTTTATTTTATTCGATAAATTACTAAAAGTAGAATTACTAAATTAAAGGGATAAAAAAAGTTAAGGCTTTTGATATACGTTATAAAACTTTTACCTCTATTCACATAGAACATTCTTACCATTATTGTGCATTGTTAAAAATTTTAATTGAAAAAAATAGGATTTCCTATCTTAACTTGCATTTATTTGATTATGAAGAGATTAAACAATTCTTCACATGTGCATTGCCCACTTATATTTCTTTTTGTAAAAAATTCTTTGTTTATATTATTTACCCTTATTCCTGTTTAGATACCAAACACCAGGCCATTGCCTGCTGTTTAGCATCTCTAATGCCGGTTTGATGTTGTGGTGAGAGATATTTGACTGAAAGATAAGAGATATAAGTTCTAATGCTCATTCTGACACTTAATATTCGTGGAGCTTGGGACAAGTCACTTAATATCCTTGGTCTCACCTTCCCATCTATCAAATGAAGGTGCTTAACTGGATAATTCTATGTTCAGTGCCAATATTACCATTTTATGGTCTTTGATATTGAGTTTCAAAGACATGCTCAACTCTTTTCTTCTTTGAGGAAAGTTTTAGAGGGATACTTTTCACATTGCAACCTGGTCAAGCAATCAAAGGAAATAAAAATCATTTTGATATTGTAATTAAGATTTCATTTGAATCACATGTGAAATTCCTTAGAGGAGAGAGAACTGATAGAAAAATTTCTAGTAATTTATCTTATGTATTTATCCACTGGTTTTGATTAATGCCTGAATTACTCATGAGATTATCTGCATTGCTCATGAGTTGGCGTAAGAGGAAATATACAAGAGGTTCTCAAGGACCACAAAACTAGGGATTATTGAAATTCCCCAGCCAAATAATGGGGTCTACCCATTCAAATGTAGTACTGACTCTGCAGTTGTACAGGACAGTAATAATATTCTTTAAAAGAGGAAGGCAATGTTTGAGATTTATCCTGGTGTCTTGTAGGCTACCTCTTTTCTTTCAGGAAAACTGGGATCTAGCTCCTGTTAATAAGGATACAAGTTATATGTGATCATATAATGAGAGCAGAATATTTTTTAACTCTTAAGTCACACTTGGATTCTCTGCCTAATGACTTCCTCACCTTGAAAGCTATATTAATTATTCCAGCTACCAGGGGCTGTTAGCAAATTCTAATTGGATTTCTGGACACTTTCAAGTTTGTGGACTAGGAAGTGGTGACTTTGCTTCTCAAAACACACTCTGTATGATAAGGCATAACATGTAGCTGGAAGGAAGGCACTGGAGGCTCTGGCTCTGTGTGTGTGTGTGTGTGTGTGTGTGTGTGTGTGTGTGTGCGTGCGTGATGTAATAGATATAGTTAATAAGTACAAATAAGTTAGATGACAAATGACAGTCTTACCAGTTTATGTTTCTGTCTTTTCCCTGCATTTGTGGGAGGTAGTTTCCTCTTCAGCTGTTTAGTTAATACATTAATTATCTTTTCATTGTCTCCGGTATTTGCTGACTTTAGTTGGATCTTCTGAAAACATGAAAACGCCGACCGCTCACAGTGTCTCTGAAAGAGAAATAATTTGTATAGATGTTAATGAAAGTTATTCAGAAAGTAAAAATGACCTTCCCAATCCTCTTTTCCTACTTCTACTGCAGTGTCTTGGGTCACATTCATTTTAGCAGACAAATGAGGAATGATTTCATGTCCTACTTAATCTTTGGGCTAAAGAGCAGACTCTTGTGATATAAAATTTCCCCACGTTAGGGGAGAGAGGACATTTCCCTGTCTCACAGACAAGAAGAGGGAGCTTTGCTTTGCCACAGTTCTTTATTCCTAATGTCATTTTGAGGTCTGGGTGTTGGGCAGGACTTGGTATTTCATAAGGGAGAGTTAGATTGGTTTTAGAACACACTTTATGAATTATGAGGCTCTAAGAGACATTGTGACTGGTGGCAGCTTTGGGTGAGTTACGCTGTAGTGTGATTAAGAATCGTTTCATTTGTCTTTTGTTTCCCTCTGCAATGTACGTAGGAGTATCTAACAATGACATACATGTCTTGAGCAGCACCTTATCCTGTACAATGCCTGGCATAGTGTCTTGTTGCTAGTGAGTGCTCAACAAATATTTGTGGAGTGGACAAATGAAGTAAGTGAGTTAAAGCCCCTCCTTTGGGGAAAGGAAGTGGGTGCCTACCTCTGATGGCACATTCCACGCCTAAGATTCAGTACACCTGCTGTAGACCATGTGTGACTTTTCTGAAATCCTATTCACACTCTCAAGTCCATTAGGGTGGGATCTGCCTGAATCAAGCAGTCAAGGAACAGAATTTGAGACATGCCTCCCCCGCAATGGGCAGGAAGACTGTCCCTTAGAACGTAAGAGTAATGTCTCAGAGCATGGAGAAGTGGGCAGATCAAGGATCAAAAACTTGACTCTTGCTTTAATCAAATAACCAGTGACCAGTGAATAAGTCAAAATGTTAGAAGTTGAACTGAAAATGAAATGGAATTGATTGGAAGAACAAAATTTATACTGATTTGTTGAAAACATTTTAATGCTGATCTAAGAACTTGTATCCAGGTTACTTTTTTCTTTCAGCAGATGTCTGTATATGATGCTATCCACCGCCCTAAAGTTGCTATATCTTCATTTCACCGGTGTATATGGAAGTTACCGCCATGTATACAGAAGCCTCAATTTTTCTCAGTTCCTACAAGGGCCGTCCTATATACAACAATACTACCTGAGTCTTCCCATGACAATCAGCTGAAAATAGCATCTGGCCTGCTTTGCATTTTCCAACCTATATGCTTACCCATTATGAATGTTGATTAATAACATGCATCTTTAAGACACAACCCCATCAGATTTGCTTTGCATACATGGCCACAAGCCGAGAACCAGCTTATCTGGTTTCCTTATATCAGAGCAGCTGGCCTCTCATAAGGGCGAGATAGTGTCCTTTACATATGTTTGCCAAAATGCTTATTTAATAGAAACTATATATAAATGTTAATTATAGCACTTTTTTTTCCTTGAAAACCACATGTTCATGTTTGTTGAAGTTTTTTCTTTTCTCTTCTTTTGACCACAACCGGCTTAACTTACTGGAAAAAAATAATATTCATATTTAAAGAGGTAAATTTTCCAGCTGAAACTGAAAACACTAACTGTTTCATCCGTGATGATCTGAGAAACCAGCATTTCTCACAGAGACCCATTTTGCTGAGTTAACATTTACATGTGGATGTTGAAAGAAAATTAGGTTCCAAAGAACTATAGGGGCCTACCAAATGAACTCCCTTGAGACAGGTATCGCCAAGAGTGGTCAACACAAGCAAGCAAAGATTTGGCACCTGAGAAAGCCTTTCTGAAAGCCTCTGAATGGCATCTGGACACCAGTGACTGTATTGATGGGGCTGTGCTTTCTCTCCTGCCCTTCCTTGTTCACCTGTGTCAATAGACATTGGAATTTTGCTTTGTGCTTTCTGCAAGCAGCAGAGCTATCCCTGGCGATCTGTGGTCCAGGACAAATACCTGCTGGATTTGGCTTCAGATGCACAGTAAAGGCAGCCTCAATAAGGAATAGAAGCAAAGGAGCTGTTCTGCTAAACTGCCTTAAAGATGTGTTGAGAAGAGGAGTAGAGAGATTAACTTCGATTCAGGCAGCTTAGGTGCCCTGTCACTCAGGATGACCCCGAGTTCACGTGCAGCACTACTATCTGGGAGCAGAGCCACTGTTTTGCTTTGCTGTGCCTTGCAGACTTAGAGGGCAAGGCTTTGTTTCCCTCATCCTTTAACACCTGGAAACATGAGGAGTTATCCGTCCTACATTAGTTCTGCAGAATCGAGGCAGCAGTAAGGAAATCAAAAGCAAGAGTAACAAACCACTCTTTTTAGCTAGTCAAGTGCTGCTTTTGCAAGGAGGTGCACTTGGCTTTGTTGATTTGCAATTGAATATTTGAAAATATTTGCTTCCTTACAATTTATTTTTGACCTACTTAACTTTTCTTTCTTTTTTTCTTTTTTTTGCAAAGAAAGCCCTGGCCATTCACATACGAAGTCTTGCTAACTGGGTAAAATTACCTTTGTCCTGCATACAAACTAGGTTTATATCAGGGTTCCTCAACAGTGGCACTGTTGACATTTTCAGATGGATAATTCTTGGTTGTCAGGACTGTCCTGTGCATTCTAGAATGTTTAGTAGCATCCCTGGCCTCTACCTACTAGATGCCAGTGGAAACCCCCCACACACAATTGTGCCAACTAGAAATTTTTCCAGACAATGCCAAATGTTCTCAGAGGGCAAAGTCACCACCAGATGAAGACTACTGATTATATGATTAGAAAGAGAAAGAAAGATGCCTGGTGAGGCCAATTAGCAACCTTAGATGATCACTATATATCAACATTTATATGCAACATTTAAATGAACTTATTTTCATTAAACTTGTTAATCTTTTTAACTCTTTATAGACTCTGCTTTGATGCTAGCCCTGAAAAACTTGACATAATGCTACTGTGGCCTTGAACTATTTTCTTCTCTCCTGGGCTTGCCTGCCAGCATAGCTTAAAGATCTTAGTAATACCATTATTCACTTGTATCATAGCCAGCATTGCTTGATCAGATTATCAGATAGATACAGTGTCACTGAGACAAAATCCTGTCATTATAAGATAAAAAAGATCTCTCTTTAACAAAGGATATAAAGGAAGTACCCACTGGATCAACTCAAGTTAGAAGGTGGGATATCTAACTTGGAAAGTTAGAGACTGAGCTAAGAATCTCCCCAAAGGACTCTAACCACAGCAGTTAGACAAAAGGCATGAGATGCTAAAAAAGATATGTTTTGATAATTAGGGCATTAAGAAATAGTCTTACTTGTTGGAAAAGTCTTTCCAATGAGCTGAATATGCTACTTTCATTTTAGGTATTGCTTATTCGAAAAGGACCTAGTAAATGAGAGTGGTTAGGTTCAGAGCTAGAGAGTGAATTTTAGAGAAAAGCAATAGTTGTGACTCATTCACTTTCTAAACTTCTACACATAGTCATTTACGATAATTGTTTTCTTTGCAATGTATCCTCATAAGCCTCCCCTTTGTAGTGTCCTAATTACTGGTAACACTTTTATAGTTATTCTAATTTATGCAGTTAAAGGTCTGTGACACTGAAAACATTTCCCCCAATTGTGTTTATATCCTCAGGGTACCAAACCTGAAGACTAGATCGAAGTTACCAAGGAAAAGAGCAGCACATAGCACACTTGAACTGTATGCTAGGATAGGCCTCTTCTTCCTGGGACCTAATGGATTTAAATGGCTTAAGAGAACAGGATGACTTGTTGTAAACCGTCCTTTCAAAAGACCTCACCGAAGGCCAAAGACAAGACTCATTGAGGCCAAGGTACATGGGAATTATATTCTAAAGGATGGCCTTGATTTCCACACTACCATTCTTCCATGCTGTGCTATAATGTATTCCTTCTTTCTTCCTTCCCTTCTTTTTTTATTCCTTCCTTTCTCTCTCTGTCTCCCTTTCTTCTTTCCTCCCTTTCTTTCTTTTTTTCTCTTTCTTTCTTCCTTTCTAGTTATTAAAAGGTGAATTCTGCTTCTGTGGTACGTGTCTATATTTCGTACATAGGTTTACAAAGAGGGCTCAAGAACTTTCATGCACAAGGATTCTTAAAATGTAATTAGTTGGTCATTGTTCAGAAAATGATCATAGTGTAGATTTATTCTCTAGTTTTGTATTCTATCTCAACAATACTACTTGAGAATACTCTTAGAGATATTTGGAGATAAAAGTATATCTTATAAGGTATGTAGTGTTTTATTGGTTGGCTTGTTGGTGAACCAATGAATATTTGAGCAAAATAGAAATAACTATTTTACCAATTATTAAACACCAAAATTCATGGAAATTAAGTATATTTCTAAATAATCATGTTAATGCCTCTCTTAATTGGATTTAAAAACATGTCAAATTTATTTTCACAAATAAATTCAACTGGTCTTACCTTTACATCTTCTGGAGCTGGCAGAAATTCAGGGTCCTAGAGCAAAAGAAAATTAGTTCTGAGTTATTTATATAAGTCAAAAAGCTCCTTTTATAGTAATTGAAGAATATTATTTAAATTTTGTTGTGACAAATATGGCCTTACCAAGTCATTCACATAGTTTTTCAGCTGATCAACAATATCTATAAGTTGACGCAGTCTAATCAAGAGGCGATCTTGCCCTTGGAAGCTTGATTTATGGGCCACTGTCCCTGAGAAGAGGACCATCAGGCAGATGACTATTCTCTCCATGTTGCCAGGTCTGGATCTCGTAAGTACTAGTAGAGCAAGACCTTGGTCTCAGTTTTCACCTCAGTTTGTGAACAGGCTGTCAGTAAAGCTATCTATTTATTCATCCTTCAGGGAGAGATAAAGCCCTCCCATTGCAGCCTGGAAATCTTTGTAAAATGGATGAATGTGAGTAACTCTTTTTTCTTTTCCGCTGGCTAGGTATACGTGTGCATGTGCTAATACGCGGGGGCAGGGATTGATGGAGTCAACGAAATGTGCCCCATCTGCATCTTAGACAGGAAAAAGAGAAATGGGTGAATTCCAATTTTCAGCATGAATCAAGAAGTGTGCACAGTAAATAAAAGGTACTACAAGACTTCAAAGAAGTAAACAAAATACTTTGATGTCTCCTTCTTTGCCTCCCTGGCATCTTACCTGTTCTCCCTGACAGTCATAAGGGCACTTCAATAATGAGTAAAGTGGCAACATGTGCTTTCTTGCAGGATTTTTTCTTGTGGTAGTAACTAGGCTTTTTGACTGAAATCGTCCAGTATTCCATCATAAAGGTAGGAGGAGAGCTACCTTTTAGGAAGTTTTAAATATCAGGGGTATTTTCCAAATTAGCAAGAATATTTTAGGTTCTTAATCAGGTTAAATGGTTTAAAGTAGAATGTGCTCCAACTCTCCTCCAAAGCATCCTTAAGTAACATTAATCTCAGCTTCTAACATTTTACTTAACAATCTGATTTATACATATCATCTTATCCCCCAATCAAGATCTCACTCTACCTTCATTCAAAAGAAAGAAAAAAAAGAAACTCTGTAATGTCTATCTCTTCTATATAATGCATCAGTTAAATGAATGAAAAGTGCTAATACTCATTCCTCTCTAAACCAAAATTTTATTTCAAACAGCAAAATCCAAAAATACCCATAAGTGACTCTTCTTCTCTTCGGGTGGTGTTACTTATTATTTTCTCTGGGTATGAACAACACATTTCTAACTATGACAGATAGAGGTTAATAAAAAGCTCAAAGTCCAGAAGTGGTTTTATCATCCTCCTCTCTGCTGCTTCTCCTCTCCCTGCTACTCTTCACTCATTTGAGAAAGCTGAATACGATATTCCAGAAACATAGAAGTAGTATTGTAGCTAGTCAACTAGGCCTTACAAATAAAACTCTTGACTATAGATTTTGTTTATCCATTTATTTCTTCATCTGTTTCATCACAAGCTTACAGCCATACTTTTTTCTGAAATGTTATCTGGCTAAGATAAATTGGACTTTGGACTTGATTTGCTTTGAAGGTTGTTTGTAATCTTTTTACCATGAAATAAAGGTATCAAGAGTATCCAGGTTTGGTCTTAAAGAGTAGATAAAAATTCTTACCAAAGATCAAGAAGTCCTCCCTATAATCATTAAATTCCATAGGGGAGGGTTCATGTGTAAACCCATGATATACATATGGACTTGGGGTTGCCAGTTGGCACCTCAACATTGCCTGCATCACCTTTGTGCATGCTTTCTCTATCTGCTAGAGAGATGTGAGTCTCCTTGAAGACACTAACCACAGTGTTCAAGAGCTCAATTTCTAAAGCAAAGTGCTTTAATTCAAATCCAGGCCATAACAATTAATTGTACATATGACCCTGGATGTGTTATTGCAAAAAGAAGGTAAGTATAGAATCTAATCATAGGGTGTGATGAGGCTTAAATAGGCATTCCAAGTAAAAGGGCCAAGTACAGCACACAATAAAATCCCAGAAGATTTGTGTGCTGACCGTGGATGAGGGTAGAGAGGAGAATTTATAGAAGCCTGGAGACTAACGGATCCATGGAAGGAAGAACATGGGCAGGTCATCCAAAATACAAGGGTGTTCCTCTGCTGGTCATGAAAAGGTCAAAAGTCTTTGGTGCTGCTTAGAGAGAATCACTCATCCCGACTCTGGAGTGCCTCACCACCACCCTAGACACCCCAGTTACTCCCTGAGACCTCCCAGCCCTCTGCAATCCATCAGCCAGCACGCCAGGATCTCCAAGGTCCCACTCTAGCCTTAGGACCCAAGAGCTTTCTGAGTCAGATCCCCTGCTTTAAGTGGCATTTCAGTTGTTAAGCATTTGGAATATCACTGCTGGTATAGTAGGCTGAGTAATAATGGCACCCCAAAGATGTACACAACCTCATCCCTGGAACCTGTGAATATGTTACCATCACAGGTGACAAAAGGGACTTTACAGATGTGATTAAATTAAGGATCGTGAGATAATCCAGATTCTCCTGGGTTATCCGTGTGGCCCAATATAATCACAACGGTCCTTATAAGAGGAAGGCAGGAGTGTCAGAGTCAAAGAAGATGTGATGCCAGAAGCCGAGGTCTGAGTGATATGGGGCTAGAAGCCAAAGAATATAGGTAGCCTCTAGAAGCTGGGAAAGATGGGGAACAGGTTCTTCCCTAGAGCCTCCAGAAAGAATGCAGCTAACACCTCAGTTTTAGCCCCATTAAGCTCATTTTGGACTTCTGAAATCCAGAACTGTATAATAATGAATTTGTGTTGTTTTAAGCCACTGATTTTGTGGTAATTTGTTACAGTAGCTGTAGGAACATTACATACCTAGGTATGGAATTGTTACTCTTGGAAGAAGGGTGGGAAAGAGGAAAGGGTGATAAGGAGAGAGCTAGTAAAGGCTGGAATTTGGTTTGTTGGGCTTTGGGGGGTGCAGGTAGAGGGGACAAGGAATCATGAAGAAGAGAGGGAAGTAAAATTAGTGTAACTACCATGGGGTATGGGATATTAGGGAGAAGAATGTATAATGAGGACTTTCCTGAAAGTCTCGGTGTATTATAACAGCTTCTTCCTGGCACTGAGAAGGCTTGCTCAGGAGTGACAGTGTGTTTCAAAGTTATGGAGCCCAATTTGCATTGCACTTGAATTTATCACTGTGTTGAGACAGAACTTAGGGTGGGAGTAAAGAGGCTCAGATTTACTTGAGTTATGTATTCTGCTTAGAAATACTAACTTATTGCTACCTTTGCAGCATCATTTCATTGGGGTGTTAATGTATTTTTACTCTTTAAATTATAATCTTTTTTATTATTTAGATTCAGTCAGTCCTGCCGTTAACACTTGTAAGGAAAATGAGAGTTTATTTCACTGTGACTAAGATACTAGGGCACAATTTGAGTATAACAAGAACTTTGTGTTTCCTTATATGCGATTTTGTCTGCAAGAAATACTAGGTGAATGCAGAATCCTGCATCCAACCGAACCGAGCCATATAGGAATGTACAAAATGTACACACACCTCCAACACCCACCAGTCACCTCAGTTTACTGTGTGTGTGATGAGCCCCACCTGTCCACATCTGGTGTTCCATCCTGGGAACCCTCTGTTGCCATTTCTCAATAGCTGGTAGCTGCAACCTCCACGAACAAACTTCAGGTCTTTTTCTAGGTAAAATGCCGTATTTATTGTAGTATTTATGTGTTTCTTAACCATTTAACATGTGCAAGACTGCTGTCTTTTTTATTAGGTTCCTGTCATCTTTTTAATGTGTCACTGACAAAGTTTTAGTGTTGTGCCCCTAATCCCATTTCCCCCATAAGCTCTGTGGTTGTTATTGTGCGATTTTATATAGTGTAGTTGATTTTTAGAAAAGTGTATGTCACAGTGTACTGGAACTGACTCTATTTTGTCTGGAAGTGTCACACTTAAGTCTCAACAGCATCTAGATACATCCAGGTAAAGAGCAAGACTAGGATAAAGGATTTATTCCTAAGAAAGGAGAAAAGGGGGACGAGGGAGGAAGGCAGAAAGAATGAAAAACAAACTCTTTCTTATTTTTACACATGGCTTATCTGAGCTCAGATTTCAAAAACCCTGGTGGTACCGCTCCTCCCCATGGGGCTAATGGCCCCTCCCCATTAGCACAGGGAAGCTCATCTTGGCCTCCATGAGCCTCCTGAAGTTATTTGCAAAATGTTGTGTTTATGTTTGTGGGAAGAAGAAAACCTTAAGTTTCATTCTCTTCTCCAAGGAAATATCAGGCAGCTGCTATTTTTGTTTTCTAGGTTCCAGAGACTTCTGTGAAGGGCAGTGCGATCCACGCTGCTTCAGCACGTCCACAGCACTGTGCACAAGAGCGACAGCTCCAGACTTCCTGTACAGGACAAGTGAAGGGACAGCAGTCTGGCTGAAGTTACACTTGTGTAGTGAGCACCCTGCTTTTACTTAGCTGCCATGTTTATTTGGTACCTTGGAGTGAGGTGTTGGGTTCTGCTAGATGCCTTCTTTCCAGGAAGATAACCCAGGTCGTCACCATGAAAGCATGAAATTTTAGTCACCCACCCGAGGGGATTTGTCGACATATTTCAAGAATTTCTCGAATGGACTGTGCTTATAGACCCCCTGGTCAGTGTAGGAAGGAGGCCAGGGCACTGAAGGAAGGCTTCCAGCAGGGAGAGCAGGCTGAAGGTGAGAGGAATAAAGGGAAGGAGGGGTTGAAGTCTGAAAATGAATGCTGCTAGGTCATGGGGAAAGATGTGCCAGGTCTAAAACAGTGCTGGTCACTCTCTGCACCCAACTCTTCTGCCCTGTCTATACTGCTCTTCCTTGTGACCGCTGGGTGTCAAATACTCCCTTTCTGCTTTCACTTGCTTTGGCCGCTCATGGGTAGGATTAGATGTCCTGCCTGGCAAACTCTGCAAAGAGAGGTCTCCGGTGTTTAGAGTGATATATGTTATTATAATATGTGCCACTCTGACATGCCAAAGGTATTCAAACAGGTGGCTTGTCTATAGACAACTATGACACCCATCAATGAGGCTAGAGATCAGATGTCCATCATTCCACGACCATCAGGCATAAAAGATGGAGAAAAAGAACCAGAAGATCCAAACTATACACCCAAGTTCCATCCTGACCCCACAGCACGAGATGTGACATGTTCCACTGGACTCAAGGCCTGCACCTGTTTCCTTCCCTAGGGTGAGGGGCTGCTAAAAACATCTTCCGTCTTGACCTTGCAGCTCCCAACACATGGTCATGAAAATAAAGAAGTACACCATTGGCCTTTGCTGTGTCCTCTTCCTAAGTTGTCTGCTGAGTTCCTCATTCATAGGAACCTCCTCCCCACGTTCTCCAAGGGGCGGCATCAGGATCTCAGAGAGAGGAGTCTGCAGGTTGAATGCCACCCTCATTCTGGACAGTTATTTCTGTTTCTAGGGATGAGGATCATTTTTTGGAAAATCACTACTTTTCATCGTTGTATTTACAAATCTAATACATGTGTGTCATAAAACAAAGAATTCAAAGAACATATAATTGTGTAAAGTAAAAAGCAAAATTTTAAATTGCTCTCTTTTCTTCCCTAATTTTCACTTGCTGGGGGCACTCTTGAGAGTTTACAAAGTATCGTTATAGACTCTTTTCCTATGTACTTAGAACAACAGAGAAGCATAGATATAGATACATACATATTGAAGGAAGTAGAATTATAAATGGACATAAAGAAGTATAGAAAAAGAAATATAAAGATATGGACATAGAAAAAATGTGCTTTTTTACATAAAAATTTAATCTTACCATACATATTCTACAACTTTCCTTTTTCACTCAACAATATGTCAGAGACAGCAGTCCGTACAGTACTCACACAGGGCTATCTCATTTAAATAGGTAGATTGATATTCCATTGTATGGCTGTATTATGATTTATCTGTTTATAACCCTGCTGATAGACATTTAGAGTGTTTCCAATTTTTATCCCCTACAAACAGTGCTGCAGTGAACATCCTTGAACATCTATGTCTTTAGCATATGTGAACTATATTTCTTTTAGGTACATATCCCACATTTCACGTCCTGAGTGGAAAGATTACATCCTTTTAAAAATTTGATAGAAACTGCCAAATTGCCCTCCGACCTATCATACCAGTTTATATTCCCACCAGCAGAAGAGTCTCCTTTCCCACTCCATTCTCACAAACACATTTTTTATAAATACTTTATTCATTTTTTTTAAATTAATTAATTAATTAATTGGTTGCATCGGGTCTTAGTTGCAGCAGGTGGGCTCCTTAGTTGCAGCTCGCCAGCTTCTTAGTTGTGGCATGTGAACTCTCAGTTACGGCGTGCATGTGGGATCTAGTTCCCTGACCAGGTATCAAACCCAGGCCCCCTGCATTGGGAGCGCGCAGTCTTATCCACTGTGCCTCCAGGGAAGTCCCTCATAAACACTTTATATTGTGAATATTTTAGATGTTAGCCATTACGCTAAGGCAAAAAAAAAGGCAAAAAAAAATTAGTATCCTATCATTGATTTGCCTTTCTTTGATCAATAATTAAGTTTGGCATATTTCATATCTCTATTATCAGTGGTTTTTTGTTTTTCTTCTGTGAAAAGCCTTGTTCATATTCTTTGCCCATCTATTGGGTTGTTTCTTACCTGTAAAGGCTCTTTTTCTCTTATAGATATGTTAAACATGTTTAAATTATTTTCTCTGTGGTGTCTTTTGCCACACAGAGATTTTGTTTTTATGTTACTGGATCTGATAATCTTATGTTTTATGACATAAGCTCCTATTGGATATCAAAAATGTCTCTCCTTCCATAATAATAAATGGTAGAAATTGTTTTAATCTTCCTCTTGCTTGAGAAATCCTAATGCCAAGGAGTCACTATGAATTTAGGAGTACTTTTAAATGAATTTGCATTTAATTCATCACAAGACTAGTTACATACTTTTTTGAAAGTATGAATAATACATGTATGGTTGAAAATGATTTAGTTTATAAACAGTGGCCCACACATCACTGGATTCATGGCACCTGAATGCCATCATTTTAGAACAAAGTTGGATATGATATATAATTATTATGTAAGTCTAATCTTATACCACACCCAAGGGGACAAAGCACTGCAGAATCCTAACATGGCATCCAAGCCATCAATTGTCGATTGTGTTTGCTACACTTTTAGTGCTGAGTGTTTTATTTTACTTAGAGTCTTCAAATATGGATTCTCCATGTACAACGTACACGGTAGCTCTATAATCAAAATTGACTGATTAACAAAGTGGACAACAGGAAAACAGTCTCTGAGATTTGCTCAGTGGACTCAAAGGTTGCCCTGAAATCAGCCTTTAAACTGAAAAATAGTTACACCTGAGAGCCACTTCTGTCACTAATAAAGGGGGTGGGGTATCTCTGGGAAAAGACCTTGGACCAGTCGAAAAGATACTAATACTAATAATTATTAGAGCAAACACTTATATAGTTAAGTGCTTTACAGACATTATCTCATTTAAAGCACCAACATGAGATGAGGTACTATGATTATCCCTCCTTACAGATGAGGAAATCAAGGCACAACAAAGTTGAAGTGATTGGAGGACAACTGTTTGCAGAGCTTGACCATTTCTCTCCACATAAGGAGACGGCCACTGGTGCCAAGGCCATTGGGTTATAACAGAACAGCCTCTGCAGTTCGTGAGACCCCATAATGGGATTAAACCGCAATGGTGATGCTTCTGACATGTGGATTTGGAGTGAGGTGAGGAGTCCTTCTGCAGAATAATTCTTGGTGGTTTCCAGAATGTAAATGTATACCTTGTCAGAGTTAATTAAATAATCAGCTTCTGATCTGGGTTGGAATATCCAATTGCCTGTCTTTTATTTTACCCAACCTGGTCCAGTGTAAGATTTGACTTTTTATTACACTAAGTGTAATAATTTTCTGGCATTTTATACCCATACAGGAAGAGAGAAAGAAGTGAATAAACCCTTGCAATCATTTGGATCATGAATAGCACAGACAAAGTCAATCAGGAAAATCAGCTATCTTGACAACTTAATGGCCAAAATGTGATTAAGTTATTTACATGTATTTAATCAATTATTGTTCATTTGCCATGTTTTTCAAGCCTTCTCAGAACACTCATCTTCTGCTCCAGTGAGCTTCCACAACTTTAAAATAGACACTGAGGGGGCAATCGGTACAGAGGAAGACAAAAGAAACGTGCTTCCAAAGAGAGCCAACTAAAATTAAATCTTCATGAAATTAAGAGATGGAAGCCTCAGTGTTTTGGTATATCCACAGTTAAGTCATCACAGGGCACGTCAGTATTTAAAAACAGTTGTCTGTTACTTCTGCCATCTGTATATGTATCACCTGGAAGCTTTAATGGCATGACAGGGATGAGGGATTCCTGCCCTTGACTTGATTTTCATCCAGGCCTCAGAACGACTGCTTTGATCCTTGCTACTACGTTCAGAGAATAATTTTTAATGGGGTTAGTGTTCAGGTCAACATTTATTTTTATTTATTTATTTTTACTTTTTATTGGAATATAGTTGATTTACAATGTTGTGTTAGTTTCTGCTGTACAGCAAAGTGAATCAGTTATACGTATACTTATATCCACTCTTTTTTAGATTCTTTCCTCATGTAGGTCATTACAGAGTATTGAGTAGAGTTCCCTGTGCTATACAGTAGGTTCTTATTAGTTATCTATTTTATATGTAGTAGTGTGTATATGTCAATCCCAATCTCCCGGTTTATCCCTCCCCCCTTTCCCACCCCCGGTAATGATAAGTTTGTTTTCTACATCTGTGACTCTATTTCTGTTTTGTAAATAAGTTCATTTGTACCATTTTTTTAGATTCCACATATAAGTGATACCATATGATATTTGTCTTTCTCTGTCTGACTTACTTCACTCAGTATGACAACCTCTAGGTCCATCCATGTCACTACAAATGGCATTGTGTCATTCTTTTTATGGCTGAGTAATATTCCATTGTATATATGTACCACATCTTCTTTATTCATTCCTCTGTTGATGGAGATTTAGGTTGCTCCCATGTCCTCGCTATTGTAAATAGAGCTGCAGTGAACATTGAGGTGCATGTATCTTTTTGAATTATGGCTTTCTTCGGATATATGCCAAAGAGTGGGATTGCTGGATCATATGGTAGCTCTATTTTTAGTTTTTTAAGGAACCTCCAAACTGTTCTCCATAATGGTTGTACCAGTTTACATTCCCACCAACAGTGTAGGAGGGTTCCCTTTTCTCCACATCCTCTCCAGCATTGTTTGTAGATTTTTTGATGATGGCCATTCTGACTGGTGTGAGGTGATACCTTATGGTAGTTTTGATTTGCATTTCTCTAGTATTTAGTGATACAGGTCAACGTTTAGGATGGAGACCTTAGAAATGTAAGGATTAAGGTGTCTAGAGAAGGTCCTCAGTAATTATGGAGAACAATGACCCCAGCAGCCCACAATCCAAGTGAACCACAATACCTAGAAAAGTTTTGAGTGTCCACCTCTCCCTCCTTTGATCTCCTCCTGGCTTTCTCTCTGGATCTCTCTCTTCCCCTTTTCTCTTTTGTTGCTCATTCACTCCCAGTTTCTCCTCCTCTTTTCTTCTCTCTCCCTGGCTTTGTTTTCTTTCATCCTAGTTTGTTTTTTGTTCAAATCCTCACACCATGTATGTTTCTCATAAACTCATAACTAACACACAATAATAGTTTATTAAATTTCACTTATTATTGGGTGGAGGCTTCCTGAGAAAGAGCTCAAAGAGGGATTCAAGAAAAAGACATTAGAATTAAAAGTCCTTGACAGCAGAAAGCTTTATGTGGAACAAAAGTGTGACATCCTTCACACTGTGTCCTCTAAGAGCATTAAACTACATCTGGGGAGGGTCATGAGGTGACTTGATTGAGATGGAAGGATGGTCTCAGTCACATGTGACAGATTGGAAGGAGTTTGAAGACCCAAGTGGAGGAAGATGAGAAAAGTACATTGAAAATATGTTCTGTGCAGTGCATGTGTTGGGCACTAAGTAATGCCACTAAGGTGGCATTCGGTGAAATGCCACGAATAAAGTGACATTTCAATAAGGTGAAATTTGACAGGGTTTTGTGTGATTAACAAACATCCATAGGAGTTTTAGAGACTCATTATCTCAGCTACGACAAGGAAGTGATATTGCTGCTCTGAAAGGACTCCTTGGGGGGGCTTCCCTGCAGGTGAAGGGGAGGGAAAGTAGGCAGGGCTTTGTGCCTCTCCACCCCTGCTTCAATCAGAGAAAATCTTCTTTTATTTGTTTTATACATTGCGTCCTGTGTAAGATTTAGTTTGAAAAAAGGTTTACCCACTAGGGAAAAAAAAGAAACAGTTTTAAAGTGACTGATGGTGTTCCCTATTTGTAGAGCCCAGGGTGGTGGTATCACCTACCTGTGCCCAGGTGTTCTGCCTTGGATAAGGAAGCCATGCCATGGTCCACAGAGGGCATGGAAAGCCCACTTTTGCACTGTGGTTAATTGGTTGCTAATAGATATTACAGTTAACATTTATTGGGCGCATACTATGTGCCAGGCATCATTCTGATGATTTTTGTCCCTATTCTGTCTTTTAGTTATTACTGTATTAAATCAATTCTTGGACAACACATTTGTATATTTATGTCTTGGAAGCCAGGCTGCCCTTTATAATCAATGGCAACTTAAGGTTAATAAAGTCCAATTAGCCACCTACCCTCACATTTATGAGGTAACTGCTATTGTTATACATTTTACAGATGAGAAAACTGAGGCACAGAGAGTTTAAGAAACTTGTCCAAAGGGGTACTTATAAGAGGTGATGTGATGGCTACTGCTAAACATCAAGATTGCTACTGACTAGGTAATAAGATGGCCTAGGATGATGCCTGTTAGTGCTGAGAAGAAAAGTTTTGATATGGGAACCATGATGAGGGTGGCAATATATCACAGCCATAATATGAAATTATGCATAACTTGTCGGAAAAAAAGAAGACTAAGTCTTACATTTCTGTATATTTTCTATAAACTCTGCCCTCTCTAACTTCATTATTCACAGTAAAAATTATCTATTAATGAAAAAGATGATGAGAAGGTTTTTTGCCTTTAAAGGTTATAACTTAGGTAATTCCATCAAAACTGTCTTTGCACATAGCAGGGACCCATTAAATGTTAGTTCCCTGCTTTTTTTCAGGGGTCAAAAAAACTGTCTTGTGGATCATACTTTTAAAATGTCATGGTGGTGGCTACCACCTCGGATATTAAATTTATTTGCTAAATAGAAGTAAGCATTGGGGAATATTGCAGTTAGAGCTTTGATGATTCCAGTTGATTTCTAAACAGATTTATAATGTGTAAAACAATTTTCCTGACTACTCAAGAAATAGGAAAAGCATTTAGGCAATGGAGGATCGTCTACAATTTTTTACTATAAGTTCACTGGAACATCATGGAGGAAAGGCGAAGAGAATTAAAATTAATAGCTATGATCAGGGACAGAATGTCTTGATTGTTAGAAAAGTGAATAAGAACAAAACCAACAGGAGAACTCAGTATACGTCCACTTTGTGTGAGCGTGAGGTGGGGAAAATACACAGTTTCCCTGTCACCTAGTGAGAGCAAATAGGCAAATGACGTGAATTTAGCACACGTCACCTAAGAGGTCTGTGGCTTAGGAACATGCTGAGTCAATTTGCTACTTGAGAATTTACATCACCTTGATAGTGGACTTCCCCAAAAGTGGAATTCTAAGCAACCTCATATCCCTACCTGGGGAGAGCAGAGATTTCCTTTTTCCTCTGTCTCTGACTGTCCAAATCATGCGATGGATACAAATCAGACCTCATTCCCTCCACCCACATTTTCCTTTACATAATACCACAGTAAGATTTTTCCTACAGCTTAGTCACTGGTAGATTAAACAGTATTCTGAAAATTAGGAGGCAAGGTGACAAAACTGCTTTCAAGGAATTTTTTTTAATCTCTAAATTGAGGATTGTTTAATTCATTATTCAGCAATTACCATAAGAATGTTCCAGTCTGAAAGATAAAGTGGCTTGCTATTTAAAACAATAAATAGGAAACATTACATCATCAGAAAACATTTATTGAGGCTGTGTGTTTTTGGTATCCTCCTAGATGCTATCAGGTCACTGCTCTACGAAGATACAAAGCAAACCTTAATTATACACATGATTGAGGAAATGAAAGCATGCTGGTCTTTACGTGTGAAAATGACACTAAATATGATCAGACAAATGTGCATTTGAGGTTTGTTTTACAGTTGCACTGAGTTTTCTTTCCATAATTTCTGTAGCACATTTACTGCTGGTGACCTGTGTCATAATTCTAAGATGGTTAGCGCAGGTTAGACGTAGAGTCTTTGCTCACGAAATGGTTTTTGGCTTTGAGATCTTGATAGTAACTAAAACCATGAGCAAGTACCATCATCGTCTTATGACTGATGCTTCAGTAAAAGTAATCTGGACTTATATGAATTCGGGAAAGGTTAGTAAAACCTACATTAGTGTAAGACACTAGTAAGATACAGAAGTTACAACAATATTAATTATATATGAATTCATCTACCAGAAGAAAATTAATTGGGGGAATTATGGAATAAGAACTTTAGCCATTAATATGCTAGTGGGATTCCTTTATTAAGCTTTGCATTAGAATTCATCTTGATAATATTGGCTTAAATTCGTGGTCATTTTTTCCCCTTTTGAGGCAGGAGAACCTCTGATAACTGCCTCCTGCCACAGTGGAGTGTAGAGAACCCATGTGGCTGTCTTGCTCACTGCTGTCTTTTCATGGTCCAGCACAGTGCCTGGCACAGAAAGGCACTTAATAAATATTTGTCTCCTGAACATATGAATGATTGGTTGATTGATTAAATGAATGAATGAATGAATTCATCATCCGATTATTGGCCTGTATTAGGTTGGCCAAAAAGTTCGTTTGGGTTTTTACAAATGAACTTTTTGGCCAACCCAATACAAGAAATACAATTGGATATAGCAGAAAACCAATCACTAGCTCGACCCTGATTCTTGCAAACAGAAGAATGAGACTTAGTGGACACCAAAATGGGAGGAGACCACCCACAGTCTGTTTACCTAGTATCACAAAAACAGATAACTCAGGTTCTAGAAGACAGATGGTGACTTCCCTACAGTTACATCCACGGAAAAAAAGCCAGCAGTTGTTCCCTAGATAAGACAAACTGTTTCCATTCGTAAAACAGAAGTATTTGTTAATCAACAAAGAAGTGGTCACTGGAGCAGAAACCTAGGCAAATGCCTTGATCAGTTAAAACGAATTTCCTGCAGAAAAGCATTTCTTTTGATGATAACTTTAAAAAATAATTTATGTAGTTTCTTTTTCAGTAGTCTTGCTCCATCTGTATCATGCAGCATTATTAGCATTTGTTCACAACAGAAGTGGTAAAGAAATTACTCACCACAATTGTTAGACCGGCTTATTAGAGGCAGAGAGAAAAAGAGTGGCCTTCATGGGTACTCAGTTCAGATGCTGCAGTCAGCAAAGGTGTGGGCCACGGTTGGGGAGGATGTGAGAATGGAGGAGGGAACCAGCTTGCTTCAGTTTCTGGTGAAACATTAAAATTTGTAATGCAAGCCACCTAGCCTGACAAGAGTGATTGGTTTCTTTCATTCTAGAAGAGAAGGGTTGCTGGGGAATAAATTCAGATAAATAAATATGGCTCTAAACTTTCTTTGAGTGTGAATTTCATGAAAGCCTCGCTTATGACGTCTCAGGAAATAAGTGCATATACTGGTTTTTTTTTAATTTTTATAGAATGTGCAAAATTAGATTATATCAATCATTTCTCATGAATGGCTTGATGCCATGGCTTCGGTCTTCAGTTATGAATTTGCATGTCCCATGCACTTTGATCCTTATGTGTCTGTGTATAATGAGTGCATCTTTGTTCATTTAAAATTCATTCAACAAGTATTTATTGAGCACCAACTAGTCACGCTTTCTCCTCTTGTTTTTCCATGTGTGAAAAACTGGGATGGTCTTTAGCTGTGTTTTATTGGGCACAACTTTATTGGGCAAATGTTTTAGCAGGGACTTCCTAGCACATATGGTACTTTTGTAGAAATGAAAAACAAAAACAAAAAACAAAAACCCAGCCCCCTCTGTGTGCAAAAGAATTATTTGCAAAAGTGTCTCTTCCTCTCAGAAGATGAAGCCCTATGCCTGGGCACAGGGCTTGATGAGGTGAGTGATGCATGCTTCAGCCCCTTCCTGGGCACCATTTCGCAATACGCAAAAGGCATACCTAAACGTGGAAACTCATCTAGACGAAGCCTCACAGAAACAGTTTGGGTTTTGTTCAGCTTTTGGTGATTTGGACCAAGAGTGGGGAGAGTTCCTTCGATCCATGTTAGTCAAAGAATCTCTGTACCAAGACTGTTATTAATTGTCCAACTGCGAAATAAAGGAGTTAAACTAAATGCCTTTTTTCCCCCTAAAAAATATGTATTTTGATTATATAGTAGAGAGGTCAAGCGTGTGGGCTTTGGAGTCATGTGCTTGAGTTTGAATCCTGGCTCTGTGAGTTAAGAGCAATTTGGCCATGGAGAATGTCTCTGAGCCTCAGCTTGTTCATGTGTAAAATGGAGATGATAGTACCTAGTAGCCAGTTCATAGAGTTACGATAAGAGTTAAATGATACAAGGCACATAAAGCACATAGGACAGTATCTGGAGTAAGTGCTCAATAATCGTTAGTCATTATTATTGTTATTATTATTTAGTCAATGTGATTCCATATCTCCAGAAAGCCAAGGGCAGCCATCTACCTAGCATCAGTCATCTCACTAACGCTCAATAGTTTATCCACACTTGCCACTCAGCCAGTTAAAACACCCTCTGGGTCACTTATATGTAGTAAATAAGGGCATTCATTTGGTAGGCCTTGACAAAGTTACCACCCTCTATCTCCTAACACAATTGTAATACCCCTAAGACATTTTTTATCTTTCTAAGGAAGGGTCAGGTGGCAAGCAGTTTATCCTGAGTCAGATAATTGGAATCTGTACTGACACCTCAACAGGCTCCTACAAGCAGCCCCTGGAGATTCTTAAGAAGTAATCCCTCAAGCAGATGAATTCCTGAAGCACCTAAGGAGCACAGTGGACAGTTAGCCATTGCTGTATGACCAGCAATCCCAAAGCACAGTGGCTAAAAACAACCACCATTTATTATTTCTCATGAGTTTATGGGATGGCTTAATAGCTCTGCTGATCTTGGCTAGGCTCACTCATTTGTCTGTGATCAATGGCGGGTTGGCCTTGGCCCAGACAACTAAGTTCTGTTTCACTTGGCTCTCACATCGCTCCAGCCTAGGCGTATTCTGATGGTGGTTGCCAGGGTCCAAGAGAAAAAGTGGAAACAGCAAGTCTTTTTCCAAGTCTTTGCTTGGGTCAAGTCATTAGCTAAAGCAAGTAAAGTGGCCAAGCCCAAAGTAAACATGGAAGAATATGGGTAGAGGGAGGCATGAAAAATTGGGGCCATAACTAGAATCTACCGTACTCGGCAAATATTATTTTAAGGAATTTTCTAGCTTATAAACTTGTCTAATAGTCAGCTTCATTGTTTTACTATTCTTTCACTAATATGTATATATACTCATGAATACATACATATATACATATTAGTGACTGAATGTGTACACAGCATATATGTATTATATATATAGTATGTAATACTAATATGTATATATATAGTTTTTTCTTGTTTTAGTCACAGGAAATGTCGAAAAGCGGTACAAAATCCAGAAATAAGTTGCTAGTTTCTAATCAAATGATAAAATCATATCTGAAACGTTCTGTTTTGTTTTATACTTCCTTGCATGGCTCAGTCTGGGTCTTCAGAAAAAGTGGTCACCACAAATATACTTGCCAGCAGCCAGAGCAACTGAAAGACTTCCCTATGTCCCAAACAGTGTCTTATGGAGGCCCCCAAGAGCCCCGTGTGCTTGGAACATGAACACTTTAGACAAAGAACAGAAAGAAACCTGGCCGGCATTTTAAGGAGTGTTGAAGACTGGGTGAAATCTTGATCAAGTTCTCTTCATGAGCTTTTGCTTTGCTCTTTCAGAAATCAGTTAGCAAAGTCCTTCTAAGGTAGATTAAAAAATTAAAAGGTAGGGTGAATTTATCTCTACTAAGGTAAGACTGAAGCATTGAATTATGCAGTTAAGTGACATGCTTGGGGATGCCAACACCTAGGACAGTGTGAAAGATGGAGTTCCCACTTCATAACAGCTGGCTATCCTGGTGCATAGAAGCCAGCTGGGGAGGGCAGAGGGTAGCCATCAAGGAGCTGGTTCCAACTAGTTTGCAAAACCACAGTTATAATGACCTGTAAGTCCTCTAAGTTGTTAAGTTGTCTCATAGGACATTCATTTAGACCTGAACTTTAGGATCTAAAAAAATCCTCTTAACATTGGCAAATATACTTTCTAATTTAGTTTATGTCTCCAAATTCTGCCACAGAAACACAATGGCTCATACCCTTAAATATTTGAAGACACTGTGTGGTCTGCTTCTCTCTAACTTGTTAACCAAACTTGTTTAATATTTTCCTACAGGACCTAGTTTCCAATAGTACTATCGTTTTGTTCCCTGTTTTTCTCTAGACCTTGCAGCTCTTTGCCACATCTGCTTTTAAATGTGGTGACAGTGCTGTCCCAGCTGTGGTAAATTGGGACAGTTCCCAGGCTCTGCACTCTGCCACACACACACACAAGTTACAATGACAGGTGGGTAGGAAATGACTCAGGAGGTGCTGTGTAGAGGAACCAGAGGAGGCTTCCAGCACAAGTGTGGGGAAAACCTTGAGGGTTTCAGACATAAGTGTACTCAGTCAATAAACTCATCCTTCCTCACCACTGCAGATAATAGCAGAGTCCCTCGCTCTTTCCACAGGCTCTTCAAGATGCATGTGCCAAATTAAGACTCCTGTCTCCTTCCAAGTTTATCCTTGCTATTCACTGTAACAAGAGGTTGCCTATAAATGAGAAGTCGGCACCAAATATGATTTACCCTCACCTGTCTCACTGCGCTAACCACAGTGACCCCCAAGGAGTAACCAAAATCTCTTACAACTCTAATAACAGCCAAACAAACTCAAACTCCAGCCTTAGTAAGTCATTCTTCTAGCGATGCAGCCTGATAGGTGTTTTTCTTTTGACCAGTACTCCAATGCTCACTATACTCGGCTTGAACTACGACAACTCCCTGGTCTTTTTTTTTTTTTTTTTTTTGCTGTGCACGGGCCTCTCCCTGTTGTGGCCTCTCCCGTCGCGGAGCACAGGCTCGGGACGTGCAGGCTCAGCGGCCATGGCTCACAGGCCCAGCCGCTCCGCGGCATGTGGGATCTTCCCGGACCAGGGCACGAACCCACGTCCCCTGCATCAGCAGGCGGACTCTCAACCATTGCACCACCAGGGAAGCCCCTCCCTGGTCTTTTTTTCCCCGCTCCCTCCCTTCCTTCCTTCCTTCGTTCCTTCGTTCCTTCCTTCTTTCCCTTCCTTCCTTCTTTTCCCTCCTTCCTTCCTTCCTTCCCTTAACTACTCAAATCTTAGTCTTTTCTCACAAAAGTAGCTGGAGTGGGTTGGCTGAATGCATGAAGAGGAGAGTTATCCCTGCAGGTTCTGCTTTACTTACTTGCCTCTAGTGTACTTCATCCTACTCTAATGTGGAGTTTCTAAAAATGCATTTCAAGTAAATAGTAAGGAGTTGCAAACAAAAGCTTTCTGTGATTAAATATGCATGGGAAAAGCATTAAGCCAGGCTTCTTGATTGCAGGACTTTCTGACTGTTTAATATGCTGTTGCATCTGTGACTTTCCAGCAGTGTGCATGTAACCATGGAGACCCTTCCTCTTGGCGCATCACATGGGACGAGTCGTACAGGATTCACCCTGGGAACTCTGGTTTAACTCGTGAAGGTACATCCCCAACACATGTGTGGAGCATCCCTCCCAAGGGATGCTTTAAGGGATACCCTTAAAGTTCTCTTTGTTAGTGATCTAGTGTGGAAGAAGGGTACTTTCTATGTTTTCTCCCATTGATTTTCAGAATCTAAAGTTTTGGATCATTCATTCAGTCGAGAAATGTTTATTGAATCCACAGTTTGTGCCAGGCAGATAGACCAAGAATCCCAGCCTTTATAGAGCTTATATTCTGGTGGTGGAGTCAGATAATGAACAGATAATAACGTAAACTATAAGGTACGTTGGACACGGAGGATTGCTTAGGAGAGAAAAAGCAGAGGAAGATAGGGAATGTGGGGTCTGAGAGCAGGAGCTATTTTTCACCACGTTCACAAAGAAAGCCCTATGAATGAAGGAGTAAGGAAGTTAAGCCATGAGAATATCTGCTGGAAGAAAACGTCAGGCAGCGGACATAAGTCTGGAGTTTGGGAGAGCACTCAGGGCTGGAATCTACATTTGGTGTGATCAGCATGCATATGGTGTTTAACACTGAGAAGCTGGTTGAGACCACCAAGGGAGTTAGTGTAGATGAAGAAAAGAGAAGGTATGAGAATTAAGGCACAAAGTGTAAACACCTCAAAAGTTTAAAGTTTGCCCTGATGAGGAGGAGCAATCAGCAAAGGAAACTGACGTGGAATGGTCACTGACAAGGACGAAAACCCAAGAGAGTGGCAGCCAAGTAAAGAAAGAGAATGATGGACCCAGTGAAATGCTGATAGAGGAAGTGAGATGTAGACTTCACATTGACCTAGATAGAGCAATGTGGAAGTAGCTGATTTAGGAGAACAAAAACTCAGGGAATAGTGGGGTTAGAGAGAGAATGGAAGGAAAGAAAATAGAGTCAGTAGGAAGAGATCGTTATTTCAGAGAGTTTTGCTGTAAAGGGTAGCAGAGAAATGAAGTAGTAGGCAGAGAGGGGTGAACAGTCAAAACTATTTTGAAGATGGGAAAAATAATAGTCTGTTTTTATGCTAGTGTAAATGATTCACTAGAAATGAGAACATTGACGATAACAGAGAAGGGGCAGAATGGCTGCAGCGGTGTCCTTGAGTGACCAAGTGGAGGTGGGATCCAGAGCACATGTGGAGGACTTGCCCTTAGATAGGAGCACAGTCTGTTCTTCCAGGACAACAGGAGGGGAGGCTGAGAATATGGACGAAGATGCAGCCAGGTGGGTAGACATGGTGGTGGGGGCATGAAGAAGCTCTCTTCTGAGTGATTCCATTTTTTCTGAGAGAAATGGAAGCAAGGTCATTAGCTGAGACTGCAGTTGGGGAAGGAGGTATTGGAAGAAAAGATAAGATGTGAAATAATCATAGGGGAGTGGAGGTAGTGAAAGGACTAGGGAATTTAGTGAGGTTATCAGATAACCCTGTGGCCCATTTACGGTTGGTTAGTCATGCACTTTTAGTGAGAGTAGTTGGTATGGATGCATGTGTTTCTCCAGCCAAGCTCAGTTGTGTGCATATGAGCACGGAGAAGGTGAAGAGGTGGATTTAACCACGGTTGTACTTTTGGTAGATGAAGACAATGAAATGAGAAAGGGGGCGATAATAATGATGAATAATGAGGGAAGTGATGACAAAAGGCTTGAGTAAGGGACAATCCAAAGTTAGTAAGAGCAGTAAGTTGTAAGTGGTGAAGTGAAGGATTGTTTGGAGTTGGGGCACTAGAGAGAATAAGCCGGAAACATAGAAGATGGTGGTCAGAGGGTGGGATGCTTGCAACTGAGGTTATAAAGGGATTGAAATGACTGATAATGACAAGGGCTAATGTTGTCAAACCCAAGTTCATGTGCCCAATGCACAGTGAGGCCAAACAAACCTAAACGTCGGAGTTTGGAGCGGAGAAAGTTTATTGCAGAGCAGAGCAAGCAAGGAGAACAGGCAGCTCTTACTCAAAAAACCCGGACTCCCCAATGGTTTTCAGGGAAGAGGTTTTATACGCAACATTTGCAGGGATGTCTACAGGGTCTGTGACCTTCCTCTGATTGGTTGGTGGTGAGGTAACAGGGTGGTGTTCCAATAATCTCAATCATGAGCTGTCTGGTTCCAACCAGTCTGGGGTCCACAGGCTTGTATTCAGCCTGAAGTTACCCTTCTCCACCTGGGTGTGGGCCTTAGTTTCTGTAGAAGAACTCAGAGATGTATTGTTACGTACATCCCTTGAGGAGGAACCAGGACTGCTTTATCGCTGCACTATTGTTTCTTGACTGATTCTCCCTTGTTTCTGCATTCCTCCCTTCCCTGATTAGTAACTGTTTGAATCTGCCCTTTGGAACTCAGGGAAGGTGTAGGAGGCTGAGGCCTTTTTCCTACAAACAAGAAACAGGGGATATGGAAAGGCTTTGTACCTTGGGAGGGTCCCAGTCCTGCTTGGTTCCACTAGTAGAATGTGACCGTAGAAGTGAGAGGCAGATGAGGTCAAGGAATTGATGTCAATAACTTAAATCACCAAGAATTGTCAGGAGCAACGTTGTAGGAGGTGAGTGACAGTTAACTAAGAGTTAAAATTTCAAGGAATGAGGGAAGGGACCTGAGTGGAGGGGGAGTGTAAACACTGAAACTAGGAGACTAGTTGGAGGTATGGGCCTTGTAGCCTACAGTTCAAAGCAGGTGTTTTGTTTTTAGGGTGGAGGAAGCAAGAATAATCTGGGATTAACAATGAGGAGCCAGTCATTTGCCATCTTGTCTTCTTTTCTCATCGTCTTGTACCTTCTATAGTATATCCTGCTAACTGGGTATTTTAGAGGCTTTTTATTGCTTGGTTTTCTTTTCTCTTAAACTTGTTTTCTTTTTGTCTTCGCTTAGTGCCCCAGGGATCTAATCCTCAGCCCGTCCTGTTCTTTAGAATCACCTGAAGTGGTTTTTAACATTATACCATACCCAAGCCCTACTGTGATGCATACTGATTTAATTGTTCTGGGGTGGGGCCCAGGCATCTGTATTTTTTTTAAGCTCTCCAGGTGATTCTGCTGGACTGTCACGTTGAGAGCTACTGCCCTAGGGAAGAGTTTGACAGTGTTTGAGTCTTTGTAGGCAAAGGCATTTTTACAGAGAATGGCCTGTAGTTTTCATTACATCCTTAAAAACATTCCTGACTCAAGATTAAGTCTAAGCTCCTCATTTTTCTGATGAGAAAACTTAACCTTAATTGATTTTTTAAAAATCTTTTTCACTGGAGCTGGAGATAGGAATTGGGAAAAGGGAGTTTGTTAAAAGCCGCATAGCACAGGGAGATCAGCTGGGTGCTCTGTGACCACCTAGAGGGGTGGGATAGGGAGGGAGACGCAAGAGGGAGGAGATATGGGGATATATGTATATGTATAGCTTATTCACTTTGTTATACAGCAGAAACTAACACACCGTTGTAAAGCAATTATACTCCAATAAAGATGAGAAAAAAAATCATTTTGAAAAATTTTTTTAAAAATCTTGGAAGAACAATATCATATTAAGTAAAATGATGGTGTCTTTTCCAAAACATCAGCAGGACTTTGAAACCTCCATTAAGTGGAATCCATAAGGGGAACCCGCCACCCTGTGCATCCAGGATCCTCTCCGCCCTCCCCTCCTGCCCTCTAAAACTGCGAAATGTACCCGGGTAACAGATTCCGGGGGTTCTCTCACTGCTGGTTTCTGCGTAGGAGTGCTGCACACACCAGGCTCACTTAGCACCTGCGTTTTATGATGTGAAAACTGCACATCCACCATATGAGCATCACCTCAAATTGTATAATTTTTTTCTCACAAAGTGGAAAAAAGAAGTTTCATAATATGCATTCAACCGCTCCTGACCTCCTGAAGGAACAAGATGAGTTAAGAATGGGGTCACGAAGTTGGAAAGCCCTGGAGGCAGAAGCCCTCTCTGAGCTGTGATGGCCTGCACTGTGCTTTGCCTGCTGTGTCCAGGCTCTCACCCTTTGCCTGCTGCAGCAGGGCCAGCCCCAGCTGCCAGTGCACTCGGTTTCGTGAATTTACTTGCTTATGTATTAAAATGCTTGCCAATGTGAACTCCGTGGACCTGGTTCCTTCACCACAGACCTTAAGCCTTTGATAGGGAAGGCAGGAATGTCTTGGAATCATGCACTTTAATTATAGCCATAATCTTTACTTAGCCATCCTTTATCTAGTCAGTTGGGATTCTGAGATGCCCAAATTAAAACATGACATTTATTTTTTTTAATTAAAATTTTTTTTTAATTCTTTTTTTTAACATTTTTATTGGAGTATAATTGCTTTACAATGGTGTGTCAGTTTCTGCTGTATAACAAAGTGAATCAGCTATATGTATACATATATCCCCATATCCCCTCCCTCTTGCATCTCCCTCCCACCCTCCCCATCCCACCCCTCTAGGTGGACACAGAGTTATTTGTAGTGAGGTGGATGGACCTAGAGACTGTCCTACAGGGTGAAGTAAGTCAGAAAGAGAAAAACAAATACCATATGCTAACACATATATATGGAATCTAAAAAAAAAAAAAAAAAATGTTTCTGAAGAACCTAGGGGCGGGACAGGAATAAAGACGCAGACATAGAGAATGGACTTGAGGACACAGGGAGGGGGAAGGGTAAGCTGGGACAAAGTGAGAGAGTGGCATGGACATATATACACTACCAAACATAAAATAGATAGCTAGTGGGAAGCAGCCACATAGCACAGGGAGATCAGCTCGGAATTTTTTAAATTTTTTACAGAACTTTTAAAGGTTACCTTCCATCTGCAGGTATTACAAAATATTGGCTATGTTCGCCATGTTGTACAATACATCCTTACAGCCTAGTTTGTACCTCCCACTCGCCCACCTTCATATTGCACCCCACACACACACACAGACACACACACCCACACACACACACTGGTAACCACTAGTTTGTTCTCTGTATCAGTGAGTCTGCTTCGTTTTTTGTTATATTTGTTAGTTGGTTGTATTTTTTAGATTCCACATGTAAGTGATATAGAGTATTGAAGACATGACATTTCTAAGCAGTTAGCACAAAGATGATAGGAAACAACTTATAACTTGTTAGGGGAAAAAGAGGTTCTGGAAAGCACTAGCCAGAAGAAATTCCTGAACGTACCTGCCTTAGCCTGTAGCTGCCATCTCTGACCTAATGAGTGCTAACACCTCCTCATCCCTGCATGTAGTAGGGGAAAATAGACATTGGCAGATAGAACGCGTCCACAAATGCACTGGGTGGAAGTGCATGTGGCTTCTCCCTTCTCTCTCCTTCTCTCCCTTCCTCCTAACATTGGCTGGCATCCTCCTCCCTTTTCTCTTTATGCACGTAGACTCTACATCGACCTCAAGTGCACGCTTGACCCACACCCCCACTGCCATTCACTGACGCACTTTCTCACAGCCACCCACGCAGTTGCTCACTTGTGCTCCTTTCATGTCCATTTCTGTCCAGGATGCCTTGGTTGTAAGCATTTGCCTGACACTCAACAGCAGTAGCCTGTAGGTCTGCAGGCCTCTTGGACTCCGAAGCAGCCAAAGCAACCATGGGTTGACCTGTGACGCTCCCCACTCCTCCATAGTATTTGGATCAACTTTTGGAGGAGCCCGGGATGACACACATAAATGTGAAGATTTCAGCACGAGGTCTCCAGAGTGGAGGCTGCACGTTAGCTGCCCTTAGGTGCCTCTGGTCAGAGCTCTGTTTAGCTCACGTGGCATCTTAAAAATATTGTTGGGGTCACATTTAGCAAAAATATTGAGTCGACATTTAAAGCTAGGAGGTGCCACAACTTCTTTTATGTAACCCTGGGTCTGCATTCCAGCCAGGCAATCACTGGCTGGAGGTGATTAGCTCCTGTGCCCCTTTGACAGGGTATCTCCCCAGTTTGCTGTAGTCCCCACCAATCCTTATCCGTCCCAGCCTCCTGCCTCTTCATGTGTTTGCCATACTTGTCTGGCTCATGGAGGCACTTGTGCTGGGCACTTACCCTACAGCTAGAGTCTACAAATGGAATCCAGTCCAGTCTGATGGGAAGCCAACCCCAAAGAGATAACCTACATTTTATCTTTATTTGGGGTTGTGAAAACCCAAGAGGAAGGGCAGCCCAGGGGGACAAGGCTGCCCCAGGCTCTTTGGTACAATAGAAAGAGCATCTGCTTCAAGAACAAACAGCCCTGTGTCTAAATCTAAACTCAGCTACTTGCCAATAGTTTAACTTTGGGTGACTCAGCTGCTAAGAACCTGTATTCTTTTTTATAAAATGGAGGTATTAACTGAAACATGTTGTGAGGATAGGAAATAATATATATAAGAAAATACCTACCACCGTAAATGCTAGCTGCTGGTATTATCTACTCCTCCTCTCCTTTCTGGCCCATGCACATTCTGAGTACTAGAGTGTACACATACACAGTGCTGGTGAACATATGTCAGCAGGGAGAGAGGGTGCTGCCAGTAATACTGGCCAATAATGATGACGCCAAACAAACTGAAAGGTATTCCAGAGATCTCTTGGCGCCCCAAAGAGCTAGGTGCGCAGAGCTCTTGTCATAGCGGGTGGTTTCTGAAGTACCAGGACCCTAAAACCAGCACCCTGAAACTGATCAAATGTTTTGTGTCTCTGCTATGCTGATAGGCCAGGAGAGAAAGGCCAGGAATCTGCACTAGAGCAGTGGTGGGAGAAAAGGAAAGGAAGGGACATATTTAAGAATTCTGTAAGAATTAAGACTGATAGATATGTAAGGAGTGTGTTGGTTTTGTACTCTGTCTACTTCGCTTAGCTTGGAGTCAGCATTTCCCAGAATTCCCTTCTTTGTACGGTTCTGGGTCGGGGGTAGCCACACAGGCATTTTGGTGTCATTTGTAAGGTGGAAGTGAGACAGCAGCCACCCTGTTGCCACTGATCTTCTGGCTCCCCTGGGCAGCAGCTGACCCACAGCCTCCGCGAGTGCTGGGCTGGGCACATGAACAGCTCAGACTTGTGGTTCCAGCTTTTCCTGCTGGTCATCAGGGTTAGGTGCAGGGAGAGACAGACACGAGTTCCAATGTTTCCTTGTAGGTTCTAGTTTATCCTTGTGATTCTAGTTTTCCCTTACTCTTCCCCAAGTGTGTTCAACTTTCCTTCCTGACTGCCAGCCCTCCTGACCAAAAGTGACGCCACTGGATGGCTTACTGGAGTAGCCGGAGGCAGGTGCCATAAAGGGCCAAGAGCCTTCCTTGGACTTGAGCATCAGCCCTCATAGTTCCACGCTAGCGGCTGGTTAGTATTTTTCTCTGGAAATAGCTAATTCAAATTGAAATGCACAGTTTGTTTTCAGTCGCTTACTTCCCTAGCTTCTCCCATAGTTGTGTGAGGTCTGTTTCCTACAATCAGTCCCTCAGTCCATAATGTCCGTAGCTGTTCTTCTCCCATGGAACCCTGACCGATACACGGACGAAGGGAAGGAAATGGTGGAAGGTTTCCAGGTCTCTGGCTTGGAATATGAACTGGATGGATGTGTATGAAGAATCTCCAAAAAATAGCTACAGATACATAGCCAAAGCTTTTGAAAGGAATCCCCTAATGGCTCTAAAACGAAGATGCATTGGATTAATCTAGAGAACCCAGAAATCTAGGGAAGTTTTCTTTCCCAACCCAGGACTCATTTTCATAAGCCTTCATCTCCAGGTCACACTTTCACCTGCCTTACTACTCTGTGTGAAAAGAGATGTATCTCTAGATGAATTTGTCTTTGGATGGATCAGACCACCACTGCCCTCAGAAATAATGGCCAAAACTATTTATCCTCGGTCCATATTAATATAACTTCCTTACAATCCATCTGTATATTTTTATTTTTATTTCTATATGCCTATCATATACAGTCTGAACAATTCTAGCAGAGAAGGTTTGCATAGCAAGGTGGCTCTGTGACCTTAAGGAGACTAAACTTGATTGGGAGAAGAAGTTACAATGGAAGGAGGGTCTCGCCGTCCTTTTATTGAAGGTAGAGAAAATTACTAAGAAGAAATAGCTAATCCAGTTTGAAATGTGAAGTTTATCTTCAGGATCCGTTTTCACGTCATATCATGATGGCCTCCCTAGTTTTCTCCGGCTGCTCATTAACCACACTGTCTATGGTGGTTGCACGCTTTTATGGTGGGAAGGAGAGGGAGCTTTGAGAGAGGTGCTAGGGAGAGCACTTGGTATTTTCTCTGATCCAGGACTGAAGATTTGAGGCATAACTCGCAATCATTGTGTGTGTTTAAGTGTGGTTTTTTCCAGTTGGATAGGAATGACTTCATAGTGTATGAGCATTTTGGAAATGTGCAGTATATCATAAATTTGTTCCTAGAGTATCAAAAAGTTGTTTGTCAGCTGTTTTTCTTTCTGAGAATTAAAAAAAATTTTTTTTAATCTAGGGGAAAGCTACAAAACTGGAGAGCAAATGAGTATACTCACATCCATCAACCTCAGAAGACGTTTTAAAGCATTTTATTGAGGCATGAATTGAATTGAAATACTACCGAGAAAGGTAAAATCTTTGTATTATCTGACCACTTCTCACCACCTCCACTGCTGCCATCCTGCCAAGCTCTCATCACCTCTACCTGGAGTATTACAACAGCCTCCTACATGGGATCCCTGCTTCCACCCTCTCCTCCTACAATTATTCACAATGCTCTACAGCCAAAGGGATACTTTTAAAATATGTCAGATTATGTCAGTCCTCTGCTCAAATTCCCCAGCGGTTTGGTTTTCCCTCAGGGTAAGAGCTAAAGTCTTTGCAATGCCCAAAAAGGCCCCACATCATCTGCCCTTTGACCCTCACTCTCCTCCAAATACACTGGCCTCCTTGCTCTTCCTTGAATATGCAGGCACACTGCTGCCCCAGGACCTTTGCACTAACTGTTCCCTTTGCTTGGAACACTTGGCCAACTTCCTCACTTCTTCAAGGTTTTGTGCAAATCTTACCTTCTCTATGAGGCTATGCTGACAGCCTCATTAAATAGCAAACTTCCACCCACTGCCTCACTTCTCATCCATCTTACTCTGCTTTTTCTTTTTTTCATTGTAATTATCACTTGTTAATATCCTGTATAATTTACTTATATGCTATGTTTATTGTTTATTTTTTGTATCCTCCCACTAGAATGTAAGCTTCATGGGGCCAGTTATCTTTGACTTTTTCTACATTGATGCAGCCAAAGTACCTAGAATTGTGGCACATAGTAGGGGCTCAAAAAACAGTTGTGGAGTTGAATTGAATGCTCATAGTAGATATTGAGATTCAGCAGTTATAGTATAATGAGCTTTATTATATGTACAATTGATCTTTGAACAGTAACACGGGTTTGAACTGTGCAGATCACTTACAGGTGGGTTTTTTTCAACAAATATGTACTACAGTACTGCACATTCCATGGTTGGTTGAACCCGTGGTTGTGTCCCCCTGGATACGGAGGGCTGACTGTAAGGTAATACACAGTTTTCCACTGGGCAGAAGGTTGGTGCCCCCTAACCCCCCAACTATTCAGGGATCGACTGTTCAGAATCAGAAGCAAGTGTGCAGAAAGATATAAAAATGATTTGGTTGTAAGAGTTGTCTGTCACATATGATATGATATAAATCAGAATTAAAGTGCTTATGGCTTTTGTGTCCAGCGGTGATGGACGTTGTTCAATGTCACACCAACATCACGGCCACCTCGTTGTCCTAACAATGATAGAAGAAGCTGTCTCAAAATATCAAAAGAGACAAGCAAAGCATGTTTTAGGAGGGATACTCAAGTACTAGTATCTGAAGTCAGTTATCCTTTGTACAATAAACTTCCCACAATTTAGATATAATACACTTTAATAGCTGTTGAACGCTTTTCCAACGTGGCTGGCACTATGTGAGTTGCTTTCCATGCTTGAGATCCTTTAACCCTTGCACAGGCTAGCAAGTGGATGTTATGATTTTGCAGATGAGGAAACTGAGGTAGAGAAATGCTCCCCAACATCCTCAGTGTCACACTGACAGTAAGTGGACTCGCCTGAGCCAGGCTGCCTCCTGAGACTGGTTTCTTTGCTGAGCGTACCAATGAAAAAAAAAAAAATTGCAGGGAATTTGTTTGCTTGTTTGTACTTGTAACATGGACACTCTCACTCTCTCTTCCCCATTCTTTCCCTCTAACAGAGGATTCTTTGCTTTCAGGATGGCTCTTGGGTTCCCTTTTGTTGTACAGAATGCAATTGATGAGAAGGTGGGACACTGAAAAGACAGAGGTTAATATAGATCCACATAGTAAAACTTTAATCAAAGAAGGGAGTGGCAAAAGCCTACTTGGCTTGAGCTTATGGTAGCATTTGTTTTTTACATGATCCTGAAGGTAAATTTTGGAACTAATTTAATATTAAGGCAATATTGAGGATAAGATGGGGAAATCAGATTTTAAACAGATTTAGCTAAGTGTGTATTTTGAAAGTAATCCCCCTATGACACATTCAGGAGAGACTATTGTGAGAGATAAAATAGTGTTTATCTACTTTTCAGTTGCTGGACAGTTGTTTCTTTGAATTTCACATGGGATTGTATCACAAAGTGGCTTGCTTATATGGATTATTATGTTTTGAAAGGAAGGAAAATGGTTAATTAGCTCCACCATCACCCAAGCTCAAAATCACAAAGTAACCTGATGCCTCCTCTATTGCTACATAGTAAATCACCCCAAAATTTAGTGGCTAAAAACCACAATAAGCACTTATTATGTCTCACAGGTTCACTCCCCTGTGGACCCCCCCACAGGACTTCTGGAAAGCCTCACAGCATCGTGGCTGGCTTCCCACAGACTGGGCAAACCAAGAGAGCGGGAAGATACACCGTCTTTATGACCTCGCCTTGGAAGTCACACACCATCACTTCCACCATGTCCCACTGGTCACAGGTCAGTTCCAGTGTGAGAGGGACCCACCAAGGCATGAAAACCAGGAGGTGAGGATCACTGTGGGAAGGGGGTCATCTTAGAGACTGGCAACCACACCTCCCTTTTTCTTTCTCCCCAAATCCAAATGGTCCCTGAATACTGACTCTTCTTCCTTTATGGCTTTTTCTATTTCTGCCGTCTCACTATTTAACTCTAACACCCCATCCTGATCATGTCTGGACTAATGTAGTGGTGAGAAGGCCCTGACTCTCAAGTTCTCTTTCTTCAGCTTCCAGGGACTGTCTGTAGGGTCCTAGAGCAGCGCCATCCAGTAGAACTCTCTGCAATGATGAAAATATTCTCTATCTGTACTGTTCAGTAGAGTAGCCACTCACCACAGGTGCCTATTGAGCATTTGAAATGTGGTTAGTGTGAGGAAGTGTGTTTTTAATTGTGTTTGCTTTTAATTAATCTGAATTTAAAGAGCCACATGTGGTAAGCGGTTACCAGAGTATTCAAGACAGATCTAGAGTCTATAGTTCTATAGATTAAAAAAAATTTTTTTTTATTGAAGTATAGTTGATTTACAATGTTGTGTTAGTTTCCACTGTACAGCAAAGTGAACCAGGTATACGTATACATATACCCGCTCTCTTCTAGACTGCATTCCCATATAGGTCATTACAGAGCACCGAATAGAGTTCCCTGTGCCGTACAGTAGGTTCCCATTAGTTAGCTTTTATATATAGTAGTGTGTATATGTCAATCCCAATCTCCCTTTTTAATTCCCCCTCCCTAGTTCTATAGTTTTATAGCACACGGTAGGCATCCCACTAGACAGACCTTCTTTCCCTCTTCTCTGTGGCCAGCTGTGGTGCTATAAAAAGTGCTCTGTGAAAATCTGAAGTTGAGTGCTTTAGAGATAGAGCAAAGAGAGTGTTCTAATTCCCACACAGACTGCCTTACACTCCTTCTGTGCCCATGAACCAGGCGTGTTGGAGAATAGAAAGATGTGGCTCTGTCTTGAGGAAGGTATGATGATCTAGGGAATTCAAGCTGCACAGACACCAGAAAACATCTTGGGTTAATACCATAAGTGAGAGAAAATAGTTAACTTGCAGTTGCTGTTTATGATTTTATTGTCAACCGAAAGCCTTTTAATATAATCCCATTTACATCATCCCCACCACCTTCACCATCCCATCCCCAGGCCCTCTGGACCATATTGTGTGTAACCCTCACAAAGACCTGTGGTGTAGATGTATTACCCTCCCTCATTTTTATAGATGGGGAAACTGAGGCTCCGGGAGGCTGGGAAACTTACCTAAGGCCCACACTGTGAGTGAGTGGCAGAGAAGGGCTTTGACCCCAGGACTGTCCTGATCCAAAGCTTATTTCTTCAACCATTCTGCTCTACTGCCTCATTCTTTTTAATACGTCCTTCACATTGCTTACTTGGTTTTGAGTGTCTCTGTGTATGATTCCTTTTTCTCGATATTATTTTAAGTATACAATTACATAAATAAATGCAGTTTGAATTTGGCATTAGCTGTAGCCTGGTTTACCCATTGTTGAGCGTAATCACAGAACATAATTTACTACCCAGCCTGTCTCCTCTAGGGAAGCGGGAGGCAGCCCAGTGTGAGTTGTATGCTTAACATTTGCTTACAGGGTCAGCTTTTTGTATTTTCTCACATCTGCACATTGGACTGTCAGAATCTGAAGGGAACGTATGATTATCAAATGTTTCTAGACCCACTTCCTCATTTTCAGAGGAGAGAATTAGAAGGCCCATGAGTTTCCATAACTTGCAATGATAATTCTCAAGAAGGTTAAATTATCCCTCACCAGAGAAGAGGCAGCCGAACTTTTAGAAATCCCTCTATGCACATACGGGTTATAGTTTATTTTATGATATTCCCAAATCCACTTGTTCACAGATTCAAAGTGACAGCCTATGGGCGGCTGCTGCTGCCATCTGTTGGCGACGAGCAGAGCTGATGTATAAGATGGTTTATATCCGTGAAAGTTCTGAAGTTGAAACTTCATCACGGGAACCTCTGCATTCATCAAAAAAAAAAAAAAGTAAAGCATGTGGAGTCAGATAAACCCAGGTTCAAATCTCGGCGTCACGCAAGAAGTGTAACCACTTTAATTCTTGGTTTTCCGTTTGTAAAATGGGGATAATACCTAGTTCACAGAGATGTTGTAAGAATTGAGCAACAAAAGTATATTAGTTTGGGTAAAGGCTAGCCAAAATTTCAATGGCTTAACGTAGTCTCTTGTTAACATCACAGTTTCTTGCTCACATCACAGGTCAGAGTGGGTGCTCTAGATCACCACGCAGCTCTCCTCCAAGTGGCAATTCCGGTCCAAGCTCCTTCCATCTCATGACTCCACCATCTTCAACTTTGGCCTCCAAGGTCACCAATATCCACCAGGAGCAAGAGGAGAGGGCGTGGAGGTGTGTAAGGAGGTTTTTGTGGGCCAGGCCTGGAGCTGCATACATTACTTCTACACCCATTCCATTGGTCAGAGTTCATCTCATGGTTGCATCTCACTGATGGGAAGATGGGGAAACATGGTCCAGCAGTGTCTGCCACAGCCATAATTTTTAGCAATAGAAACATAAGCATCACTTTAGTGAAGTTACGAATTTTTCTTTAGGTATTATATAACACTATATTTTTCTCAGTTTTTAGTATGAGGCAGATCTGAAACTAAAAGGTAGTGTAGTGTGGTGAAATGAACAGTGGTCTTGGAGATGTGGCTTCAAATCCTGTGTGATCTTCGACATATCACTTGGCCAATCTGAACCTCATCTGGAGAACGATGGGAGTAAAGCCAGCTGGTACCTGCATAGTCTGCCCTCACTCCCATCTCTCCAGTGCTACGGGTTTACAGCTTTGTGCACAGAGGTAATGCAAAACAAAACAAAACAAAACATGCCGGTGACTCTCAGAGTAGACAAGTGATAGGACACAAGTGTGGATGGGCTTAGAGGGGAAGATTTCTAAAAGAGGAGTCACTTTAAGCCCATTCTTGGAGGAGGTGATGGTCCTGAGTAGAGGGAATGAGGTATGGGATGCTGTGCAAAGAAGGCATGAAGAGGACCATACAGAGAATCTGTGGGAGATAGCATGATGAGGGGAAGCGCCTGGCTGAAAAGGGAGAATGTGTTGGAGTAGGGCTGGGGGCACATTAAAGATGTAGTTTGATAGGAGGGGGAAAGAACAGGTTGATAATAAGCTGCCAGACTCGGGTGGTCACATTTAATACAAAAGGATCCCAATAGGAAGCCAGTTATGGTTTTTGTATGGGTGAATGACATCGTGAAAATCTGCTAGTCATTGTGAAAAGCAATCTGATTAGATCATAGCTTGACTGTGACATAGCACTTGATGTGACAGTACTTCTTATTAAATTGCTGAAATTCTTACGTTTAAATGCTCCATAAATAATCTTTCAAATATGTTATCTGAATTACATACCCATTTCAAGGAAAAAGAAGGAGTTTTACCTGGTAATGGAGGAAAGATGAGGATGTGGGAAGAATCAAATTGTTTACATTGAAAGAGAGCCCTCATTTCTCTGCTTTATTTTATTTTATTTTATTTTATTTTTAATTGAGGATATATACGTAGGTAAGACATGAGTCAGAGCAAACTCAGAAAGTACCTAGAAGCCTTCAGCATTTGAAGCATGCTAGCTAGTTTCATGTGGGTGAAGCCTGGTTTTCAGGAAGACAAATTGAAAATAGAACTTGTTTGTTTAGATTTTGCCATTCTCTGGGGGACAAACATACAAGGATGGTCCATGAACCAAGAGCGGGAAGAATTTCTTCTTGGGAACTGCTGCAGAGCCTTGATTGGAGAGAATATGGCCCCAGAGCATCCCCTGAGCACATTGCAGCTTTTCTCTGGACTGAGTTTGGGGAGATGCTGTCTTAGCAAAGTCTGAGCAGAAGTTCAGTCCAGTCCTTCAGCCAGGTCTCCAATAAAGGCCTCTGTCACACTCTCGAGAAACACTGGAGGATTGAAACTTTCCACGGGAAAGCTGTTGATGATGCCCTTGACTCTCCGTCAGCTCTAATAAGCTCGTGGGAAGCATTATTTCTGTTTGTTTGTTTGTTTTTAAGAAAAAGGTTACATTTTACATGAGTAACTATTTGTTATTTACTACATATGATTTTTTTTTTTTACAGAAATGTAATATTCTACTCTTAAATAACCACGTGAGCTTGGCGAGTCACAAGGCTTTTCTGGGCTTCGGGCTTTGGTTTTCTTCTCTGTAAAACACAGAGACTAGATTATATAATCTCCGAAGTCTCTTCCTGATCTGAAATGATAAGTTCTAATTCAAACAACTTCCTCTTTCTGGTGAACTATCATGAAGCCTGAGGTTACTTTATCACACTGTTCTAAATCTCTATCACTCTTAAAATGTATAGGAAGAAGACTGGCAGCTCATCGAGCGTGCACTGCAGGAAGGATCCTTAGTTCAGCACAGCAGCAGGTTGGTGGGAGACTGAGCTCAGAGCTATTTCCCTCCCACCCCCGCAGTCAGGGGGTTGTTCACACCTTTACGCTTCTTAGAAACACCAGTGTTTTTATTGCGGCTGTGCAGTAGATTCTCTGGCTGAGCGCACTTCCCAGATTGGCGGTAGTTTATTTGCTATCTACTCTTATTCTTTATCCACTTCCATGTTTTTAAATGGGTTTTACTTCTTTCTCAGAAGGTAATTTCTTCTACAGCAAGACCGTATCCTAAAGAAAGCAATTTTATATACAGGGTCCAGGACAGAGTGTGATGTGATGATAATATGGTAGTCAGTGATGGGAGCTAGAAAAATACCGTAGGATTTTAGAGCTGGGCTAATTTGGTAGCCATCAGCCACATGTGGCTTTTAAAATTGAAATTTACTAGAATTGAATTAAATGAAAAATTCAGTCTCTCCACCATACTGGCCACATTTCAAGTGCTCAGTAGGTACACATAGCTAGTGACTACCATTGTGAACAGCCCAGATGTGGCACATTCCCATCACGGCAGAAATTCAATTGGACGCTGCTGCCTTAGAGATCAACTAGTCATAGAAACATATTCTTAAGAGATGTCAGGGAGCTTGAAAACCACCTAGTACACTCTTCTATCCAGGATGGTTCAGATCTTTCCAGGACCAAAGAATTTATCACCTTGCAAAGCAGTCCATTCCATTTTGGGAAAACTTTATACTAGAACGTTCTTCCTTACACTGAGTCAAAATCCATATCCCTGTAACTTCTGCTCTCTCTCTCTCTCTCTACATTCAGGATAAGTGTAATAATTCTTCCACTTAGATCTTCATCAGAGCAATAATGCCACTATTGTGTCAGCTTCCCCTCATCTTTTCCAGTTAACCCATGCCCCCGGGGAAGAGGCTGAGGCCAGGAGCAGTTCTGCCTCACGCCTCGGAACTCCACGGCAGAGCTGGGACTGAGTCCAGGTTCCCATCTGGTGCGTTCCAGTCAAACCTCACTGCTTCCAAGTCTACCAACTACACCGTTAAAAAATGTGTGTATATGAGTTTATAGAGTTGCAGTTCTTGGTCTTTTATCTTTCTTTCCAATTTGCTGTTGTTGTTGTTCTCCAATGTTTTATTCTCTTTTTTCACCGCATGCTTCCTAAGAGACTCTAGGCTGTTTCTTCCCCAGTAGAACAAAGATTACAGGAACTCTGCATAAGTATTTCAGAACATAAAACAATTGCTTCCCCGGTCCTAATGACCCCAGCTGCCAAGCATAGAAATCACATTGAATGGCTTGCTTCAGTTTGCCAGTTTGAAAACAGTATGAGGATAGAAGAGGAAGCTGGAAGCACTCAAGGTAAATGATCTACTTCCAAATGGTGTCTAGAAGAGAGGATACTCTTGATAACTGTTCACTAAGAAAGGGCAGCTACCTCTCCATGGGCTCTGCGGAGACTTTGCAAGTGAGGTATTGAGTAAAGTGCCAGTTAACAGCTTCAGATCTGTTTGACAAGCGCTCATCGAGGTGTGGGGTCTGTGCCGGGGCAACAAAGATGATTGACACATGGTCTTTACCCTCCAGTCACTGGCAGGGGGGCCAGGTGGAGTCAATGAACAGTCAAGGACCACTCTAGACAACCCCACTGAGCACTTGGATGTGTGTGTTTCAAAGCAACCAGCAGATCAGTCTCGGAGCTCAGCTGGTCACAAGCAGTTGCTGTCACAGGAAAGCAGCTGAGAGCCACTAAATAAGGGGAGCCACAAACCAAGCTTTCTAGGGAAGAGGACTCTGGCCAAACCAGCCTGGGCCCAGTGGGAGGTCTGGCATTGCACAAACAGCTATCCTCTCCACCAACAAAAAACTGCTACCTGATTTCACTTCATTAAATTTGGCATACCATCAGAAACAATAATAATGTCACCAACTTCCACTGCCAGCCATGTCCCTTAACATCCAGTGCTAGGTCCATGGTTGACTCCATGTATGTATGCATATATTCTTATGTGTATATGCACATAGCACATATAAGTAGGATTTTATAGAGAATTATTTTGTGTGTATGTATACATATACATACATATATAGGCATGATTTTAGGTTATATGTTTCACATTTTAATGGTCTTATAATTTGTGCATAAATGTATATTTACATAATACATATTACATAATACATATTTCATAATGTATTTGTGCATAAATGTATATTTACATAATACATATTACATAATACATATTTCATAATACATATTTCTAGTTGTGACACTAATATAATATTTTTATATAACACATATTATGTATATGTATGCACACATAAACACTAAGGACATTCCTGGTGGTTACCTTGGGGGAAGTAGGAATGAGGATCTTGGGGCTGGAGTAGGGAAGGATACATTTGTATTTCATTTTATAGCCTTTATTTTTTACTGTCTATTACTGTTAGAGCAACAGAATCATTTTTATTTTTATTAATACTGGGTTACACTAAGGACACTGTCATCTATCTTCGCCCTGTTTTCCAACATGAGCTTCAAAGTGCAAATAGAGTTAAAAGACCTTGTTCCGGCCTGCATTTATCCAGGCACCTTACCTTAGATGATTGAAGTTGCTGTGTTTTCTCCCACATCTGCTAACCTGAGATAACTGGGCCCAAGTTAAGATCAAATGAGATGATATATGTGACTATGTGACAATGCTCTGCGAACTGTGAACCCCCCATGCAGGTCCATAACACTGGCTGGTCAAAGAGAGCTCACAACTACCCAACTTCACTGAAGTCATCTAGGTCCTGGTCCTTTTCATTGGCCCATTTTGGAAAAGGGATGTGCATGGTTGGGGGAGGGCTGTGAGGCAATGACAGGGAAAGTAGTGGAAGCATGAAGAAAAGAAATGAGAGGGACAGTAGTACAGGCTAAGCTAGCAGAGGGTGGGAGAGGAGGCCTCCGGGAGCCTGATGTAATCCAGGCCTCCACTCTGGCATGAGGCCTGAGCTGCCATAACTTGCCCCTATTCCCAGCTGATCTGTGAAGATCTTTGCTGGGACAACAAGGTATCATTCTCGATAGTTTCATGAGACTATAGTGAATTCGTGTCTCTCTGTCCAAAGGCTGAGCTGCCTCCCAGTGTCCTCTGCCAGAGTCCTTTATTGACCCTCTTGAATCCTCTTATTTAATTATTAATTCAGTCAACATCTATTGAGTCTCTCCTCTGTGCTCAGTCCTATGGATATGGGATGAATATGATAATATCCCAGCCTTCAAGATAGTCTCTGTTAATAGTGGGTAAGGACATGGAAATAACAATTACAATGCAGTGTGTTACCTAGTATGGCAGAGAGCTGTACAGAGTGCTGTGACAGTGACTAACTGTGAAAGGGACAGAGAAGAGACATTGAAGGGTAGGTAGGAGTTTGCCACACAGGAGGTTTTGAACAGAGAGGTTTGAAAATGCATGAGAGAGTCAGAGGAAAGTCAATAATTGGGTTTGGCTGAGATACAGAGTAAGGGCAAAGTGACAAGAGGCAAATCTGAAAAGGCTGGGCAGGGTCAGGTTCTAAATGGCATTTTGTGTCATGCTAAGGAGTTTGCACTCCATCCAGTACAGAAGAAAGGGCTAGGGAAGATGGGATTCCGTTCCTTCGCTTTTTTACATCTTTTGTAAAGGAAAACTTGTATAACCACACAGTTATTTACCTTTAATAATTCATTCATAATAAGAACCTTTCAACCTACTTATTTCATTGCGAAGTGTAATTTGTCATTTATATTCAATTTCTTTCAGATAATTGATTTCGGCCACTCAGTATTAGCAAGCATAAAGCGCGGAAGAAATTCTAAACCTGATGGGAATCAAAATCCCCAGTTTGATGAGCTGATGAAACCTATGATTTTTCTCCCATAAAAATGTAGTTACAAAATATTGCATATAATTCTAGGGACTTTTTTTTTTTTTTGGCTGCATTGGGTCTTTGTTGCTGCCCGTGGGCTTTCTCTAGTTGTGGCCAGCGGGGACTACTCTTCGTTGCGGTGCGCGGGCTTCTCATTGCAGTGGCTTCTCTTGTTGCGGAGCACGGGCTCTAGGCGCACAGGCTTCAGTAGTTGTGGCTCGCGGGCTCAAGAGCGCAGGCTCAGTAGTTGTGGCTCATGGGCTTAGTTGCTCCGCGGCATGTGGGAACTTCCCGGACCAGAGCTTGAACCCATGTCCCCTGCATTGGCAGGCGTAGTCTTCACCACTGCACCACCAGGGAAGCCCCCAGGGACTTCTTGGAACTCTTTTTAAAATTCCTGAGTTCCGGGTTTATAGACAATCAAATAACAGTTTTGTTTTGACAGTTTTGTTTTTAACAAGGGAATTATGTACAGAGTCTTAGAAACATACCTAAAGCTTCATATTGAGTTCAGAAGCATGAATTCAGAATCTTACTTAAGTGATAAAGTCTGAGGTCATCTCCCAAATACAGTGTGGAGTGTCGAAGTATTTTGAAGCCTTTTTGATTAAAAGAACTCTAACTCATATTTTATTAAAACTGTATGGAGAGGGTCATTAAGCTATTTTAGGATGCCCGAACAAGACATGAAAGAGGAAATAATCCTATAAGGTGAAAACAATTCCATGAGATGTCAAATTTTCAAAAGTCTTCTCTAAACTTCTGTCACGTAAATGCTAGAATGAGTCCATGACCATAAATAAAGATCTCTCCAATTTTAAGATTTGCTAACTTTCAGAATAAAACGTGATCCTTTTATTGATTTATTAACCCTAGAGACCCTTGAAATTGTGTTCCTTTTGCACACGGAGGGAGGATGACAGATTTCGGAGATGTTATCACTGAGCTTTCCTGTTTAGGGCTTGCAGAGAAAGGGAGGTGGGGGGCAGTGGGGGTGTATTGGAACTTTTTGTGGCCGGAGTGCAAAGAAAAAGATTCACTGTTTGGCTTCTGAGAACCAAAATAAGTTTTTTTTTTTTTTTTTTTTTTTTGTGGAGACAATAAAACCTGATTTTTCATTGAAAAAAAGAATAATTTTTCTAAACTCCTATTTGTCCTATTAACACAGGAAGAACGTGATCTGATGACTTGGTCTTGAGGTTTGGTATAAGGAAGGAGGATTAGAAAGCTGGTGGAAGAGTGTGGAAAGAACCTGTGAAGGGGTAAGTGTGGGAGGAGAGAGGCAGCTTAGGAGGGACTGAGTCCTGGCCTCCTCCCTTGGCTGAAGTCCCACCAGGGACAGATCTGCTGAATTAGCTGAGCAGCCCTACTCCTGTTTGTGAAGGTGGGAGAAACTGGCTTGCAGGGCATGTTGGGCTTCCATACGCTTAGGCAGAGTCTGGGCTGGCCCTCTTGAGCTGCCCTTGGCGTTCAGGTGACACAGAGAGTTCAGAGGTTCCTGCTGGCAGGAGGAGGGTTGCAGGTGATGTTGACTGTCCAGCTTGGCAGAAATCCCTAGGCAGGAACAAAGTGACTCTGAAGCCAGATTGCAGCCAACCTTCAGGGGCCAGGTCACCAGAGAGGAACCTTGGTCTCAGGTCAAGCTGAGAGAACACAGGCCAGTCATACCAGCCTCAGACTTCAGCAGCGGGCACCAGCAGCATGCCCGGGGCAGAAGCAGGGCAGCCAGAGCTCAGAGGACAGCAGCCAGCATGTGGCCAGGGACACCACAGAGAGCACAGCAAAGCTCCTCCCTCACCCAGCTGCTGCCCAAAAGGGAGAGGAGAATTCTGAAAGTCTGAGCATGTACTGAAGGACTGAGTCACCCAAAAGAAACCATTCGAACAAGCTCTGATTCATGGTATCGTATCATATATGAATAGATTGAAATTTAGACTGAAATAGTACTGTTTAAATAATCAGTTATTTGTTGATGTGTCTAAACATCCTCTCCATCCAGTAGGATGGGAACACATAAGGAGGATGAAATTAGCCACAGAGAAACAAAGAAGCTACATTTTCTTGGCACATGGAAGTGCCAAGAAATGCGCTTGGCAAATATCATTATATATGTTTAATAAATGTGTGACTCTTCTGTTACATAGACCATATATTTTGTGTATGTGTATGTGTGTGTGTGATACATACATGTATATATCTTAATATTCTCTATTTCCTTTTTTTGTTGTTGTTGTTACATTTCCTGTGTGCTGAGCTGGGGTATTTATTCTTCTGAATGATGCAATGGGTTAACAAGGTAGTATATCAGGAAGGAAATCTTTTAAGGTACAAGGACCTTGCCACTACAATTTGTTTCGGTTTGATTAAACAGATGGAATTCCACGCAAGTGGAAAGTTGTGAAGGCGGACACCTATAGCACATGCAACATCAGTGAACAAAAGTGGTAGGAAGTCACTGAAATGAAAGGCAACAGGATGGTTTCTAGCAACTCAACTTTTACCAGCAATACTCTGCTGCTTTGAGCCTTCATGTTCAAAATCCAGGTTTTGTAACAATAAGAAAAAGTGATGTTTTCACTTGTGAAATGCTAAAACTCCTAACCACGAGAGAATGGAGTGGGTGATTACCTAGAACATTTCCCTCGGAAAGTAATTCTTTTATGAACATGTAGAGGAAGCATTGGGAACTACAGTTAATGTGGGAGTTTTTTTCTGAATAAAAACTACTGAAATTTATGATAAGGATTATTCTTCATTTTGTAAATCGATGTTAGGGAGATGTCAAAAGTAAACCAAAATTTTAAATGTAATATTTTGGAAAGTTTGGTGTGACCTAATTTTAGTAACTGGAAAAAATTTCTTATTAAAGATGAACATATTTGAAGTGACAGAATGCTTAAAAGACACATTCTTTCCAAGTAATTCTATAATGTTGAAACAAGAATTAATGAAAAACAATAATGCGAGGATCCAAATTTAACTATCTTCTTCATTTTTGAAAAGGATATAAATCTTGCCAATTTAACTAGAATCTATTTTCTTTCTGCTTAGTTACATTTTTACAGCACACAGAGAGTTGGAGAAATCTACCTTAAGTATTTTAACATCATATTAAGTTTAGATACATTATTTCAAATGAAGAAAAATATCCAATTTAATGCACAGGAAATATCCTTAATGTTGGTGTGTATTAGAAGGGGTGATATCTGTAAAGAGAATAGCAAAGGGAGAGCACGTGCTTTAGAAGAGGATCCACCGGGGGGTGGGGGGGTAAACCAAGAAATTCTGATTTTTGGCATTTAACACTTGTATCATTTTTGTATACTTGATTTCCTTTTGTTTCTTCTTCTGTTTAGTGGTACAAGTGGTTTGTGGCCAAAGTGCAGACTGCTTGATTATGTGCCATCATCCATATTCACCAGCACTCTGAGAAGCAATAAGTTACTTGGTAATGGTAAACAGCACTCGTGAGGAAACCACTTCAAAAAACTCAGGTCAGTGTTGGCGAGAGGACAGTTTTACTGCAAAGCACCATATAGAATAAAAATTGCTTCTAAACAGAGGAATGCTGTCAAGTAAGGGAGGGTGCAATCATAGTGAGATGGTGTGGAGGAAAGTGCAGGGATTTGGAGGACTGATTGCCCTGGGTTTCAATCCCAGTTTCAGTACCAGCTGGGAAAAGTCACTTCAGCTCTCTGCACCTGTATCTTCTCATATAGCAAATGGGAGTAAGGATACAAACCTTTAAGATTGTTATGAGTATTAATTAAGTCAAAATAGGTAAAGTGCTAAGCTCGGTGATTGGATTTCAGGGGGATTTATTTGTTCCCGTTTCTGGTATTTCTACTTAAAACAAATTAGGGGGACTTCCCTGGTGGCACAGTGGATAATAATCTGCCTGCCAATGCAGGGGACACAGGTTCAAGCCCTGGTCCAGGAAGATACCACATGCCACGGAGCAATTTAGCCCATGTGCCACAACTACTGAGCCTGTGCTCTAGAGCCAGTGAACCACAACTACTGAGCCCACGTGCCACAACTACTGAAGCCCACGTGCCTAGAGCCCGTGCTCCGCAACAAGAGAAGCCACCGCGATGAGAAGCCCGCGCACCACCACGAAGAGTAACCCCTGCTCGCTGCAACTAGAGAAAGCCCGTATGCAGCAGCGAAGACCCAACGCAGCCAAAAGTAAGTAAAGTTAAATCTTTTTAAAAAATACATTGAAGTAAATGAAAATAAAACATAACAAAAATTTTTTTTAAATTAGGGAAAAAGCATATGCAGATTAAATGCTTGAACATCATCATTTACTCATTTCGTGAGCACAAGTGCCATCCTTGGCTCCACCGCTGGGTGAACGCGGACTGGTGTGGGGAGTCATTAGTTCCTGTCCCCAGAAGCTCCAGAAGCCTCACATCTCAAGGATTCCCCACCCTACCCCCAGTTATAATTCAGGTGAATCCTCTGACCTATATCAGGTTTATGATTAGGTTCTGCTCATCCAGAGAAAACCAAGTGTTTTTTACTCCTTTCTAGAATAATTCAGAAATAATCTTCAGAGGGCCCTCACTCGCCAGGGGCTTTAATTTCCTTTACCTTCTTCTCCCATTTAATGATGATAATAATGGTAGCAGTAAACATAGTGACAGCTATCATTTAGTGAAGACCTGCTACCTCCCAAACACTAGGCTAAGTCCTTTAAATATATTATCCTTCCAACAATTCAGAAAGGTGTGTATTTTTATCCACACATGGGTTTCTTGATTTCAAGGACTATCCCTTATAAGGCAACCTTCCTGAAATATCTGGGACTCCCCGAGAAGCAAGCTTTGTGAACATTTTGGTTCTGCAGGCCAGAAGCCCCCTCACCTGAAGCAATCACTTTTTGCCACTGGCCATCATAGAGAATATGGACCCCCTCAGGCCATGTGGCCTTGTCCAGTGGTGACTTCTCATTCTGGTCAGTCACACTGTAAGACCATACTTCCCACACCTCTCCCTGAACCTGGGATACAGGGAAACCATGCTGGTCCAATTGGAACCCTTCTTGTTAGCCAAGGGGGCTCACTTAGTCCTTCAACTTAGTCACCTGTTCTTAGCCCAGAGCTCCTGGGAAAGACTCTTGAATGTCCTCTTGAGTCTCTCACCTCCTTTCACCATGCATTTTCACCATGTATAACATTACTTCCACACCTCCCTAAATTGCACTGTATGAATGAATCCTTCTCTGTACTGAGCACTCTCACATAAAATAATCTCTCTTATATAATGCTAATGGTAAGGTTAGGATATTATAGAGAAGGCCATGACTGCAGTTCAGAGGTATCAAATAGCTTTGCCTAGGATGACACTGGCACTAAGATCTAGGTCCTTTGACTTCAAGTTTAGGACTTTTTCTGCTATACTTGTCTGCTTACTGATCTTGTCAACAATTAATATATTTTCAGGAATGTCAGAAATAAGGCAATATCCATTCATATCTCATTTAAATACTCATTCAATTCTGTGGAAAATGATGATCTTATAATGATATTTAGGATCATTCACACATAGTAGCATTTAGCAGATTTATTGTGTTGAATGCGAAGGAACACAGGTACTTAAAACACTTTAAAAGAGTGATTCACTACTGTTACTAAGAAAATATGCGATGGGGATGATTCACCATAGAAAGTTTAAATGAGACTTTGAAATAGACAAGGTACGAATCACAAATTAAAAAATGTAAAAAGAGAGAGAAGAAAAAAACCCTTTGTGGTTGCTTTTCTTACAACTAAATATCATTTTACTAGAAAAGGGCTTGGCCAATCTATTGATTCATCCTGGACGGATGCTGTTTTTTGTTTTAGATTTTTTTTAAAGACCCATTGTTCATTTTAATAATTTCATTTCTTTTCTTCTCCTTCTTCTCGTTCTTGTTCTCCTCCTACTACTCCTTCTCTTCCCCTTTCTCCTCTTCTATCTCCTCCTTCTTTTTTTTTTCATTTCTTTGAGTATTAAAATCAGTTCATATAAAGAAATCACATATTTAATATCTATCACAAAATTTAATATCTAATCACAAAATTAATATCTATCAAAATGGATTTTATGTTTGGCCTTATTTGTTTTTTTTCTCCTTGCCTACAGATAATGCCTATAATTTTTCTCCAAGGGAGATAAAGGTATTAGAATGGTCTGCCTCTAAAGGGTAGAATAGGAGAATAGTCAGTATTGAAATGTTATGAACTCACTCTTCAGGGAAGTTTCTAAGCTTATGTAAGATAGTGTATTGTCAGGATTCTCCAGAGAAACAGAACCAGCAGGAGATCTATCTATCTATCTATCTATCTATCTATCTATCTATCTATCTATGTATCTATCTATGAGAGAGATTTATTTTAAGGAATTAGCTCACATGCACGTGATTGTATAGGCTAGCAAGTCCAAAAGCTTCAGGGTGGGCTGGCAGGCTAGAGACATGGGGAAAAGGCGATGTTACACCTTAAGTCTGAAGTCAATATGCTGGCAGAATCCCCCCTTCTTCAGGGGAGGTCAATTTTCTTCTATTAAGTCTTCAGCTGCTTGCCTGAGGCCCACCCACATTACGGAGGGTAATAGGCTTTACTCAAAGTCTGATGATTTAAAGTTTAATGTCATCTAAAAAACACTTTCACAGAAATATCTAGAATAATGTTTTACCGAATCTCCAAGTACTGTGGCCTAGCCAAGTAGACACATAAAATTAACCAACACAGATGGCCAGATACTCCCTGCAGAGAGATCATTAACCCATGTCCTGTTTTCAGCCTTATCAGAGTAAATAGACTGGTCCCTTAATAAACAGTGTCAGACTGCAACTCCTCTCTCTGGCTTAGCCAGAAATTGTTATGTTTTTCACAAACTGAAACCTGGTTCCCTACATTTATGGAAATTTAGAAGGGAAATTGTTGCCTCAACTCCAACTATGGTGTCACAAATAGCAATTTAATTACTAACAAAACTGGTAAATATCTTTCCTCCAAGCTCTAAAGATTTGACAGTTCCTTCCCTACTAGTCACTGAACAATGGTACTAATCTATCAGGCTACTAGAGTCATTATTCCAGAATATCCCAAGAATTCCAATTCTCCAACTGCTTTCTTCTAGCTCCTAAGGACTCATCCCTTACTCTGTTCTGCATTCTGTCTTATAGATGTAAGAATAGCCCAACATCAGTGGAGTCAGAGCCTGGGAAAGCAGGATAAGTTGTGGGTCCTGACTCCTCACAGTCCTAAGTAATCCTATCCTCCCTGGAGGCTTCCACCTGAGGAAGTTGCTACTGTGTGTGTGTGCATGCACACACGTGAGTTTATCTTTGAGGGTGGAGAGCAAGAACTGAGAGGATTCAGAGGACGTAGAAGAAAGAGGGGATTGGAATTTTCTTTTTCTTGTTTCCAGTTCACTGTCCCTAAATGCTTAAAAAATTAGGACTGAGAAGATGTAGTGAAATTTAGAAAAGAGATGCTTGCTGTAATGTAAAGAGTTCATCTAAATCCTTCTCCATCAGGGTTGGCATTTTGCTGGCACTGTGAAGAGTGGGATATAGAAGATGGAGCTGGAGGATGAAAAAGGCATTGCGGGCTGGGGGCATGTGGGAGTGTTGAGGGTTTGTGGGAAAGTGGCCTGAACAGACTAGACAGCAATAAGAAATAAGATTGGATAAGGAGCATAAAGCCATATTTTGGAGGGTCTTAGAAACCCCACTGAGATGAGACTTGTTACAATTGTGTCATGAGAAGTAGAGAGAGACTGGATGGATGAGAAGTAATGAACAGAGGACCAAGGAGTGAGCTTTGGGAAATCCCCACTCCTAGAGGGTGAGATGAGGAGGGTGGAGGGGTGTGTATCTTCTCCCATTGTTATCTAACTGAACTTGGGTCCGTTCACCTGATACACAGCAAAGCCAATCTACTGACACCAGATTGTGGTGAAGGAAAGTACAGAGTTTATTGTAGGCACCAAATAAGGAGAACAGGCAGCTCAAAAGATCCAAACTCCCCTGTGGCTTTCAAGGAAGGGTTTTTAGAGGTAACAATAGGTGTGTGATTTGCAGGGTGCCCATTCAGTTCATGAACATTCTTCTGCTTGCTTGGTGGTGAGGTAACAGGGTGATGTTTTAGGAGTCAACATCATCAGTCTTCTAATCCCATTTGGTCTGGGGTCTATGTGGTTGTGGTCAGCAGTTTCCATCTGGTGGGAGTCTGGTTTCTGTAAAAACAACTTAGGAATGTGCGTCAGACACTGTTATCTATGTCCTTCAGGGAGGAACTAAATGCCCTGTGACTCTGCTATGTGGCTGATCTTTTGTTTAAATTGTTACCAGTTTCCCGGCCCAACTGCTATTTTTTGTTTCTACATGTTCACATTTTCCTGATCATTAACTCCTGAGCCAGCCTTCTGAGACTCAGGGGAGGCCTGAAGCAAAGCCTTTTGCTTCAAGAGACGGGGGACACTGCAATGGGGGTGAGGCTTATATAGCCAGGAGATCCCTAAGGGTCCTGTGCTGTTTCACCACCATTGATACTCTCCCTAAAGTTAGAAAGGAGGTCTTCTGATGATGGAAAAGGCAAGAGGTTAGGATTAAGGGCTTGAGAGAAGGTTGTTCAGTTTGATTCCACAAGCCATTTTTGAACTTCTGCTCTTGACTGGCCACAGTGCTAGGTGTTAGGAATACAAAGATGGATAAAATACAGCTGCTCTCCTCAAGAAGCTCCCAGTCTTCCAGCAATCAATAAGAAAAATATATATATATTTTAATGAGTCAGCAGCACAAGTCAGGCTTGCTCTCCTACTCGACTATGAGTATTGAGTCCTACCAGTCCTGTGTGGGGTGAGGTCAGCTTACCATGGAAGCCAGGCTGGTGTTGACCTGTCCTGTCAGAGTGAACGAGTGACTGAAGATTGATGATTAGAAGTCCCGGGTGGGGGAAGAGCAATTTCCATACTTGCAGGGGGTAGGGGTTGTGGCTTGAGATTCAGTGTAAATTCTGAGATCTCGTAGTGAGGCTCAGGAAGTGAACATGCAGATGTGGTGCTGCTCTGAATAGGAATGGAGGTCAAGAACCAGAGTGGATAAAGAGCCTCGGGATCCAAGTGTAGGATGAGTTGTTAATAGACAATAACCCTTTTGTGCACTTGTGACAAGGTGAAATTGCTCCCACTACACTCAGATTGGGCTGAGAAAATATTTCCTTGTATCTCCATAAATTGTCTCAATTTCTTCATGACCCGACACTCTAGATAACAAGAAAAAACAAAACAAAACAAAACCCTAAATGTTAGTTGAGTCTCTAAGTAATCTTATGACATTGTAATAAGAAGAACCAGCTACATAATTGCAGGGCTCAGGGCAAAATGGAAATGCAGTCCCCCTTGCTCAAAATTAAGGATTTCAAGATGGCAACAGTGGAGTATTAACGCAAGCCTGTGGCCCTCATGGCCGAACACCCACAAAGCTGGCCCTGGTAATAAATTCAACAGTCCCTTTAGATGACGGCTCCATCTCTATAAAGTGCCTAGGGTCTCTCTTTCCTCTCCCTCTGGCTGCTCCTCCACAGGTGGGGACAGGGCATGGCTTACACACCCTCTCACAGGACAGAGACTGGGGGGATAGGACGTGGGGTTCTCAGCACTGACCCCTCTATCCTCACTGACCTCTACTGAGAAATAGTTGGGTTTTTTGCTTCCTACACTGGTGGCCACTGAGGTGCAACTGGCTCATCTGGCTTTGAGGATTCAGGGCTGGCCTGCCTGCTCAACTCTGTGATTCCAACCCCTGTCCTTCTGAGTCAAAATCTGGGCTCAGGGCAGCCTCCTTACCCTGGCCCTGGGCTTAGCCAGTCCACCAGCACTTTCCACATCTCTGTGGTTTCTCATCAGTGTACTTTGGAAACATCCAGGCCCCTGACTTCCGAGCGATCTGCGGGACACTGTGAGCCCTGCTGAGGCCCATCTGTCTCCATCCTTCCCACACTCTTTCCTGAATCACCTTCAACCAGTGGTGATGTGTGCTCTCTCCTGTTCATCTGAGAAGGTGAGTCGTGCGCCCTGATGTTCGTGAGCCTTCTCACACCTGCTTGAATGTTTCTAGAAAATCCACCAGGTTAGGGTTTTAAAGGAAGTGCAAAAACCTGCCTATCTTCCCCATGTCCATCTCTGCCCACAGCTTCTGGGTCTTCTCCTTCCCACCATTTCTCCAGCTAAAAAGAGATGTTTTGATCTTTTTGACATTCTCTTTGTTATATCTCACTTTTCTTTTATGGTCCTTAGGTGCACAGAATTGGATTAATCAGAATTTTTTGTTCTTAATGCATTATCTTCATTGGTTTCCTGCATGTCCCTCTTTTATTTTTAGCGGGTTGTTTATTAATTAAATAATATAATGAACATGGTGAAACCATCGCCCAACCCAGGAACTAAAACATCATCAATAACTCACATCTACCTCACCCTCCCCCCCACCTCTTTATTCTCCCCCCACCCACTCTCTCTCTCTCTCTCTCTCTCTCTCTCACACACACACACACACACACACACACACACACACACACAGAATTTTATCTCATATGTAGCCCTCAGTGTACTGTTGCTAGTTTGTACCGGTTCAAGAGAGTTAACAATTATGTAGTCTGTCCCTTCTCAACTCTTCATTTAGTGATATCATGTGAGTAACTTGAAATCTGCCAAGGTGAGAGTATTTGCAGCATGAAATCAGCAAATACTACAAAGCAGAGCCTTTTCTCCAGAGAGCTCACTATTAAACATTTACCACCACACCACTGTATGGACATTCCTAAAAAAAGACTGCGTCTTTTGTTTATTTGCTGAATTCCTAACACTTTGAATGATGCCCAGGACAGAGAAGACACTTCATTGTTTAACATATGAATAAATATCCTTCTCTCTCCCTAGGGCAGCAAGTCTCATGACCTAGATAGCACAGTGGAAGGTATCCTCCCTGCCTACAGGAGAAACTCAATTATCTGAGAGCTAAATGAACTTAGAAAACCCTATCTCTTAATAAAGCCTGACTTCAGTAACTATTGTCTTTGCCCTAAATCCCATATTGTATATTATAAACTTTTCTCTTTACATTCCTGCTGGAACATTCTAAATATCGTTAGGCAAATAGATGCCTCTGAAAAAAGACTGGGGGAACAGTCTGTACAAAGGAATGCAAGAGGAAAAATATTTTTAAAATATTATCCCAGATACAAGTTACTTTTCCCAAGAACCTAAACCAAAGAGAATGACCCCATGGCAGACAACTGCAGACACAGAGGAGGCCAGGATGCCATGAAACCAGCCAGGGAGGGAGATTATGTTTCTCTCAGGGATGTGTCTAGGAGGCATTCAAATCATTTCATACAGTGGGGGTCTATTGCTACCATGTAAAGGGAAAAAACACACTCTTCCTGTGTGTCTCTCCTTTACTACCCACACAGAACACTTCACTTCTGACACTTCTGGTCACCAAATGTATGGGGATTTTTCTACCACCAAGCAATTCTCTGAGATACCAGCTGGATGTCCTATAATTCAGTTCAATTCTGACACTAACCAAAGTTGCAGACCCCACAGGTTAAGGCCTCAATCCCACAAGACGGTTCCCGCACCCGCTTCAGATGCCGATCACAAGTTGTGGGTCCCCAGGTTACCCACAACTTCTGTCTGACTTGGCTACACATCAGAGGTTCCTACGACCTTCCTCCTTGGATTCGATCATTTGCTAGAACAGCTCACAGAATGCAGGGAAACATGTTTTCCAGTTGATTGTATAATTAAAGGATATCATAAAGGATATATATGAACAGCCAGATGAACAGGTACATGGGGTGAGGTCTGGACGCATCCTGAATGTGTCCACAGGAGCTTCTGTCCCTGTGGAGTTGGGGTACACCACCCACCCCATACGTGGGTGTGTTTACCCACCTTGAAGCTCCCCAAACCCTGTACTTTCCTCATGTAGGCATGATATATCATTAACTCCATTTCCAGCCCCTCTCCCTTCTCAGGAGAATGGGGCAGGGCTGAAGGTTCCAAGCTTCGAATCATGGCTTGGTCTTTTTGGTGATCGGCCCCCATCCAGGAGCTCACCCGGGTTCACCTCATTAGAACAAAAGACACTCCTATCATCCAGGAAATTCCAAGGAATTTAGGAGCCCTGTGTCAGGAACAGGGGTCAAAGACAAAATATGAGAAGAAAAGATGCTCCTAGTGCTGTTATCACCTAGGAAATATAAGAGTTTCAGGAGCTCTGTGCTAGGAACTGGGGGCAAAGACCAATATATGTATTTTCTATTATTTCCCATGTAAGCAGGACCAGCCACACCTCCCCACATGTGTGAAGCCATAGTCTATTTGCAAGAAGTGCAGAATTAAGGAAATGCTCTCAGAGTTTTTAGATAACAGATAACTAAAAACGACAAACACAAATGCCATCGGTCTTACCACTACTGCCTCCTTCTTCTCTCTCATCCTGTCTCCTTTTTCTCCCTCGATTCACGTCTCCTTTCTCCCCCTGCTCTTTTTCATTCTCCCCTTTTTCCTCTGTACGTCCCTCTTTGGCCTCTCCCTTTTCCAGGAAGTCCACAGTAAGGCAAATTTCTGCGTACACATGAAAGGAAAAAAATATGGAAGTGGACCAACGTTCCACCTCAGAGCATTAAATTTACATTCCTAGGAGCTGAAACACTGGGTCTTCTGGGTGGGCACAGGCACATCTGTGACTCTTTCTGGGTGTCTTGTACACTCTGGAAAATCTTATATTAACTTTTTTATGGAAATAAAAGATTAATCCTGATATTTTATGCATCCTTAAATGATTCAACAATCTTACTTTTTCCTAACACTCCCTCATGTGGCAGAAAGAATCCCAAGTGTTTAGCAAATCTTGTTTCATTTTCCTCTTCCCAGGCATATAGGGCTATATTTCCTACCTCTCTTGGAGTTTGTCTGGAACCACATGACTGGGTTTTGCCCACTGGAAATAAAACTTGGCCACTCAACGTCCAAGACTAACCATGTTCTCTGCCCCTTTTGCATTTGCCATCACTTGCTTAAAATGGCAGTGTGCAAGGTGCTAGATCACTGAATCACCACTTGGAGGAGAGCCCTAAAGGGAAGCCTCCTACCCCATATCAGACTGTGGCATGAGCAAGAAATAAAACATATTGAGTTAAGCCATTGAGATTTGGTATTTTTAATTTCAGCCTAGTCAATCCTATCCTGACTCTTTTCTCAGGAATGTCCTCACAAGTCCTAAGATTCATTCCACCTGGAAATACATGGGTCGTATTCCCATCCCTGAAACAATTATTATGGCCAAGAAAGAATTGGTGCATTAATTGTTCAAGTTTGTGTCACATGGTGTATTTCTGAAATTGGACATAGAACCTTGGCAAACAATTGGATTGATATTGAGGTAAGAGCTGATATGCCAGAAAGAAATCATGAAATTGGTTTATCTTTTTTTTTTTTTTAAGTGAAGGAGGCAGAGAAAGACAAGGAGTAGACTCTGGAATCTAAAAACATCATGGGCTTTTAGGAATTATGAGTAGGATATTTTATTTTATTTTAATAAATATTAATGTCAAGAATTAGTTGTAGACAAGTCTAAACTGACAAACTCAACCCAATTTTGGAAACTCTAACTCTGGAATATCAAGGTAGGTTGTCTATTTTCCTATAAAATTTAGGGAGTCATGAATGTTTTTGAGGTAAGCAGTTATTTGATGTTTGATGAAAGCAGTTTTTTAAAGAATAATAACTTGGTAGCAGAATGCAAACTAGATTGAGGATGAAGAAAGCTAGAGTTGAGAAGGTTATAATAATCCAAGATGGCAACAATGAATGATGTTAGTGGTGGTGGTAGGAGTGAAAAGGAATTGATACCTTGAGATACATGAGAAAGGAAGACTTGACAGGTCTTCACATCTGACTTGATGTGGGGAGGTAAGAGGGAATCAAAGATGATTTAGAGGTTTGAAGAGATTATATTTGGGGAAGATTATGTGCTTCATTCAGTACACTGAGTCTGAGATGCCTATTAGACATCTAAATGGAAGTTCAGCAGTTTTGCAGTTAAAATCTGGGGAACAATCTAGTCTGGAAAGAAAGATTTGGGAGGCATCTATGTAAAGATGTTTGCTGATAAAGTTACTCAGTGAGAGCGGAGATTATGTAAACCAGAGGTCTGAGGACATCTCCTTGGGTGATAACCACCACTGAGACAGAGTTGAGGTAGGAGAAATTGAATGAAGAAACAGAGGAGTAGGAGGACAAGAAAGTAGTGTGACAGGGAAGGGGAAATCTCAACGTCTCTTCAAATTGCTGAGCACTGCAGAGAGTGACACTGAGTCACTGGGGATCTTGAAGTTTCAACAGAGTGAAGATTAAGTTACTGGAGAGCCAAATTTTGAAGTGTTAGTAAGATGGCAAATGGCGTTAAAAAGCAGGTAGGAAGTAAAATAGTAGAGTAAAGGCACATCACAGTCAAACCAAGGTTTCTCCAAGAGTGAGAAGACCTGTGCATTTTTATTTTTATTTATTTTTTTCACTCCTAGACTTGCAATGCTTTTTTTTTTTTAACATCTTTATGGAGTATAATTGCTTTACAATAGTGTGTTAGTTTCTGCTTTAAAACAAAGTGAATCAGCTGTACATATACATATGTCCCCATATCCCCTCCCTCTTGCTTCTCCCTCCCACACTCCCTATCCCACCCCTCTAGGCGGACACAAAGCACTGAGCTGATCTCCCTGTGCTATGCGGCTGCTTCCCACTAGCTATCTATTTTACATTTGGCAGTATATATAAGTCCATGCCACTCTCTCACTTCATCCCAGCTTACCCTTCCCCCTCCCTATGTCCTCAAATCCATCCTCTATGTCTGTGTCTTTATTCCTGTCCTCCCCCTAGGTTCTTCAGAACCTTTTTTTTAAGATTCCATACATATGTGTTAGCATACTGTATTTGTTTTTCTCTTTATGACTTACTTAACTCTGTATGACAGACTCTAGGTCCGTCCACCTCACTACAAATAACTCAATTTTGTTTCTTTTTATGGCTGAGTAATATTCCATTGTATATATGTGCCACATCTTCTTTATCCATTCATCTGTCAATGGACACTTAGGTTGCTTCCAAGTCCTGGCTGTTGTAAATAGAGCTGCAATGAACATTGTGGTACATGACTCTTCTGGAATTATGGTTTTCTCAGGGTATATGCCCAGTAGTGGGATTGCTGGGTCGTAAGGTAGTTCTATTTTTAGTTTTTTAAGGAACCTGCATACTGTTCTCCATAGTGGCTATAATCAATTTACATTCCCACCAACAGTGCAAGAGGGTTCCCTTTTCTCCAGATTTTTTGATGATGGCCATTCTGACTGGTGTAAGGTGATACCTCATTGTAGTTTTGATGTGCATTTCTCTAATGATTAGTGATGTTGAGCATCCTTTCCTGTGTTTGTTGGCAATCCGTATATCTTCTTTAGAGAAATGTCTATTTAGGTCTTCTGCCCATTTGGGGGTTGGGTTGTTTGTTCTTTTGATATTGAACTGCATGAGCTGCTTGTACATTTTGGAGATTAATCCTTTGTCAGTTGCTTCGTTTGCAAATATTTTCTCCCATTCTGAGGGTTGTCTTTTTGTCTTCTTTATGGTTTTCTTTGCTGTGCAAAAGCTTTTAAGTTTCATTAGGTCCCATTTGTTTATTTTTGTTTTTATTTCCATTACTCTAGGAGGTGGGTCAAAAACAATCTTGCTGTGATTTATGTCCTAGAGTGTTCTGCCTATGTTTCCCTCTAAGAGTTTTATGTTGTCTGGCCTTACGTTTAGGTCTTTAATCCATTTTGAGTTTATTTTTGTGTATGGTTTTAGGGAGTGTTCTAAATTCATACTTTTACATGTAGCTGTCCAGTTTTCTCAGCACCACTTATTGAAGAGGCTGTCTTTTCTCCATTGTATATTCTTGCCTCCTTTATCACAGATAAGATGACCATATATGTGTGGGTTTATCTCTGGGCCTTCTATCCTCTTCCATTGATCTATATTTCTGTTTTAGTGCCAGTACCATGTTTTCTTGATTACTGTAGCTTTGAAGTATAGTCTGAAGTCAGGGAATCTGATTCCTCCAGCTCCATTTTTTTCCCTCAAGACTGCTTTGTCTGTTCGGGGTCTTTTGTGTCTCCATACAAATTTTAAGATTTCTTGTTCTAGTCTGTGAAAAATGCCATTGGTAATTTGATAGGGATTACATTGAATCTGTAGATTGATTTGGGTAGTATAGTCATTTTCACAATATTGATTCTTCCAATCCAAGAACATGGTATATCTCTCCATCTGTTTGTATCATCTTTAATTTCTTTCATCAGTGTCTTATAGTTTTCTGCATACAGGTCTAGTTCCTTTAGGTGTAAGGTTAGATTGTTTATTTGAGAATTTTCTTGTTTCTTGAGGTAGGCTTGTATTGCTATATACTTCCCTCTTAGAACTGTTTTTGCTGCGTCCCATAGGTTTTGGATCATTGTGTTTTCATTGTCATTTGTCTCTAGGTTTTTTTTTTATTTCCTCTTTGATTTCTTCAGTGATCTCTTGGTTATTTAGTAATGTATTGTTTAATCTCCGTGTGTTTGTGCTTTTTACGTTTTTTTCCCTGTAATTTGTTTCTAATCTCATAGTGTTGTGGTCATAAAAGATGCTTGATATGATTTCAATTTTCTTAAATTTATGGAGGCTTGACTTGTGACCCAAGATGTGATCTATCCTGGAGAATGTTCCATGCGCACTTGGGAAGGGAGTGTAATCTGCGGTTTTTGGATGGAATGTCCTATAAATATCAATTAAATCTATCTGGTCTATTGTGTCATTTAAAGCTTCTGTTTCCTTATTAATTTTCTGTTTGGATGATCTGTCCATTGGTGTAAGTGAGGTATTACAGTCCCCCACTATTATTGTATTACTGTCGAGTTCCTCTTTAATAGCTGTTAGCAGTTGCCTTATGTATTGAGGTGCTACTACGTTGGGTGCATATATATTTATAATTGTTATATCTTCTTCTTGGATTGATCCCTTGATCATTACATAGTGTCCTTCCTTGTCTCTTGTAACATTCTTTACTTTAAAGTCTATCTTATCTGATATGAGGATTGTTACTCCAGCTTTCTTTTGATTTCCATTCACATGGAATATCTTTTTCCATCCCCTCACTCTCAGTCTGTATGTGTCCCTAGGTCTGAACTGGGTCTCTGGTAGACAGCATATATACGGGTCTTGTTTCTGTATCCATTCAGTAAGCCTGTGTCTTTTGGTTGGAGCATTTAATCCATTCACATTTAAGGTAGTTATCAATATGTATGTTCCTATGACCATTTTCTTAATTGTTTTGGGTTTGTTTTTGTAGGTCCTTTTCTTCTCTTGTGTTTCCCACTTAGAGAAGTTCCTTTAGCATTTGTTGTAGAGCTGGTTTGGTGGTGCTGAATTCTCTTAGCTTTTGCTTGTCTGTAAATCTTTTGATTTCTCCATCGAATCTGAATGAGGTCCTTGCTGGGTAGAGTAATCTTGGTTGTAGGTCTTCCCTTTCATCACTTTAAATATGTCATGCCACTCCCTTCTGGCTTGTAGAGTTTCTGCTGAAAAGTCAGCTGTTAACCTTATGGGAGTTCCCTTGTATGTTATTTGTCGTTTTTCCCTTGTTGCTTTCAATAATTTTTCTTTGTTTTTCATTTTTGCCAATTTGATTACTCTGTGTCTCGGCATGTTTCTCCTTGGGTTTATCCTGTATGGGACTCTCTGCACTTCCTGGACTTGGGTGGCTATTTCCTTTCCCATGTTAGGGAAGTTTTTGACTATAATCTCTTCACATATTTTCTCGGGTCCTTTCTCTCTCTCTTCTCCTTCTGGGACCCCTATAATGTGAATGTTGTTGTGTTTAATGTTGTCCCAGTGGTCTCTTGGGCTGTCTTCATTTCTTTTCATTCTTTTTTCTTTATTCTGTTCTGCAGCAGTGAATTCCACCATTCTGTCTTCCAGGTTGCTTATCCGTCCTTCTTCCTCAGTTATTCTGATATTGATTCCTTCTAGTGTATTTTTCATTTCAGTTATTGTATTGTTCATCTCTGTTTGTTTGTTCTTTAATTCTTCTAGGTCTTTGTTAAACATTTCTGGCATCTTCTCGATCTTTGCCTCCATTCTTTTTCCGAGGTCCTGGATCATCTTCACTATCATTATTCTGAATTCTTTTTCTGGAAGGTTGCTTATCTCCACTTCATTTAGTTGTTTTTCTGGGGTTTTCTCTTGTTCCTTCATCTGGTACATAGCCCTCTGCCTTTTCATCTTGTCTATCTTTCTGTGAATGTGGTTTTTGTTCCACAGGCTGAAGGATTGTAGTTCTTCTTGCTTCTGCTCTCTGCCCTCTGGTGGGACCTGTGAAGTTTTAAATCAGAGAAAAAGAAGCCAGGGAGGAGGAAAAGTTTTTGTTGTTGTTGTTTTGTCTGTTTGTTTGTTGGCCGTTTTTAAAGAAAACTAGTAATAATAATAACAGTACTTTAAATTGTCACCTAATATGTGTCAGGCACTGTGATAGGTACTTTTCAGTTATAATTTTCCAATTATTGAATACCATTTTATAGATGAGAAAATGAAAAGCATAGAGTTTAAGTAACCTGGAAGGATCACTCAGCTGTTAAGAGGCAGAGCAGAACCATCCCACGTGTTGTGAATTCAGTTTCAGTGCTGCCCCGTGGTGTCTGAAGTGCCCGACAGTGCTGACATGAGATGACCCATTGGAAAGTTCTTAGAGAATGGTAGGTGATGTCTAAGAGCCTAGACAGAATATGAAAAGACTTCCAAGGATTTCTAACACGGGCCCATGAGTTTATCTTGACAAAGGAATCAAGCCCTCTCTCTGGAGGCTTCTCTTCTGTGTTAACATGTAGTTACACATGATTTGATTTTTGTGTCAGGAATGAATTGGTCTTAAAGGTAAACAAGCTTACTTTCTTTTATCAGGTTAAAAAAAATGATATAGTCCTTTTGCCTTTTAAATTAAGAAAAGCTGAGAAACAAATTAAGAACTCTGCTGATGTTAAGAGATCACCTCAAATACTTGAACGCATGCATTCCCCTGCAATTTTCTTTTCTTTCGTTTGTCCTGTTTCATATTTATTTTGAATTTTTTCAAGTTGTTTAGGGATCCTTTGGGAACGTCAGTGGTATGTATGTGGATTTATGTTGTATATACTGGTATATGCTGGCTGGTTCTTCTCTCTGGAGAGATCTGAAGGATGGGTAGGCTTTCAACAGGAACACGTGCTGGTGCAAAGGACATTCCAGGAGAGTTTGGACAAAGTACCTTGTACCACAGGGGAGTGTTGATACTTCTGGCTGGAGAAGAGTAAATATGGCCTTCATCCATGGTCCATATGACACATGCAGGGAATAGGAGAGTTGGGGGCTGGGTGGAGGCAAGTCTGAGGACCATGAATGCCAGACTGAGAAACCTGAACCAGAGAAGCTTTCATAATGGATGTCCAGTCAGTCAGCTCTGTAGATAATTGACACTTCTCATTCCCTTCGTAAAACTTGTTTGCTGATGCTTCCTGCACCTGAACTTGGGAGACAGCTGCCTCTCTCCACAGCTCCCAGCACTGCTGCCTCCACCATCTGAGTTCAGGGCTTACCAAGAATTAGTTACCTTTGCTCCTGAGCCTGTTGGTGCCTTCTTTATTTGTAACTGGAATAACATAATTTAATTCAATGCTATGTAACCTGATGAAATAAGAATGTGGGGTGGGGGGGACTTCCCTGGTGGCGAAGTGGTTAAGAATCCGCCTGCCAGTGCAGAGGACATGGGTTTGAATCCTGGTCTGGGAAGATCCCACATGCTGGGGAGCAGTTAAGCCCGTGCACCACAACTACTGAATCCTGCGTGCCACAACTACTGAAGCCCGTGCACCTAGAGGCCGTGCTCTGCAACAAGAGAAGCCACAGCAATGAGACGCCCATGCACCATAACAAAGAGTAGCCCCCACTCACCGCAACTGGAGAAAGCCTACACACAGCAACAAAGACCCAACGCAGCCAAAAATAAATAAATAAATTTATTTTAAAAAAAAGAATGTGAGGGGGAATGATGGGGGGATAATTTCTATGACAGCTAAGTAGAATGCTTTGGAAAGAATTGATTAAAGTGAGGACCTAAAAATATTGATGTTAAAGTAGCTGTAGGGGAGAAAGTTATTTTAAAAACTGGAGAAAATATATAAAACTCCAGAAGGATTCTGGGCTCAGATTGCCTCAGAGATGTCTTTCAGATCTTGTTCTACTTTAAAGAAACTGCAACTTCAGATCATACGATGATGAAGCTGACTGTGATGTAGGTAAGGAGGCCCCCCTGAACTCCACCAGAGGACCCCCGCTCAAGATGAGACCCTCACTCCATATCACACGTGGCTGCCCATGTTTCGCGTTAAATTTAAAATATTAGGATGCGTTTACAGCATTTTCCTCATTTTATTTGATTTCTTCAATGGATCACTTAGGTATGGGTCAATAGGTAACAACTGGAGATTTTGAAGCAAGGAAGTGACATATTCAACCCAACTACAGTGGAATTTGTTGCATTTAATAAGCATTTTAATCTGCCTCTCAAACATGAAGCATTTCAGTACACTTGCATTAAAAATACTTGACTTGATATCAAGGTACAAATGCAATATGATGGCATGGGTCTGACTAATGGGTTCAAGTCCTGGCTTTACCACCTACCAGTGGTAAAAATAGAATCTACCTGAGAGGAATGAGATATATGTTAACACTATTATTATTAAAGAAAGCTCAGGATGGCTACCTCTGCTGGCTACAGCGTGGGCTGAGATTAGAGATATCAATCCAGAGACTCAAGAGTATAGGATAGTTTGCCCAATGTAGGAAGATAAGGATTTTTGTGAATTTGTACTACACCTTTCTAAAATAGTATCAGAAATAATTTCTATTATCTCTAAAATATCTACAAAGTGAACACAAAACCCTAAGACAACCACTTTGTCATCTTGTTGCTTCATTATATGCCAGCCGAGCCAATTGTCAGCTCCTCTATCTTCATGTATAAGGGTGATCTAGTCAATTGGGAATCTCCTCTGTGACAAATGAAGTCTCAGCCTTCCCTCAGCTCCTTATACTGGGGTCAGTTTTCTATCTAGTACTGTTTAGATACAACATGTGCTACATAAACTTCAGCACAGAATAAAATGGTTTAATAAGTCAAAAGCAGTTATTATAATCTCCCATTGACCGAAGATCACACTGTAAATAAAAAGCAAAAGTTTTACACTGAGCTACAGCTTTTTACAAGACAGACTGAATATCAGATATATCTTTAGTAAAGATAAAAAATACAAGTGATACTCTATCAAAATACTGATTTTTCTGAAGACTCAATCTTGATACAATTCTTCGAGACTCAGAAAAAAAATTTTTTTAGTGTTAATGTGTATATGTATGCATGTGCATAGCCAGAATAAAAGACATGCAAAATTCAGAATTCTTCACACCCTTGAGAAGATGTTCTAAGTCATACTAAGCAGCTTTCATGGTTAAAATGCCTTTTGTGAATGTCCCTGAGCTGTGTGGATGCCCATCACATTCAATCATGGTAGTTCTTACCAAGTTTCACAGTGAATAGTAATGAGGAATTTTAAAGGAAAGAAGAAGCAGAGAAGGAAGGAAGGAAGGGAGAGAAAGAGGGAGATTCATTGCCCATTGTTACCATAAGTGAAAAGGAAGAGAAACTGTAGGTGGGGTTAGTCTTTCTGGGATATTCCTGCATACAAAAAGTCCCCCAGATATCAGCAGCTCCCTTTGGGCACCTCTCCTTCCCTCTGGTTCCTTGCTAGCTGCAGCTCAGCACTAGGAAAGCCCCAGCAGAGGGAGGGCAGAAAAGGTGTGAGGCAGCAGGCTTTTCCATTTCCCCTCTTGGGCTCTGTTTTTCCACCTTACAGTTTGCCCTGATTCAGAACGAAAAGGTGAGAACCTACTGAGGGATATAGCACCAGCCCCTTTCCCTACTGTGACCAGATCACACAACAGCCAAGCCTTGACACCAAGATGTCCATGAAACCAAGGCCCAGCCATTCAAGACAGACTGGTTTTACCTCCTGGTCCAGTTTTGCTCCATGCATGTTAGACAGTCCCAAAGCGAAGAGTTTGGAGCGGTTGTTGAGCAAGCTTCCTGGGAGCCGCAGAGGCGCTGGATTTTGTACTGCACACTCGAAGCCTGTCCTCCGCTTGCCCTGACCCCTGTCTCCTTAGCCACTGATGATGACACAGACCTTGTTTTCCTTTCACTCATCAGCACCCAAATCCATGGGGCTGTGATGGGTTAGCAGCCTTTCTCATAATAAGACATCGATTGGCCATGGGGCTGCAGAGGCAAAATGAATCATGGTTAAAAATATTCATCTCCCCGCCTCCCTTGGTATGTATGATGCTGTCCTTTAAACCATCTAAATATAGAAGAATCTCTCCAATTTGTAAAGCCCTGAAGAGAAAAACTTGAGTTTGAAGCTTTCCTTAGTTATGCCAGTGTTTAACAGTAATCTTTGTAGTATGGCAATCTCACTTCACTTCCTAGTATATTCGTTGACTTTCCTTTCTACATCTAGAGAAAAATATATTTAAACTTTAATTAAACTTTCTTTAATAATCAGGGCTTAGCAAAAATATATATGCAGTCTAAAAATCTAGAATCACTCAATGCATTTACTGCTTGTAGAGGTTTTGTTTTTTTATTTTTTAAATTTATCTTGGTAACCTATTTTTTATTGAAGTAGAGTTGATTTACAATGTTATATTAGCTTCAGGTGTACAGGAAATTGATTCAGTTATACATATATATACATCCATATATATATATATATATATATATATATATATATATATGTATAGTTCTTCAGATTTTTTTCCCATATAGGTTATTACAAAGTATATAGTTCCCTGTGCTATACAGTAGGTCCCTGTTGGTTATCTATTTTATATATAGTAGTGTGTATATGTTAATACCAAACTCCTAATTTATCCCTCCCCCACCTTCCCCCTTTGGTAACTGTAAGCTTGTTTTCTATGTCTGTGGGTCTATTTCTGTTTTGTATATTAGTTCATTTGTATCATTTTTTTAATTCTAAATATAAGTGATATCATAAGATTAAAAGATATAAGCAGAGAATAATGTTATTTGAATTAATGTTACTTTCTGCAATTGTCTGAAATTGCTACTCATAGGTTGAAAGGAATCCTTTATTTTAAAGTATTAGGGACTTCCCTGATAACACAGTGGTTAAGAATCCACCTGCCAATGCAGGGGACACGGGTTTGAGCCCTGATCCAGGAAGATCCCACATGCCGCAGTGCAACTAAGCCCATGCGCCACAACTACTGAGCCTGTGCTCTAGAGCTCGCGAGCCACAGCTACTGACCCCGCAAGCCACAACTACTGAAGCCCGTGTGCCTAGAGCCCGTGCTCCACAACAAAGAGTAGCCCCCACTCTCCACAACTAGAGAAAGCCTGCACACACAGCAACGAAGACCCAAAGCAGCCAAAAATAAATAAAGTATTAAAGTTTTGTGGGCTGAGTGGGAAGAACAGACACTTCTCCCTCACTCCTGCTATTTCCTTCCATTTTCAGAGGCTCCATTCCCATTGGCACTGCTGGCCTCTCATCCCTTTACTCATCTGTCCCAGGAGAGGAGCTGGACTTTGGGGAAGATTGTTTGCAAAAGTGGTCACGATAATTCCTCCCTCCTCAGGCCCTTTATAATGTGACTTAGCCACTTCTCCCACCAAGAGGCAGGATTAATTTCCCGCCCCTTCAATCTGGCCTGCATTTATGATTTCCTTTCATCTACAGAATACAGTGCAAGTGGTGGGTTGTGGCTTCTGAACTTCTTTGCCTCCAGTGGCCTTGCAGCTTCTGCACTGGTCCCCATGAATGCGGCTGTTGCGTAACCCGGACTAGGCTTCTCAACAATGAGAGAACACATGACAGAAAGGCCCAACCAACAGCTGAAACCAGCCACCAGCTGTATAAGAGAGCTCACCTGCAGATGACTGCAGCTATGTGTGTGACCCAGACAAAACCAGCAGGAAGACCTCGCACTGGGTCCAGTGCAAATTGATGACCCACAGTATTTTTTTATTGAGATATAATTTCCATATAACATTGTGTAAGCTTAAGGTGTACAATGTGTTGATTTGATTCATTTATATATTGCAATATGATTAGCACCATAGCTTAAGCTAACACCTTTATCATGGCACATAATTATCATTTCACTTTCTGTGGTGAGAACACTTAAGATGGAGTCTCTTAGCAATGAAGTATATTATACAGTACAGTTGATTGTAGTCACTATGCTGTGCATTAGCTCTCCACAACTTATTCATCTGCTAGTTGCAAGTTTGTACCCTTTAACACATCTCCCCAGTTCACCCACCTCCCCCAGTCCCTGGTAACCACCATTCTATTCTGTGTCTACAAATTCTTCTTTTTTAGATTCCATTGTAAGTGATATCATGCAATATTTGTCTTTCTCTGTCTAGCTTATCTCACTTAGCGTAATGCCCTCAAAAGTCCATCCATGTTGTGGTAAATGGCAGGATTTTCTTCTTTCTCGTGGCTGAGTAATATTCCGTTGGGATATTTATATATATATATATATATATATATATATATATAAAACAACTTCTATAACCATATATATATATATATATGTAAGGGAATATTTTATATATATATAAAAATATATTTTATATATATATAGAACTTATTTAGCCATTCATCCATTGACACTTAGGTTGTTTCCATATCTTGGCTATTGTGAATAATGCTACAATAAACATGGAAGTGCACATGTCTTTTCAACATCCTGTTTTCATTTCCTTCGAGTATATATCCAGAACTGAGATTCCTGGATCACACGTTAGTTGTATTTCTAAATTTTTGAGGAACCTCCACACTGTTTTCCATAGCAGCTCAACCAATTTACATTCCCACCAGCAATGCACAAGTGTTCCCTTTCTCCACATCCTTGCAAACACTTGTTATCTCTTGTCTTTTTGATGACAGCCATCCTAACAGGTGTGAGGTGATATCTTATTGTGGTTTTGATTTGCATTTCCCTAAAGATTAGGGACGTTGAGCATCTTTTCATGTACCTGTTGCCTATTTGGATATCTTCTTTGGAAAAATGTCTATTCAGTTCCTCTGCCCATCTTTAATCAGTTTATTTGTTGTTAGTATTAAGTTCTATGAGTTCTTTATATATTGTCGATATTAACCCCTTATCCAATACGTGGTTTGCAAATATTTTTTTCCCATTCCATAGTTTGCCTTTTCATTTTGTTGATTGTTTCTTTCTCTGTGCAAAAGATTTTTAGTTTGACATAGTTCCACTTGTCGATTTTTTTTCTTTTGTTGCTTGAGCTTTTGGTGTCATATCACATCCAAAAAATCATTGCCAAGACCAATGTCAAAGAGTTTCTTCTCTATGTTTTTTTCCAGGACTTTTATGGTATGAGGCCTTATGTTTAAGGCTTTAATTCATTTCAAGTTAATTTTTGTGAGTGATATAAGGGTCCAATTTCATTCTTCTGCCTGTGGTTATCCATGTTTCCCAACACCATTTACTGAAGAAAATATCCTTTCCTTTTTGTCAGGATTGCTTTGACTATTCAGGGTCTATTGTGGTTCCATACAAATTTTAGAATTGTTTTTGCTATTGCTGTGAAAAATGTTACTGGATTTTTGATAGGTATTGCATTGAATCCATAGATGGCTTAGAATAGCATGGATACTTTAACAATATTAATTTTATCCATGAACATGAAATAGCTTTCCATTTGTGTCTTCTTCAATTTCTTTCATCAAAGTCTTGTAGTTTTCATTGTACAGATCTTTCACTTCCTTGCTTAAACTTATTCCTAATTATTTTATTGTTTTTGATACTGTGGTGGCTGGGATAGTTTTACTTCTTTTTCAGTTATTTCATTGTTAGTGTATGAAAACACAACTGATTCCTTTTTTTTTTCGATACGCAGGCCTCTCACTGTTGTGGCCTCTCCCGTTGTGGAGCACAGGCTCTGGACGCGCAGGCCCAGCGGCCATGGCTCACGGGCCCAGCCACTCCACAGCATGTGAGATCTTCCCGGACCAGGGCACAAACCCGTGTCCCCTGCATCGGCAGGCGGACTCTCAACCACTGCGCCACCAGGGAAGCCCACAACTGATTTCTGTATGTTGATGTTTTTTATTTTATATTGGAGCACAGTTGATTAACAATGTTGTGTTAGTTTCAGGTGTACAGCAAAGTGATTCAGTTATACATATATCTATGCTTTTTCAAATTCTTTGTTATTACAGAATATTGAGCATATATGTCGATTTTTATCCTGCAACTTTACTGAATTCATTGATTAGTTCCAGCAGTTTTTTTGGTTGAGTCTTTAGAATTTTCTACATAAGACCATATCATTTGCAAATAATGACAATTTTATTTCTTCCTTCCCCAGTTGGATACCTTTTATTTCTATACCTTGCCTAATTACTCTAGCTAGGACTTCCAGTACTATTTTAAATCGGAGCGGTGAGAGTGGGCACCCTGATCTTGTATCTGATCTTAGAGGAAAAGCTTTCAGTCCTTCACCATTGAGTACGATGTTAGCTGTGGGTTGTCAGTATGGCCTTCATTATGTGGAGGTATGTTCCTTCTACACCCAATTTGTTGATGGTTTCTCTCATGAAAGGGTATTGTATTTTGTCAAGTGCATTTTCTGCGTCTATTGAGATGATCATATGATTTTTGTCTTTCATGCTATTAATGTGGTATATAACATTTATTGATTTGCATTATGTTGACCCATTCTTGCATCCCGGGGATAAATCCCATTTGGTTATGGTGTATGATCCTTTTAACGTGTTGTTGGATTCAGTTTGCTAATATTTTGTTGAGAATTCTTGCATTTATCAGGGATATTGTTCTATAGTTTCCTTTTCTTGTAGTGTCCTTATCTGGCTTTGGTATCAGGGTAATGCTGGCTTCATGAAATAAAGAAAGTTGAAAATGTCCCCTTCTCTTCAATTTTTTGGGAGAATTTGAGAATAATTGGTGTTAATTCTTCTTTAAATATTTGGTAGAATTCACCAGTGAAGTCATCTGGCTTTTCTGTGTTCAAAGGTTTTTGATTACTGATTCAATCTCACTCATTATTGGTCTGTTAAGATTTTTTATTTCTTCCAGATTCAGTCTTTTTTTTTTCTTTTCCATAATGGTTTATTACAGGATATTAAATATAGCTCCCTTTGCTATACAAGTAGGACCTTGTTGTTTATCCATTCTAATATATAATACTTTACCTCTGCTAATCCCAAACTCCCAATACATTCCTCCCCCACCCCCCTCCCCCTTGACAACCACAGGTCTGTTTTCTATGTCTGTGAGTGTATTCCATATTCAGTTTTGGTAGGCTGTATGCTTCTAAGAATTTATCCATTTCTTCTAGCTTATCCAATTTGTTGGTCTATAATTGCTTATGGTAATCTCTTACAATACTATGTATTTCTGTAATATCATTTGTAATGTCTCCTCTTTAGTTTCTGATTGTATTTGAGTCTTTTCTCTTTTTTCTTAGTCTAGCTAAAAGTTTATCTTTTTGAAAAACCAGCTCTTAGTTTCATTGATCTCTTCTATTGTTTTTCTGGTCTATGTTTCATTTATTTCTGCTCTGATCTTTGTTATTTCCTTCCTTCTGCTAACTTTGGTCTTCATTCTTTTTTCTTTAATTCTTTGAGGTGTAAAGTCAGGTTGCTTATTTGAGATTTTTCTATTTTCTTAATATATGCATTTATTGCTGTAAACTTGCCTTTCAGAGCTGCTTTTGCAGCATCCCAAATGTTTTGGTGTGCTATGTTTCCATTTTCATTTGTTTTGAGATATTTTTTGGTTTCCCTTTTATGTTTGTTCTTCGACCCACTCATTGTTCAGGAGTATGTTGTTTAGTTTCCACATGCTTGTAAATTTTCCAACTTTCCTCTTATTGTTGATTTCAAGTTATACCATTGTGGTTGGAAAATATACTTGGTATTATTTCAGTCTTTTAAAATTTACTAAGATTTGCTTTGTGGCCTATCATATGGTCTATCCTGGAGAATATTCTGTGTGCACTTGAGAAGAATGAGTGTTCTGCCGCTGATGCATGGAATGCTCTATAAATGTCTGTTAGATCCATTTAATGTAGGGTTCAAATCCAATATTTCCTTGTTGATTTTCTGTCTGGATGATCTATCCATTGCTGAAAGTGGGGTATTCAAGTCCCCTACTGTTATTGTATTGCTGTCTATTTCTCTTTCCAGATCTATTACTATTTGCTGAATATATTTAGGTGCTCTATGTTGAGTGTATATGTATTTACAATTATTATATCTTCTTGAAAAATTGACCCCTTAAAAATATGAAATACTTTGTGAATTTGCATGTCATCTTTGCTCAGGGCCATGCTAACCTCTGTATTGTTTAAATTTTAGTATATGTGATGCTGAAGCAACAACAACTCATGGTATTATGAACATTTAAAATTGTTGTTGTTTTAAGTTACTAAGGGTTTTTTTTAATTTATTTCTTTAAGTTGAAGTGTAGCTGATTTACAATATTGTGTTAGTTTCAGTTGTACAGCAAAGTGATTCAGTTATATATATATATTTCATATTATTTTCCATTATAGATTATTATAAGATATTGAATATAGTTCCCTGTGTTATATAGTAAATGCTTGTTGCTTATCCATTTTATGTACAGGAGTTAACAGATAATTACACACTCCTAATTCATCCCTCCCCCTGCTCCCTTCTCCTTTTGGTAACATAGTTTATTTCCTATGTCTGTGAGTCTGTTTCTGTTTTGTATATAGATTCATCTGTGTTATTTTTTAGATTCCACATATAAGTGATATTACATAATATTTGTTTTTCTCTGTCTGACTTGCTTCACTTAGTGTGATATTCTCTAGGTTGCTGCAGATGGCAATATTTCAAACGTTTTTGTGGCTGAGTAATATTCCATTTATATATATATATAATATTCCATTATATATAATATAATATATATTATATATAATGGAATATTATGTATATAATTATATATACACACACACACATACACACACACACACACACACACACACACACCCCTTCTTCTTAAACATGTCTGTCGTTGGGCACTTGGGTTGTTTCTATGTCTTGGCTATTGTAAATAGTGCTGCTATGAATATTGGAGTGCATGTATCTTTTCAAATTAGAGTTTTCAAGTGGTTTTTATTATAGATAATTGATAAATCCTTAATCTGATTGAAGAATCTAGAAAAAGATGTTGAGGGTGCATAGCCCAACTCCTTCCTCTCATTCTCCTTTTGGGAGGAAGCAGCCCACTGAGAATCCATGTTCTCTTTCTGCCATCCAGACCATAAATTGTACAGGGTGGATATGCACTGATGGATACTTTTTCCAAATGCTAGAGGACCAGAAGTTAATGTCAATACTTGGCTGAAATCAAGGTCAAAACCAAGTATTGTCGTAAGAGAAAGAACTAGAAATCAATAATAAATCTGAAAAATAATTTAAAAAATAGAATTATTATAATAATTTTAGTAGTCACAAATTAAAAGTTGATTAGTGAAATTAAAATGTGTTTTAAATATTTTTTCTAACAATGTATTCCATTCCCTTTCTCTTCACATTCTTTATTATGTCAAAATAGAAAGTAATTTATCCAGACTTTGGACTTTTTCCTTCTCGTGAAAGCTTAAGGTGGCAAAATGATAATTTAATTCATCCTCACAAGATGTGAAAAATTCTCAGATAGGACTTTTTATTGAAGACACATAGCGTCTTTGTACGGGATTTGGCCTTGACATTTTCTGTTACTCATTTCTATATGAATTAAGTTTTCCTGACTATCAGAAGGATATTTTGTTCTAACAACTCCTGTTGTTTCTGTGTGGTATTGAGTATATATATTTTTAATTTTAAAATGATTTTTCTGAGTTTTTCTTCCTCTATTCATCTGCCCCACTTTTATCTGGGCCTTCTCTTTCCTTCATCTCTTTTGTTCCTTTCTGCTCAATTTTGATTCATCTCTGACCATCTTGCCTGGGTGTAGGGCCCTATGGAAGGTGAGGAGGGCGTGCTGCTAAGCCCGTCAGCCCGGCTTCCTGCAGGCCTTTTGCCTCTCCTGCTAAGCCAGGGGCAAACCCCTCTCATTCCTGCTGCTGCTCTCACTGTCCCACCTCCTCCTGAGGATCTGGTAGCCATCTTGGTGTCTCCTATTATCAGGTTGTCAGTCGTCTCCTGGCTTCCCTCTGCTTTCTCCTGAACAGTTGCTGATTATGTGCTGATCTTGTGACTCTTGCTGGTTCGCACTTTGGGGTTCATGGAGTACCTTGTCACCTAGTTTTGTTGTAAATGTTGTACACTGGTTTGTTTTTTGTTTTAATTTCACTGTTTTCTCTATACTGGGATTTGGGAAGATCCAAAAGCTTGCCATTCCCACCGTTCTCATCTTCCCAGAATTTGATAATAAGAATTTTAACACAAGTTCAATCTTCATTACTTGCCCATAATTTGAAAGGGACTATCCAGATAGTTATTCAGATCATTGATAAATCCAAATGACATCCCTTGTTCAAAACTCTTGTTTGTGTTACTGTCACTGTTAAGCTGATCATCTATGATGGTCCCCTATGATTATGATATCACCCAACCTCTGATCACCCACAAGTTTCAGGATGTGAGAAATGCTGTGAAAGTAGGCATCTGTATGGCTCTTTCGGCAAAATACCAGGGCCAAGGTCAAACCTGGGCCCATCTTGATTACATGAGTGATGTATGTGTGATCTGGCTGCCCTGCTGCTGGATGGGTGAATTGAATTCTGGGCTTCAGTGTTAGGAAGCTCACCTGCATTCAGAAACTGTGTCCTCCAGCCCAGCCCTTACTAATTAAACAAAAGTTTTAAGTTTTACCTCCAAATGCCATCCAACTCCTTTATACTTCAGAACTTGGACAGGGAGAATTTTTCTCTTTATTGTTTAAAAAATAAACTAGGAGTAAAATATTGGAGAGCACCTTAACACATGAAGATTGAGGCATCTGGCAGGGCCAGGGAGGGTAACTTTGTTATGGTGACTCTTACTAAGTGTTATGGGTTGAATTTTGTCCCCTCAAGTAAGATATGTTAAAGCTCTAACCGTCCAAGCCTCAAAATGTGACCTTATTTGGAAATAGGATTCTTGCAGATGTACTTATTTAAGATGAAGTCATACTGGAATTGGGTGGGGACCTACTCCAATGTAACTGGTGTCCTTATGAGAATATGGCCACAAAGACAGAGGGAGAACACCATGTGATGATGAAGGCAGAGACTGGGTTATGCAGCTGCAACCTCAAAGACCACCGACAAATCACCAGAAGTTAGGAAGAAGCAGGGAAGGATTGCCTTACAGGTTTCAGAGGGGGTGCAGGCCTGCCAACACCTTGATTTCAGACCTCTAGCCTCCAGAACTGTGAGGCAATACATTTCTGTTGTTTTAAGCCCCCCAGGTGACTAATACACTAAGTAAAGGCTTTGGGAGCTTCTTATCTTTGTGGTTTGCAGCCTGTTTTGAGCAATGGAACTGGGTTTTGCAGTCACAAGACAACAGTGTAAAGAATCTCACTGACTCTATGGTGAACACAGAACTCAACACCCAAGAATTTGAAAGCAGCTAATGTCAATTAACATCTCTCTGTAGAAAATCTTTTTCCTTTAATTGAATCTTTGCTTGAGCCACACCAAGAAAAAGCTCCAGTTAGGCAGCTCAATGTTAAATTACAACAGTCTGTTACTTGTGTCAGAGAATACACTAAGTGATGTGATGCAAATGAGATTGAGGAAAATGTTGCAGAGTATAAACTTTAAAAAATCTCCTGCCAACCAAGAAAAATTCTCCACAAAAGTAGAGGAGAAAGAAAACAGTTTTGTTACTGAATAAGCATTAATCCAGAATGTGATGTGCATCACAGGCAATCCACTGAGAGACTGCAAAAACAGAAAGAAATCTCACCCTTTTACATAGCCAGGCAGATAACTACCCATTCCATACATGTGCTCAAGGTAAACGGTAACTAGCCCTCAAAAAAGAGGACTTGACGGCACCATTCATTACAGAGTTCATCTTTTATTTTTTTACATCTTTATTAGAGCATAATTGCTTTACATGTTGTGTTACTTTCTGCTGTTTAACAAAGCGAATCAGCTATACATATACATGTACATATATCCTCATATCTCCTCCCTCTTGCATCTCCCTCCCACCCTCCCTATCACACCCCTCTAGGTGGTCACAAAGCACCGAGCCGATCTCCCTGTGCTATGCAGCTGCTTCCCACTAGCTATCTATTTTACATTCAGTAGTGTATATACATGCCAATGCCACTCTCTCACTTCGTCCTAGCTTACCCTTCCCCCTCCCCGTGTCCTCAAGTCCATCCTCTACATCTGTGTCTTACAGTTCGTCTTAAACGTATCTGGTAATTGAGGTGACCCTCTGCATTATCTAATTGGCTTTATCTAAAGGAAGAACAAAGTTCTTATTATCTTTATGAAAAGAGATCACTTTGTAATTTAGAGCAAGGTGCCCGCTCAAGTTAGGCTCCTACTTTCCCACAGAAACTGGGAGATAAGTGTTCTGTTTTTCTTGATGATTACATTTCAAAGAGATGGCTTCCCAGTGTTTGAGGAAGCATTCTGCTTTCAAGTGAATTATTGCAATTGCTAAATGCAAATGAAATAACATTAATTCTCCTTTTCACGCTTCTGGTTCCTGCTAGAATTCCTTGGTAAATCAGTTTGCCAGTCCTGGTTCTCAGACTCTTCCAGTAGATTGCCTTGGACACTGATTCTTAGCAATTGAGAAAATACTGAGAAAAGTAATTAACTTACACCGACCTTTCCACACCTTTATTTTGTGAAGTGCTCCATGAAATAAAGAGTTTCATGGTTGTGGCAGAGACTATTCATGGTCCCCTCCTCTTCTTCCATACAAATATAATTTTTAACCAGGTATGTGGCTGTATAGAATAAAGCCTACATTTTTAGTTCTCTTTTTTAGGTAGACGTGGTCATGGAATTAAGTTCTGATCAATAGGATGTAATCTAACGTCACTTTGTAACCTCTAGGGAAGTGTCCTTGAAGGGAAAGGGGCTTCTCTTCTCTTTTTCATTTCCTCCTTCCTGCTAGATGAAATATGGGTGTATAAGTTGGAGCTGGAGCAGCCATATGGGACCATGAGGTGGTCTTAACAATGGAAACCTGAGTCATGACACCCTAAAGAGCTGAAGCAGCTCTGGACTATCTATGTCTGGAATTTTACTTAAGAAAGAAATAAACTTTTATCTAGTTTAAGACACTAAGACACTGATATTTTATATTTTTTTCTATCACTCTTAGTTGAACTTAATCTTAACTGATACCATAGTCAAATATATCTGGGAAATTCTGCATGTCTTATCTCCTGCACTACTAGGAAATACTGGCATATAAAGGCTTTTCAAAGACCTGAAGCAAAATAATATTTTGAATTTTGTTTAATTCTCTATTCCTCAGTGTTTTCTTTTTTTTATTAACACTTTGCATAGAGAGTTGATTTTCAACTTATTATTACACGGTGGAGGCCCCTGATATAAATATAGTAGACCTTAATAACAATACAACTTTGCTAGCTTTGGTGCCACTTGAACAACTAAGATCTCCATATCCCGCAGCTGTATTCTGATGAATATGTAACTCCATACTTTGTTCAGGGTGGTCTTTCAGATCCACATTATGCCACCTGAACTCTAGGAGCAAAGAGGGATGGGGGGTCGGCTAATGCTTCCGTAGGCTGAGTTAAGTCATTGCTTAAGTGATTAAGTCATCGATAGACATTATGTATGTATTTACTGAATTCTGCTAACTCTGATGTCAAGAGCTTATATTGGGCTTCTATTCATGCATTTCTATAAAAAGTGGTCTCACTGTCTAGGGTCTGTTTTTGGGTCACGAGGAATCACTGGAGGACTTTAGCATGAGCTACGGCTGTAAGTCAATCTCGTAACATGTCATCTAAGAGATACTCAAATTACGGTGTTGAGACTTAACCTCAGTTCTTCAATATATATATAGCTTTAAATGTAGCTTTAGCCAGACCAACAATGTATTTTATTTGTGGAATTTTAACATCTGGTGTTACTGAGAAGAGTGTCTTTAATGGCTCCACAAGCTCATCAATATAACTGTTAAAGTAATGTGAAGGCTCCTCGAGGGCCATGACTGATTTTTCTTTTCAGCCTCTTCAGTGACAAGCATGAGGCACATATAGAAATGCAGTTATTGCTAAGTGGGAATTAGGGAAAGTGCCTGGGCTACCTTAACAAGCACAAAGGCAGTTTTGTATAAGCCATATTTCAATACTTTGCTTCAACAGTGCCTCCTTTTCTCCTCATGAAATGGTTTAAGGTATTTTTCTCAACACCGTACAGAATCTATTTTGGTTTCCCAACATTTGAGCCACTCTCGATGCACATATTCAGACATGAGAGGCAGGAGCGTTTTGAATTACGCTGATGTCCAAATCTTCTGTAACCTACTTAGTTTAGTTACACTGACGTTTTTAGAACCATTAAGACCAGAGGTGCGTTCAATGTGCTCTACAGTATAAGTTTCTTTAGCCCCCAATGTCTAGGATGGCCCTGAGCCCTGACTGTTTGCCTCCCTGCATTTTTCTGTAAGGATAACATTATTTCCTGTCATAGAAAAGTTTGTTTGACTTCTTCAGGGTAGGTGAATTTTGGACATCTCCTCTTTTGAAACTAGTGTTTTATGTTTAAGCTCTGAATCACCAAATGAACAAACAAAATCTCAAAGAACTACAATTTTTCTTTGTTCATTGTAAAAATGAACAGATCCCCATTAGAAAAATATCCTAATTCTTCCTTGCTGAAGCAGGGGCTGCTTGGGGTGGGTTCTGCAGCAATCATTAGAAATAGCACTGAAGATAAGGCCTTTACTAGGCTTGGAGAACCGTATGAAAACACTCTCGGGTAGCTTCTGGCAATTAAATAGAAGATAATCTTGCCAAAGCTATACCCACATTTGAAGCCCTTATACCATTAGACCAAGGGTATAGTTTTCTATGGGTCATTCCCTGTGAAAATTTGAACTACATCAGGGTTGAAGGGCTTTCTCCTCTTGCCTCATTTAATTCATGTTTCCCCTTCCTTTTTATAGTCTCAGAGTATTTTGTGATTCTGGAGCAGTCATTTTCAAACCTGAGGGTGCATGAAGCTCACCTTCATAGACTGATTCAGTAGGCCCGGGCTGGGTTCAAGAAACCACATTCACAGCAAGACTCAGATTGATTGATCGATCAATCTTTTATTTATTTATTTATTTGTTCGTTTGTTTGTTTGTAACTGATGGTGGGGACCTGCATCTGACTGTTGCCTGTCACTGCCTCTGTCTCCCTTCTTTTTCCACAGTCATCTGGGGACAGAACAAGCAAGTTCACGCCCTTCCCCTTCGTATCTGGACCTCCCTAAGGAAAAACCCTAGAATCCACTTGGCCGAGTCTGTCCCTTGATATGCTAAATGGGGAACTAAGATGAGGGCTGTGATTAATACATTAATTAATGAGGGAACCAGTAAGATAATACAACCGGTTCAAAAGCATGCATATGTATATCATTAGGAAAGCCGAAATGAACTTGCAAACAGATGAAAAACTGATCATTATCCGCAGGGCAATAATCAATTGTGTTCCACAGGAAAATGTTAATTTGCATTTCTATGGAAAAGAATCATTTGCGTTACTGTAAGTTTTCTAAGACTTACTGAGTTATAAAATAACTCAACGACTGGTCTCAGACCCCTGTAGAACCAGACAACCTGGAAAGATGTATTAGACAGGACACTCAGCGATTTTTTTTCCTATTTAAATGTCTTTCAAATTTTTCCTGACAGTCAAAGACCTAAATTTCCTTACCAGTAAAATGAGAGATCCAGGCAAGTGACTTCTGAGACCCTTCAATTCCCACACCCTATTACTCTGATTCCTTGGCTATTATCTATGTGTGTGAGTATAACTCATGGAATTTTTTTGTTGGTATGTCAAAACTATTGTAGTCATGTATATTAGTCAAAACCAGCCATAGTTATTAGTGCATTCTCATTCAATCTCTGTCTAAAAACAAAATCAAACAAAAATTCTGCCTCTCTCCCAGTTACTTTTAAGCTCTGTGTGTGTGTGTGTGTGTGTGTGTGTGTGTGTGTGTGTGTGTGTACTTGTAAATGAAAGCAGAACCTGAACATAGGTATTCTACACATTTGTCCAATGTCAGGACAATATAGTGTCAGGACAATATTGTGTAAATTTTTCAGAAACTTTGAGAAGCAATGAATCAAGATTTCTCCAGTTCTTGTAGACTTTCCTGCAAGGCAAATACAGCAGGTCATTTTAAGAATGCTTTGTGATGGTAGAGGTGTTGACGGTGTCAAAAGTTGGTGGAGCTGTTAGGCGGTGAAGAATAGGTAGATACTGAAGTCTGATTTTTTAAACTCACTTCATTTCTCCTGTGTTAGACTAATCTCTACACTTTAAAGCAATGGAGAAGAGGGACAGAGCCTCTTTAGCTTTGTAACAAATGTTTGTTGAATGAATAATTAAGCTACCTTTCCCTTCTTTAAACATAGAGTCCAAATATCCTAAAAATCTCTCAACCTATTGAGTTTTTTAAAAATCTACTGTATGTGAAGGTGTGAAATCGTGAGTAATGATTATGGTTATATGCAGCTGATATTTTTCTCAGGCTAAATATTCTGCTTTGTAGATTTTATCAGGGAAAACCCCATTCAGTTTAGAAATCAGCATCAAAACTTCTTTTTTATTTAAATTTGTTTATTCTCATTTGAATGATCTCATTTGAACTAAAATGATATTCTTGATGGTAAAACATAAAAACAATCACATTTCTTTGTTTCAGTCTTTCTTTCTTTCATCCTAGTCATTTCTGTAGAAACAGAGACCAGAATGGCTAGGTAGCATTATGGAGGGTTTCTGGTAAGAATACACCTACACAAATGTGCTGCAGGAAGTAGAAGTCCATACCTGATACCCTTGTAACTTATGACTTGATGAGTCATATAAGAACTTAGGACTACTGCTACTGAATGTTGAAAATTTATGTCCCAAATGTATTTTTCTCCACCAATAACAAAACATGGATTCAAGGGGCAAAAACATCAAAGGCCTAGATTTTATACGCACATAACATACATATACATTTATATTTGTCTACATAGATATACAGATGTGCAGAGGTGGTTACAAGTAAGGTGCAGGAGGTGGACATGGAGGATGAGATGATGAGAAAATATAGCTAATATTAATGAACTCCTTTTATATGTGAGCCAAATGACATTCATTCATTCATTTTCCCATCACAATAACCCTGAGAAGTAGTTTCTAGCAACACCATTTTACAGGTGAAGAAAACGAGACTCAATAATAAGTAGCAGAGCCCAGTTTTGAAACAAGTTCTGCCTGATTCCAAAGCTAATAAGACATTCAGTAAGACTTTTACTGTTGTCTCTGAACTGCAGTGGGGGTCCAGCTGCAGTGGACTAAAGCCATTTTAAAATCAGAGAGCTGCCAGCACCTGGAGCCAGCCACATTCTGCCAGAGCTTCAAGGAGCAGAACTGCTCCCACCATCCACCCTATGCACCTCCCACCTTTGCACCTCCCACCTTTGCTTCCCCTCCCCCACTAAGAGGACTGAGAGGGAGAGAGGTGTAGTTTTCCCCTCCCCAGAGCTAATGGAAAGGGAAAGGGGGAAAAAAGAGAATTTCTTCTAAAGATTGAGTGCCTACCAGAAGAGGGAACCAACATTTTTATCCCCATAATGTGATTTAGTTCAAGCTTGGCCCCCATGTGATCTGAATAGGGGAAAAGAGATTTGGAGAGAGAGGGCATGGTGACATCCAAGGACCATTCTGCCTGTGACCTGTCAGTCTCCATTAGAGGATGGATCCGGTGTGTGCTGGCCCACCTAACACTTGGCCGGAAGGTGCGAACCGAGGCTATAGTTTGGGGCAATGGAAGCAGTGTGTGTGCATACACATGTTGGAAAGGAGGATGCTGGCAAAGAGGCCCATGCATTGCAAGTAAATGCCACAACTGGGGGTCGCCTAGAATAGATGGCCAGACCTGGCAAAGGATAGCCGGCGCCTAAGGGAGCTGTACCAGAATAAGCTCCCTCCTCACCATGTTGGCAAAGGATGGGGGGCCTCCTCATCAGCTGTGTAGACACTGAACAGAAGTGTAGTCATGGTCAACCAAGAACAGCTTGGCAACTCTGCCCCCCTCCCCCCAGCCCCCCTTGAAATGCAGCTAGAAGAGGGAGGAGGGGATGGATACAGATGCAACCATGGTCCCTTCAGGCAGATCTAGCCTGAGCTGGAGGCAGGAGAAGATGAACTTTGAATCAAGTTTGAGAACAGGACTAAATCTGAAAATGCCAGAATTAGACTGTTCTAATATCCAAAGTAGGTGGAAAATTTTTTTTAAAAACTGGCTGAGGTGTTGTTAAAGAAACCAATACTAGAGGAAAAGTTTGGGGGGACGGGTCATTTTGCATAACTGCCAGGAGAGTTACAGGAAAGTAGAACGCTTTTATATTTATACACTCCCCCCAACAAAAGTTAAGCATAGTCACCAAAAGATTTTTTCCTCTAAGTAATCCTGATAAGGGTAGTGAGCCAGAGGCATATCTGTAATACCTCAGGGCCCTTCTTAAGACTTCCCCAAGTAACTGAGGCTCCTCAAAACTGGTATGAAAATGTACCTATTTCCCATAGTTAGTTACCCCTTATGTGTTCCTGCCTCTGTTGAACATCTACCTTCCATTAACCTGTCTTGATGAGAAAGTTCCTGGCTGGCTCTATTTGTCACAGCTCTGAGATAGAGAGAGAGGCCCCCAGCTCCTCTGTAGAACCAGTAGATCAAATGCTTTAAAATACTCTTAGATTCAGGGAGTCTTGAATCTCTAAATGTCAGGTTTAGGCATTGTGCCTTTGCAAGACATGCCACTCAAAAGCTTGCCCTGCTCTCATTTCCATGATCCCTAACTCCCACATACTCACAGAGACACCTGAATCTTCAAGGAGCAGTATCTATATCTAATTTAAGTTTGTTGGATCAGTGACCATTGTGGTAACTTGCATCACTGCCTCTAGTTTGCTGCCCCTTCCTGTGTCCATGCTTTTTGCCACAGACCTTGCAATTCTTCTCTCTAAGGGAGCAGAGTATATTTCCCCACCCTTTGACTTCAGGTTTAGTCATGTGACTTGCCTTGAGCAATAGAATGAAAGGGAAATGACAATGTACCATTATGAGCCCAGGTATTTAGAGGCCTTAAGTATCGCCCCTCACAGACCTGTGAGTCTTGTAGTTTTTGCTTTAAGCCACTGAATTTTGTGGTGGGGTTTATAATGCACTAAAAGCTAACTGATACTGTCATTTTCCTAGTACAGTGAAGAAATGTGGTGGAATTTAGACAGGATCTCTGTACTGAAGGGTGATGAAGACCCACCACTGTCTATGCCCTGTCTCCTCCCACACAACTGTTTGACTTCATGGACTTGTAGTCTGTTCTGCAGTCAGTCTCTCTCTCTCTCTCTCTCTTTCTCCTTCTAAGACATACCTGAACCTACAGTTCCTATGTATCATATTTGCAAAGGCAACAGGAAATCCCACCTTAGTCTTAGGACTGAGATGGGTTCTCCAACACAGAATACCCAAAATCCTTTAACAAGGAAATTTTTTTTTAAATGCTTGTGCAGCTCAATAAATAAGTGCTTAATTTCTTTCATTTGGCTGGTGATCCTTACTGGAGACAACATCAGTCAGAAAGCTGGGGGACCAAGGGTAGCTGGCATTTAGAAGTCCTAAGACCCAACCCCTTCTGTTCACTATTCCTATTGCCGAATTCTTCCTATATTCCAACTGAGGAAGCCTGGGCACATCTTGAATGCAACTTCCTTTTATGTCTTGAAAGGGAGACCTTTCCATTTCACAATGACATCTTTTGGAAGGATCTCCAGTTCTTTCATGGAGGAGGAGTAGTTATGTTTTGTTAGAAGAGAGACATAAAAGTTGATTTTGGAGAAACTAAAAGAGGTAGTTAAAAGTGTATATGTGTTGCATTTCTTTGAAAATCACATAAAAATGCATTAACTTATTCTCAGTTCAGAACTCAGAGATTTAATTGTTCCCTAACCTTAGCTTCAACTGATACAAGCTTATTCTAATGCACACTGTCAGCAACACTTTTTGAGAGAATGCTGACATTTTTCAGTAAGATCACTGTTTTACCTAACATTAGCCTTTTCTTCAGTTAAAGTTCTATTTGTTAATTGTGTCTCATATTTTAAAAAATCAAAATATTTAGTATAGACATGTGACCTTTCTTTTTATCACTAGAATTTTCTTCTTAAATTAATTGAAAGACATTTCTCTCCATAGTCTGTGTCTCATAAGTCTGTGTCTCTCCATAGTCTCATGTGCTCTAAAAAAAGATCATGTGAGGAGACCTTCAAGATGGCAGAGGAGTAAGATGTGGAGATCACCTTCCTCCCCACAAATGCATCAGAAATACATCTACATGTGGAACAACTCCTACAGAACAGCTACTGAATGCTGGCAGAAGACCTCAGACTTCCCCAAAGGCAAGAAACTCCCCACCCACCTGACCGTGTGGCTGACAGGGTCTTGGTGCTCTGACCAGGTGTCAGGCCTGTGCCTCTGACGTGGGAGAGCTGAGCTCAGGACATTGCTCCACCAGAGACCTCCTGGCCCCATGTAATATCAAATGGCGAAAGCTCTCCCAGAGATCTCCATCTCAATGCTAAGACCCAGCTCCACTCAACAACCAGCAAGCTACAGTGCTGGACACCCTATGCCAAACAACTAGCAAGACAGGGACACAACCCCACCCATTAGCAGAGAGGCTGCCTAAAATCATAATAAGTTCACAGACACCTCAAAACACACCACCGGATACGGTCCTGCCCACCAGAAAGACAAGATCCAGCCTCATCCACCAGAACACAGGCACTAGTCCCCTCCACCAGGAAGCCTACACAACCCACTGAACCAACCTTAGCCACTGGGGGCAGAAACCAAAAACAAGGGGAACTATGAACCTGCAGCCTGTGAAAAGGAGACCACAAACACAGTAATTTAAGCAAAATGACAAGACAGAGAAACACACAGCAGATGAAAGAGCAACGTAAAAACCCATGAGACCAAACAAATGAGGAAGAAATAGGCAGTCTACCTGAAAAAGAATTCAGAATAATGATAGTAAAGATGGTCCAAAATCTTGGAAATTGAATGGAGAAAGTACAAGAAATGTTTAACAAAAAACTAGAAGGACTAAAGAGTAAACAAACAATGATGAACAACACAATAAACGAAATTAAAAATTCTCTAGAAGGAATCAATAGCAGAATAACTATTATTATATTAATAATAGTTAATTATTATTATCTTCTGCTTATTAACTCGACAGAAGAATGGATAAGTGACCTGGAAGATAAAATAGTGGAAATAACTACTGCAGACCACAATAAAGAAAAAAGAATGAAAAGAATTGAGGACAGTCTTAGAGACCTCTGGGACAACATTAAACACACCAACATGCAAATTACAGAAGAAGAAGAGAAAAAGAAAGAGAATGAGAAAATATTTGAAGGGATTATAGTTGAAAACTTCCCTAATATGGGAAAGGAAATAGTCAATCAACTCCAGGAAGTGCAGAGAGTCCCATATAGGATAAATCCAAGGAGAAACACGCCAAGACAAATATTAATCAAACTATCAAAAATTAAATACAAAGAAAAAATATTAAAACCAGCAAAGGAAAAACAACAAATAACATACAAGGGAATCCCCATAAGGTTAACAGCTGATCTTTCAGCAGAAACTTTGCAAGCCAGAAGGAAGTGGCAGGACATTATTTAAAGTGATGAAAGGGAAAAACCTACAACCAAGATTACTCTATACAGCAAGGATTTCATTCAGATTCGAAAGAGAAATTAAAACCTTTACAGACAAGCAAAAGCTAAGAGAATTCAGCACCACCAAACCAGCTTTACAACAAAGGCTAGAGGAACTTCTCTAGGCAGGAAACACAAGAGAAGGAAAAGACCTACAATAACAAACCCAAAACAATTTAGAAAATGGTAATAGGAACACACATATCAATAATTATCTTAAATGTAAATGGATTAAATGGTCCAACCAACAGACATAGACTGGCTGAATGGATACAGAAACAAGACCCGTATATATGCTGTCTACAAGAGACCCACTTCAGACCTAGGGACAAACAGACTGAAAGTGAGGGGATGGAAAAAGATATTCCATGCAAATGGAAATCAAAAGAAAGCTGGAGTAGCAATACTCATATCAGATAAAATAGACTTTAAAATAAAGACTATTACAAGAGACAAAGAAGGACACTACATAATGATCAAGGGATGTATCCAAGAAGAAGATATAACAATTGTAAATAATTAGGCACCCAACATAGGAACACCTCAATACATAAGGCAAATGCTAACAGCCATAAAAGGGGAAATTGACAGTAAAACAATCATAGTAGGGGACTTTAACACCCCACTTTCACCAATGGACACATCATCCAAAATGAAAATAAATAAGGAAACACAAGCTTTAAATGAAACATTAAACAAGATGGACTTAATTGATATTTATAGGACATTCCACCCCAAAACAACAGAATACACTTTCTTCTCAAGTGCTCATGGAACATTCTCCAGGATAGATCATATCTTGGGTCACAAATCAAGCCTTGGTAAATTTAAGAAAATTGAAATCGTATCAAGTATCTTTTCCGACCACAATGTTATGAGACTAGATATCAATTACAGGAAAAATCTGTAAAAAATACAAACACATGGAGGCTAAACAGTACACACTTAATAACCAAGAGATCACTGAAGAAATCAAAGAGGAAATCAAAAAATACCTAGAAACAAATGACAATGAAAGCAAGGCAACCCAAAACCTATGGGATGCAGCAAAAGCAGTTCTAAGAGGGAAGTTTATAGAAATACAATCCTACCAAAAGAAACAAGAAACATCTCAAATAAACAACCTAGCCTTACACCTAAAGCTATTAGAGAAAGAAGAACAAAAAAAACCCCAGTGTTAGCAGAAGGAAAGAAATCATAAAGATCAGATCAGAAATAAATGAAAAAGAAGACAACAATAGCAAAGATCAATAAAACTAAAAGCTGGTTCTTTGAGAAGATGAACAAAATTGATAAACCATTAGCCAGGCTCATCAAGAAAAAAAGGGAGAAGACTCAAAGCAATAGAATTAGAAATGTAAAAGGAGAAATAACAACTGACACAGCAGATATACAAAGGATCATGAGAGATTACTACAAGCAACTCTATGCCAATAAAATGGACAACCTGGAAGAAATGGACAAATTCTTAGAAAAGCACAACCTTCCAAGACTGAACCAGGAAGAAATAGAAAATATAAACAGACCAATCACAAGCACTGAAATTGAGACTGTGATTAAAAATCTTCCAACAGGGGCTTCCCTGGTGGCGCAGTGGTTGAGAGTCTGCCTGCCGATGCAGGGGACATGGGTTCGTGCCCCAGTCCGGGAAGATCTCACATGCCATGGAGTAGCTGGGCCCCTGAGCCGTGGCCGCTGAGCCTGCACGTGCGGAGCCTGTGCTCCACAACGGGAAAGGCCACAACAGTGAGAGGCCCGCGTACCGCAAAAAAAAAAATCTTCCAACGAACGAAAGTCCAGGACCAGTTGGCTTCACAGGCAAATTCTACCAAACATTTAGAGAAGAGCTAACACCTATTCTTCTCAAACTCTTCCAAAATGTAGCAGAGGGAGGAACACTCCCAAACTCATTCTATGAGGCCACCATCACCCTGATACCAAAACCAGACAAGGATGTCACAAAGAAAGAAAACTACAGGCCAATATCACTGATGAACATAGATGCAAAAATACTCAACAAAATACTAGCAAACAGAATCCAACAGCACATTAAAAGGATCATATACCATGATCACGTGAGGCAAGGATTCCTCAATATACGCAGATCAATCAATGTGATACACCATATTAACAAATTGAAGGAGAAAAACCATATGATCATCACAATAGATGCAGAAAAAGCTTTCGACAAAATTCAACACCCATTTATGATAAAAACCCTCCAGAAAGTAGGCATAGAGGGAACTTACCTCAACATATATGACCATATATGGCCAACATATAAGGCCATATATGACAACATATATGACCATATATGGCCAACATATAAGGCCATATATGACAAACCCACAGCCAACATCATTCTCAATGGTGAAACACTGAAACCATTTCCTCTAAGATCAGGAACAAGAAAAGTTTGCCCACTCTCACCACTATTATTCAACGTAGTTTTGGAAGTTTTAACCACAGCAATCAGAGAAGAAAAAGAAATAAAAGCAATCCAAATTGGAAAAGAAGAAGTAAAACTGTCACTGTTTGCAGATGACACGATACTATACATAGAGAATCCTAAAGATGCCACCAGAAAACTACTAGAGCTAATGAATGAATTTGGTAAAGTTGCAGGATACAAAATTAATGCACAGAAGTCTCTTGCATTCCTATACACTAATGATGAAAAATCTGAAATAGAAATTAAGGAAACACTCCAATTTACCATTGCAACAAAAAGAATAAAATACCTAGGAATAAACTTACCTAAGGAGACAAAAGACCTGTATGCAGAAAACTATAAGACACTGATGAAAGAAATTAAAGATGATCCAGACAGATGGAGAGATATACCATGTTCTTGGATTGGAAGAATTAACATTGTGAAAATGACTGTACTACCCAAATCAATCTACAGAATCAGTGTAATCCCTATCAAACTGCCAATGGCATTTTTCACAGGACTAGAACAAAAAAATTTCACAATTTGTATGGAAACACAAAAGACCCCGACTAGCCAAAGCAATCTTGAGAAAGAAAAACAGAGGGGGAGGAATCAGGCTCCCGGACTTCAGATTATACTACAAAGCTACAGTAATCAATACAGTATGGTACTGGCAGAAAAACAGAAATATAGATCAATGGAACAGGATAGAAAGCCCAGAGATAAACCCACGCACATATAGTCACGTTATTTTTTATAAAAGAGGCAAGAATATACAATGGAGAAAAGACTGCCTCTTCAATATGTGTTGCTGGGAAAACTGGACAGCTACATGTAAAAGAATGAAATTAGAACACTCCCTAACACCATACACAAAAATAAACTCAAAATGATTTAAGGACCTAAATATAAGGCCAGACACTATCAAACTCTTAGAGGAAAACATAGGCAGAACACTCTATGACATAAATCACAGCAAGATTCTTTTTGACCCATCTCCTAGAGAAATGGAAATAAAAACAAAAATAAATAAATGGGACCTAATGAAACTTCAAAGCTTTTGCACAGCAAAGAAAACCATAAACAAGATGAAAAGACAACCCTCACAATGGGAGAAAATATTTGCAAATCAAGTAACTGACTAAGGATTAATCTCCAAAATGTACAAGCAGCTTTTGCAGCTCAATATCAAGAAAACAAACAACCCAATCCAAAATGGGTGGAAGACCTAAAAAGACATGTCTCCAAAGAAGATATACAGATTACCAACAAACACATGAAAGGATGCTCAACATCACTAATCATTAGAGAAATGCAAATCAAAACTACAATGAGGTATCACCTCACACCAGTCAGAATGGCCATCATCAAAAAATCTACAAATAATAAATGCTGGAGAGGGTGTGGAGAAAAGGGAACCCTCTTGCACTGTTGGTGGGAATGTAAATTGATACAGCCACTATGGAGAACAGTATGGAGGTTCCTTAAAAAACTAAAAATAGAACTACCATATGACCCAGCAATCCCACTACTGGGCATATACCCTGAGAAAACCGTAATTCAAAAAGAGTCATGTACCAAAATGTTCGTTGCAGCTCTATTTACAATAGCCAGGACATGGAAGCAACTTAAGTGTCCATCTACAGATGAATGGATAAATAAGATGTGGCACATATATACAATGGAATATTACTCAGCCATAAAAAGAAATGAAATTGAGTTATTTGTAGTGAGGTGGATGGGCCTAGAGTCTGTCATACAGAGTGAAATAAGTCAGAAAGAGAAAGACAAATACTGTATGCTAACACATATATATGGAATCTAAAAAAAAGGTTCTGAAGAACCTAGGGGCAGGAGAGGAATAAAGACACAGATGTAGAGAATGGACTTGAGGGGAAGGGTAAGCTGGGACAAAGTGAGAGAGTCGCATGGAGTTATCTATACTACCAAATGTAAAATAGCTAGCTAGTGGGAAGCAACCACATAGCACAGGGAGATCAGCTCAGTGCTTTGTGACCACCTAGTGGGGTGGGATAGGGAGGGTGGGAGGGAGATGCAAGAGGGAGGAGATATGGGGATGTATGTATATGTATAGCTGATTCAGTTTGTTATAAAGCAGAAACTAACACACCATTATAAAGCAATTATACTCCATAAAGATGTTAAAAAAATAAAAGTATCAAAGTTATCATTTATTTTCCCCATAAGTTTTGTAGCCAGTAAAACATATTATTGATAATCATATATTTTAACTATAAAAGTTTATGATTTTTTAAACTATGAGATTTTCCAGCCGTCCTTTAATGTAGCTGGTGGGTTTTTTTCAATGAGTTTAAATCTATGTGTCATGTCTTATACACAGTCCATATACTTGTTAAGCACACTGTGAGACCTCAGCTCTAGATAAGAGGTGTCCTGAGCCAAGGGCTTAAATATTAAGTGAGGCCACCTTGTGAATCAACTGAGTACCTCTCAAAAGCACTTACAAAACGCTCTCAGGAATGCCATGCTCTTGCACACTCTTGATTGGCTCAGGATTAACACCTCCACCTCCCCAAGCTGGGCCACCACTAGCCGCATTCAGCTGCACAGGTCCTGACCCTTCTGTGTGGAAGGTAGAGATGGGAGGCTTTGGTGCCGTGGCCGGCTGACCTCTCCTGTGTGGAAGCAGCTCATCTGCTCTGCTGTGGGAAAGCACGAACATTCTGAGAGAAGCAGGGACAAGCAAGGGAAAGAAGGCTCTGACAGAATTTGATCCTGGCTCCATGTGCCCAGAGGCCAGATACCTCCCTGCACCAGCCCCCCACAGTTACAGGAGTGACTCAGTTCTCTTTAAAACATGTCAAAATACGCCTCTCTTTGAATTACAGAAATGAGGATGTGTCTAGAGCCTGGCACTGCTTTTGGTCACTCCATGAGCACTCCAGTGTCATGAATCACCAGCTGTCAGGAAGCCAAAAAGAGTGGGCTCCCAGGGTCAGGCGGCCCCTAGAGAATGGGGGCACCAGCACACATTCTTCTGAGATGTCCGCCCTCCTAAGCTTTGGGGTAAGTGGGGATGCCATCCTGGCCCAGCACCTCTTAACTTTCACCTGTTTCTTTTCTTTTCTTTAGAAATCATAGCAAAACTACTATACTGGGAGTTTACAAGTCATAGGAAAATCTCTTTTACTGCTTGTAGAATTTGAGATGTGGTATTATAAATATAAAGAAACCATCTACTAATATGTATTTCAATGTTAAACTAAGACTTTCTTATTGTTGTTACTATCAAGAATATTAATAAACAAAAAGAAAACACTCTGCCCTTTGGGGGTCCAAGGGCAAAGAAACATGCATCCAAGGAAGCAAAATGAAACCAAGAAGCCATAGATCCAGATGATTTGTTTCATAAGTGTGTGTGTGTGTGTGTGTGTGTGTGTGTGTGTGTATGCATATATAAACATATACAAATATGTATACACGAACCAACAAAAATGTAACATAGGGATTATATACATACAATTCCTTTTTAGTGTGAGCACTTAAGAAGGTGGCTCTTCATGTTAACAGCTTGATTGAGGACAGCTTGGGGAGAAATTATGCCACACTTAACAAGTTTTTATGCTTTTGTTCTATTTACGTAGGAGCTTCCTTCCAGGTCTTGTTTCATAACAAATATTGGCAGAGTTTAGATAGTGTTTCTTAAAAATTATCATAAATTGTGAAAAATGAAATAGAGTCATCCCTCAGTATCCCCGGGGAAATGGTCCCAGGAACACCCCCCCAACCCCTGCCACCTCGGATACCAAACTCTGCAGATGCTCAAGGCACTTATATAAGATGTCATTAGTAGTATTTGCATATAATAAACGCACATCCTCCTGTATACTTTAAATCATCTCTAGGTTACTTATAATAGCTAATACAATGTAAACGCTATGTAAGTAGTTGCCAGGTGAGGCAAATTCAAGTTTTGCTTTTTGAAACTTTTTGGAATTGTTTTTCCCCAACATTTTCAATACACATTGGACTGTATCCGTGGATTCAGAACCGTGGATATGGAGGGCCGACTGTAAACAAACTTGATAAATAAGCACTAAGAAATGATAAATGGGAGCTAAATTGTAGATCAAAGAGACAACTATGTTGCAATAGTATGTGCGGTTTCATTCTAGCTGGATAACTGCTTTAATTCAATGTCTCTCTTTGACCCTGATAAAGGAGCTGAGGAATGACATGGATTCTAACAGGTTACTCAGTGACTTTAAAAGAGGTGTCCTCATAGGGATCAGACCAGTGTCTCGATCTAATTTCTAACTATAAAAATGATGTTTATTTGCCATATTATATATATATATATAATAGTTATAAATGTGTAAATAAAACTCTAAGATCCTTTTTATAGAGAACAGCTCCTAGGGAGGAGAAATTAAGACTGTGGCCATCAAAAGCCAAACAGCCTGCTATACAGAAATGTTCAGGTTTTCCTTTGAAGGTGGCAACAACCTTAAACCCAAGTCTTTTTGTGTATTATGTATATTGCCCAACAGTGTGGCATAGAGACATTCCCCCTTCTTTCAAAAAGGGAGGCTTTATAGTCATTTCTTGATATTTCATGCCAAAGATAGTGGTAGCTTATCTTTATAAAATCGTACCTGAGTATGAGAGAAATGCTCTAAAAATTCACAGTCTTTGAAAATAAAAAATAAAGATCTTAAGTCAGGAGAAACTGGAAAACTGTTCAGCTGTTCCATGTTGACCCCTGCTCAGAAAACTTTCTTGTTCTCCAGATAATGCAGGGAATCTGCACTGCACTCCTTGGACAGATATTTATTTGTTCATCGCTTGAAAAGCCTCATATATGTATGGGATTATTCATAACTGGTCACATGTATTAATTTTTAAATACTTTTCCAGTTCCTTCTGGGTTAGAGAGGCATCACATTACAGTGGAAAGAACAAGAAACGGATAGACTGACAGACATGGAAAGAGGGAGCAAGGGGCAGCAAAGGGGAAATGAATTCATTATGACACAGATGTAAAATTCCCTGGTTAAGAACAATGCAGCATTAAAAATATAAATGTAAAGGTCTGGTTTGGTACTTTTCCATTAATTTTTCAAAGGTTTTGACCTCCTAAAGAAAAATTTCTGACTAAAAGGGGGTTTCCTCACCACTCAGTTTTCTTCTTCGGCTGGGTCCTACAGCGAAACAGCAATCCTATGTTTGGCCCTTCAGACAGTTGCCATGGAAATGAGAGTGGCAAACACTTTCAGCTTTCTGGCTTCACTGTGGGATCCAGTGTAGAACATGATTAAGTTGTCAGAGAACCACCTTAAGTCAAGTTTTACCTGATAACTAAGAGTTTCCAGAAAAATGGTGACACATATGGGAAGGAAAATAGATTGCTTAACTCACTCTGAAAAATCCCTTTTGATTCATAGAATGTCTACATGATTGAAACATAAGAAACCATCCCTTTCTCTAATCAGACACTTCTCAATTCACAGACTCATACCTCAGGGGGCAAATAAAACCTCCCTGTGCTTGCATGAGGAGGAATCACATTAACAAAAGGAAAATAGGGCTCCTGAGTGCTGAAGAAATGAGAAAGCAAGATGCTAAACTAGGGGGAGAGGAGTGACAGAGGAAATGAGAGGGAGGGAATCAAATGCTGTTTAAACCATTTTTAAGGAAAATTGCATATCTTATTTGCCAAAAAAAAATTACTCTGGATGTCAAAGAACACTAGCTTTTCATAGCTGGGACCAGAGATGACTGGGAGCTTGAGGGGCTGTACTGAAATGGACTTGAAACTTTCTTTGTGCCATTTGTCCCCAGCAAACAAGATCTGGCTGCTCTGGGAAAACTCTCTAGCTATCACTATGAATCCATTGAGAAGTTCTCTTCCACATCACTGACCCCTAATGAAGCTCTATTGGATTGAGTAAGGTCAGTGGTTTTTATATTGGGATCAAAGAGGAGGACAGACCACTCCATGTAGCACAATGGCTACAAACGAAAGAACTGATTGGCAGAAGCCAATACTTAGAGAGCTACTTGGAAGAAGACTTTCCAGATATTGGTGGAATTGGAAAAAGTTGCAACTTGAAAGTATACACTCTATCTTCCATTTGGGATTTTTTAGTTTTTGTAGTTAAAAATATCCCTTCACTGGGACTTCCCTGGTGGTCCAGTGCGTAAGACCTCACGTTCCCAGTGCAGGGGGCCTGGGTTCAATCCCTGATCAGGGAACTAGATCCCGCATGCATGCCACAACTAAGAAGTTTGCATGCCACAACTAAGACCTGGTGCAGCCAAAAAATAAATAATAAATAAATAAATATTTTTAAAAATACCCCTTCACCTGTATACTTGCTGGAGAGTGTGTAAATTATTACAACCACTTTGGAGATCAATTAGGAAATATCTAGAAAAGTTGAAGATGCAGATTTCACACAACCCAGCAATTTTACTACTAGGTGGCTACAATGGAGTGAATTGTGTCTGCCCAAAATTCATAAGTTGAAGCCTTAACCCCCATGGGACTGTATCTGGAGATAGGGCCCTCAGTAGGTAATTAAGGTTAGATGAGATCATAAGGGTGGGACCCTAAACTGATATGATAAGAAGAGGTGAAAAGAGACCTCTTTCTCCTTCTACCTGCCTTGTGAGAACAGAGTTAGAATGTGACCATCTACAATTCAGGGAGAGAGCTTTCACCAGGATCCAACCAGGCTGACACCCTGATCTTGGACTCCCAGCCTCTGGAACTGTGAGAAAATGAATTTTTGCTGTTTAAACCACCCAGTCTATGGTATTTCATTATGGCAGCCGAAGCTAAGATAGTGGCTATCCTAGAAAAGCTCTTATGCATAAGCATGAAAGAAATATAAAGATGTTCACGAGACTATTGTTCCTGATAGTAAAAATAAGGAACCAATCTGACTTCCAGTAGAGAAATAAATAAACTGTTCGTTCACATAACAGGATTCTATAGAGAAGTTGAAATGAACAATATTAACATGTACCAATGTAACTAAATCTAAACAATATAATGTCAAGTTAAAAAAAATCAAGCTGTCAAAGGATACTTACATATGCTATCATGTAATATTTGAAACACCCAAAACAATAGTTTATAACTTTAGAGGTACATACTTATATAGTTAACAAACATACACCTGGAAATGATACACACCAACGACTTCTGACAAGGGAGGGAGAAGTGATACCGGAGGTAAGGGGGTGATTTTTGCTATATCTGTAGTGTTTTATTTTTTAATACGAAATGAAATTTGTGCCAGTTTCAGCAGATTGTTCACATCTTTTAAATCTGGGTGGTAAATGCATGGTAGCTGTTAATTAATTTTCTGTAGGTTTCACATATTTCATAAATAAAAAGATGTTTTCCCTTATCATCTGGGTTTTCAGCAGTACAATAGTACATTTTAGACAGTTTTCTTATCTACCTTTTATATATGCTGTAATAGAAAGCCCAGAGAAATTAGCCAACATGGACAAAGTGTCCAATCTAGTTAAATGGTAACTTAAGAATTAGAAAGTAGTTTTCTGTCCTGTTCCATAGTGTACCCTGTATGTCTGTTAATTATGTGCTACAGAGACGAGGACTCCAACTTTGTCATCTAAGCCAGAAATAATCCAAATCATACCCAACTGTGGAAGAGCATGTTTGAACCCACTGCACCCTTCCTGTCCCCCAAATCATACTCCACCGTTGATGTGTTACCTATTTTACTTACTCACAGGCATCAGCCCTCCTTAGGAGGGTTCAGATTTTCCAGTTTTTTTTTAAAAAGATATAAGGAAGTAAGACTACTGAGCTAGAAAATTTCCAAAACAATTGAAAAGTTGGCAGAAGCTTTAAAATGGAGGTTTACTGATTATAATTAATTTTGGCTACAAGATTTTAATTAGGACATTTAAATTCTTTGTAAGATAGAATTTTAGTGCTGTTCAACATAGATTTATAGCATGAGAATGAGTAGTCACTTATACTGAATTTCCAAATTAATCTAAATAATTGAAATTTTAAAAAATAGGTGACATGAAGAATTCTGCAATATAATTCTGAAATAATAAGTAGAAAATATCCAGGGACATTAAGAATAAGATTTGTTGAGACTTCCCTAGTAGAGCAGTGGTTAAGACTCCATGTTCTAAATGCAGGCAGCCTGGGTTCAATCTCTGGTCAGGGAACTAGATCCCACATGCATGCTGCGACTAAGGAGACCATGAGCCACAACTAAGGGTTCACATGCCACAACTAAGGAGCCTGCGTGCTGCAACTAAGGAACCCTCCTACTGCAAATAAGACCTGGCACAATCAGATAAATAAATAAGTTAATATTAAAATATACATATATGTATATATAAATTTTTAAAAAGAATAAGATTTTGTTTCTGCAACACCTAACGTATCCAGACCCAAAAAAAAAAAAATTGTTTATCAGATGCTCTATATTATGTTTTACACAGTTGGGGTAAAGAATTTTGGCTGCATTAATTAGGTAGTGTCAACCCACTTCAGACACCTGATGGTATTATTTAACTTACATTTCATAAAAAATAAATACGTAAATAAAAAGGACTTGAAGGAAGACAACTTATTTTGAGAAATAATGACTAAGTATGCAAGTTATGCATAGTTTCATACTACAAATTTACCAAAAATACACAGTTGGGGGAAATGTGGTATTATTCACACACAGTGGCTAGTACACACACGCACACACACACACACATCCTATGTTTAGCCACCTATAGGTAAGAAAATGGTCTCTACTCTTGCTCAAATCAGATTGCTGTCTTTTTTTTTTTCATTGTCTGGATTTTGCTGGTTCTCCAAAGTGTGTCCCATAGTATTCTCATCTGTTTCTTCCATCGTCAGAGCCCTCATCTCTATTTCCAAAAAAAACAAAAAACAAAAATAGCTTAGCCTCCTGCTTATCTTATTGTTCAAAATTTATTTTCTTAATTCTATCTTGATAATTAGTATTCCTGAAACGTTCTTTCCTTTCAACGTGCTTGGTAAAACGTAGTTGTGCTCTGTGTCCCCCCGCTGGATGCCTCTGTGATATTCCCCTGCTGGGTTGATGGAAGGGATGTTTTAACTCTAGTCCTTTGGGCAGGAAGAGGGCCCCTATGATTGGGTTAGCAGTGAAAACATGAAGGCCCTGACACTGCTTCCACCCAACCATCCGACACTCCTCAGGGCACAGCAGTTCAAGAGTGTTTAGTCAATGATAGTATGGGGTTGCTACTCACATTTATAGGTTTTTACTTCTTAATTTTTATATGGTTTGATATTCGATTTATCCACAATATATTCCTAAGAGAAGTAAAAGGTACTTACATATTTCTAATAAAAACGCAGAAGGAAATAATGTAATCAGGGCACCTATATATTTTCCCAATAGCTTATAATTAAAGGACCCCATTTCCAGGACATAATTTATTTTGACTATAAGTGTTTCTTTGTTTATATATATTTAATTCTTTTGTATGTCACTTTTTTGCAAACAGAGAGTTATACAACTGTGTTATTAACTCTTTTGTTAAGTGTGAAGAAAGTGTTCCATTCTCAACTAAACTGGAGCTAGAAAAAATTGTTTCATTTTTGAAGACTTCACAGCCTGTGTGTGACTATCCACTACACAACCCAAAAGATGCTAAGGTATACAGTGGTAGCAGCAGCCTTCCTTCCTTTTTAGTGTTCTACTGTGGAATGCTTATTAATATTGGACGCTGAGTTTATACTTAAGCAGATTATATTGACTTCTATTTCTAATTCATTTTTATAGTAGCTTCCTAACCAAGTTTTAAATGCAATTGAATTTTCTTCTTTTTATTTAAATTATAAACCTCATGTTCATAAAAATTCAAACCATATATAGGTATGGTGTATAAAAAGCAAACATCTTCACCCTCTCCTAAATCACACTGTCCTCTCCCAGAAGTAACCATTGTTAACAGTTTAGGGAGTCCCATTTTGTCATTTTTACATGAAATAATTGAATTCTTACCTCAGATGGAAGAAAATGTCAAATATCTTCAAAACTGGGTTGGAGGGAAAAAAAGTCTTTTTAAAAAATCTTCAAATAATATATTTTCCCCTGATAATTCCATGGCTTACATTATGAGTAGCATCAGATTTGGTTTTAAGAGAAACTCCTGACTTTTCATTAACATAAATAATTAGTTACCAAGGAAGTGGGTTGAAGAATAATACAGTTTCTGTAAACTTTTCCCCAAATTGTGCTAGATAAATTACATCTTTAACTTTGATCTTTCTTTAAATCTTTCACTAATTTAGGTCAAACTATCAGAATAAGAATAAATCAAACCACACCTTTACTCACCAAACTGAGACAAGACCTCAACGCCCTCTAGTGGAGTGACCTCTCCATGCTCCATCATATGGGACCAACCCTCTGATTCCAGTGGGTAAGATGAATTGATACAAGCTCTTCATATTAGAATTGTACTTACTTCTTTCATTCATTTAATTAATATTTAAACTTGTATTTAAAATTTTCTGGTTAAAATGAACCATCACCAAGAACACAAGGGAAAATATTGGGGGGGGGGTCATGCCCATATATAAAATATGAATTAATAACTTTTATCACTATAATTATCTCGGATCTTCCAAGTTATCTGCTTGTCTCGACTGCCTACTCTTGGCCATATCATGACTCTCTACCATTGAATCTACAAAGACTTGAATCTATTCCTTTGTTTAAAAAATATATCTTTTTCTTTAAGTTCATTTCTCCAGATGTATCACTTCCCTTAAGTATTTCTTCATTAATTTTTCCAAACAACTGCAAAATAACCACTGAATTCATTTTTCTGCTTTTCTCCCTCTGAGAATACAGATTATCAGCCTCTCCCATTTATAATACCTGTTCCAAGGAATGATGAGAGCAGCAGAGCATAGTAGTTAAGAGCAGAAGGTGGAGCTAGAGGCCCTGACTCAAAGTCCAGAGGAGCCATTTACTGTCCATGTGATGCTGGGCTAGTCATTTAAACCCTCAGTGTCTCAGTTTTCTCATCTGTAAAATTCAGAATGATGATAATAGTATCCAAAAAGCATAGGACTTAATAAGAAAATCCATGTAAAAGAGGTAGAACAGTGCCTAACACATAATAAGCGCTCAATGACTATTACTTAATATTGCTATTTCATCAGAGTCTTATGAATAAATAATAAGGTAGCCTAAATGAAAGATTTGAATCCAGTCCTAAATGCAGCTATTCACTAGTCAGGCTCTCACCATCCCTTGTTTACATGATTGCAGTAGCCTCCTAACAGACCTTTAGGCCAGCAGTCTCTCCCAATTATAGTCCACTGTCATCGGTCTGGTTACGGAACTGACCTAGGGTCTGCTTGCCTACTGCACAGCAGAGCCAAATTATTGACACTGGGTTGTGGTGAAAGAAAGTACAGTGTTTATTTGCAGGGATCCAAGCAAGGAGTACAGGCAACTCATACTCAAAAGATCCAAACTCCCCAGTGGCTTTCAGGGAAAGGTTTTCAAAGGCAACATTTCAGGTGAGGACTGCAGGGTGCATGGCTTTCTTCTGATTGGTTGGTGGTGAGGTAACATGGTGATGTTTCAGGAATCTTAATCATCAACTTTCTGGTTCCAGCCAGTCTGGAGTCTAGTGCTTGTGCTCAGCAAGAAGTCACCATCCTCCATCTGGTGGGGGTGGGGTCCTTAGCTCCTGCAGAACAGCTCAAAGATATGTATAAGATTGTTATGTATATCCCTAATTAGTAACTGTTTAGGTCCGCTCTTTGGAACTCAGCAGCGGCCCAGGAGACTAAAGCCTTTTTCTACAAACAAGAAATGGGCAGAAGGGCTTTTGTACCTGGGAGGGCCCCTTAGGGTCCTTCTCAGTTTCAATCCCCCCTTTCCTCTGATACTCCTCAATCCTGAGGGGAACAGGTATGGGACAAGAAAGGGAATAAAGTTTTGGATAGAAAGGTTAATCGTCAACTCAGCAGGGGAACTCGGTTTTAGGGCGACTCAGTTTCAGATTTATTTTCCTAAAAATAATGTTGACATTTCTGGTTCAGGATATGATGAACTAATCTTCCTGCTGAAAACAACTGTAAAAGCTAATATGTGAAACAACTGCGTGAAGGAACTGAAAAGCACCCAGTTTGGGTAGGATTGGAAAGGAAAGACTACAATCCTTGAGAGAAGAGAAGTACTGGAGTGCAGGTCCGCACTCACCATGACTTTCCCCTGAGGGCATTTTCTAATTCACAAAATAGGGGAAATAGGCCCCAAGCAGAAAGGTAGGAATCTTAATTGGGCTCAGGGGAAGTAGGTTGGAATCTGGGGCTGCCTAAGTGTCTAGGACTTGAGAGGAAAAATTATAGATAACAGGGATTCAATCAAGGTGGAGTGAAATGAGAAAATTGTCCAAATACCCCAAGTTTACCCCCTCATTGGCTAACTCCTTAGTTACACATGCCCAGGGTGAGACCCCAAAAACCTCAGCAGAAAATAGCATCTGAGAGAACAAAAGAACTGAGCAAAAGTTTAATTAAATAGCTGTGCAATGTTGCAAAGATTGAAATTTGAGTTCAAGCCCAGGCAAGATGAAGGAAGGCAGGGGGTGTCGATAAATACCCAGGGCTTTCAGTCAAAACGTGGAAGTACTGTATCCTGTGAGTAAGGACAAACCTAAAATATAAAAACCTTGATAATAACTAAAACCATCTCTCAAAAGAATTAAAATAATCCTTCTGTATTTTACATACCTACTGGAAGAAAACTTAATCTTCTGTGGAGGAATATGATAGCATTTATAGCCTCTCCAATTTTTCATCCATAATACCTGGCTAAAAAAAAAACCCAAATAACTAAAAGCCATAATTTAAAATAACAATAAAAATAGACCTAGGGATAATTAAGATATTGAAGCAATCAGACGGGGACTTTAAAATAAAAATAATAAATGGGTTCAATAAAACAGAGGAAAATACAGAGAATTTCTACAGAGACCTGGAATCTATTAGATATGGTAGAACAGAGACCTTCTGGTAAACTGGAAAACAAGTAAGTAAACTATACTTAGTTTGAAGCAGAAAGAGAAAAAGGGATAGAAAATACAAAAAAGAATGTAAGAGTTATATGAAGAATAGTGATACAGTCTAACATGCACGTAAGATGCACTCTCAAGGATTAGAGTCCTAGAAATGGAGAGGAAATGATAGTTCAGAAAAAACATTTGAAGAAATACTGGCTAAAAATGTTTCAAAGTTGATAAAAGACATTAAACCACAGAATCCAGACACTGTGAACCTCAAGTAGAATAAAAGTATAAAGAAAACCACACCTGGCTACATCAGAGTTAAGCTGCTAATAACCAAGAAAAACAGAAAAATCTTGAAGCACTCAGAGGGGAAAAAAACCACACATTACCTTCAAAGAAGCAACAATAAAGCTGTAAGCTTACTTTTCAACAAAAATGATGGAAATCAGAACATAATGGAATGGCATTAAAATTCTAAAAGAACAAAAAAACCTTTCTACCTTCTCACCTAGAATTCTGTACACAGTAAAAATATTATTAAAAAAAAGAAGGCAAAAATTAAAGCCTTTTCAGACAAGCAAAAGCTGAGCTTTTCACCAGTAGATCTTTACCACAGCAAATACTAAAGAGTTATAAAGGCTGAAGAAAATGATCCTAGATGGAACCACTGGCTTGCATAAAGGAATGAAGAGCACCAGAAACATTATGTGGGTAATCTAAATGAATACAGACTGGTTTATAAAAGACAAATAATTATAATATCTTATAGGGATTTAAATATATATAGAAGTAAAATATATGACAATAGCCAATAAAAGAGAGAGATAAGTGGAGTTAAACTTCTTTTGATTATCATTATAATGTAAAATTCTATTTGGGGGAATTGGTAAAAGTACTAATTAAAGGAAAACTGTAATAAGTCTAGGATGCAAGTTGTATTCTATTATTACTTAATAAACCACCCCAAAATTTACTGGTTCAGCAAAATCACAGCATTTATTTTGCTTACAAATCTGCAGTTTAGGCAGAGTTCAGTGGGGACATCTTGTCTTCAGTGGGGACATCTTGTCTTTACTCGGAATCATCTAGGATGGCTCAAAGTCTGGATGCTGGAAGCATCTGAAGGCTCCCTAACTTGCCTGCCTGGTTAGTTGATGCTAGCTATTGGCTGGAACCTCCATGGGGCTATGCCCAGAACACCTACATGTGGTTGTGCCACGTGGCTGCCTAACATAGCATGGTGGCTGGGTTGGATGCTTAGAAAGAGAGCAAGGCAGAAGCTGTTATCACCTTTTCTAATCTATCTTCAGAAGTCTTGTGTCACTTCTATTACGTTCTATTGGTTAGAAGCAAGTCAGTAGGTACAACCCATATTCAAAGGAAGGGAAGTGAAGAATCTTCCTGTTGATGGGAGAAATGTCAAAGAATTTGTAGACATATTTTTTGTTCTTTTTGTTGCTTTTTGTTTTGTTATACTGGAAGAATCACAATTCTCATTCTTTTTTTTAAATTGAATTATAGTTGATTAACAATGTTGTGTTTATTTCTGCTGTACAGCAAAGTGATTCAGTTATACATATATATATATATATATATATACATTTTTAAATATTCTTTTCTATTACAGTTTATCATAGGATACTGAATATAGTTCTCTATGCTATACAGTAGGACCTTGTTGTATATCCATTCCATATATAAAAGCTTACATCTGCTAACCCCAACCTCCCAACCCCCTCCCCCTTGGCAACCACAAGTCTGTTCTCTACGTCTGTGAATCTGTTTCTGTTTCATAGATAGGTTCATTTGTGTCATTTTTTTTTTTTTCTTTTTTGCGGTACGTGGGCCTCTCACCGCTGTGGCCTCTCCCACCACAGAGCACAGGCTCTGGACGCGCAGACCCAGCAGCCAAGGCTCACGGGCGCAGCCGCTCCACGGCACGTGGGATCCTCCCAGACCGGGACACGAACTGGTGCCCCCTGCATCGGCAGGCGGACTCTCAACCACTGCGCCACCAGGGAAGCCCCATTTGTGTCATATTTTAGATTCCACATATAAGTGATATCATATGGTATTTGTCTTTCTTTTTCTGACTTACTTCACTTAGTATGATAATCTCTAGTTGCATCTATGTTGCTGCAAATGGCATTATTTCATTCTTTTTTATGTCCGAGTAGTATTCCATTGTGTATATGTACCATATCTTCTTTATCTACTCATCTGTCAGTGGATGTTTAGGTTGTTTCCATGTCTTGACTGTTGTGAATAGTGCTGCTATGAACATAGGGGTGCATGTATTTTTTTGGATTAGAGTTTTGTCTCGATATATGCCCAGAAGTGGGATTGCCTGATCATATAGTAATTCTATTTTTCATCTTCTGAGGAACCTCCATAATGTTTTCAGTGGTGGCTGTACCAACTTACATCCCCACCAACAGTGTAGGAGGGTTCCCTTTTCTCCACACCCTCTCCAGCATTTGTTACTTGTAGAGTTTTTAATGGTGGCCATTTTGACTGGTGTGAGGTGGCACAATAAAACTAAAATTAATGAAATAGAAAACAAAGACACAATAGGATAAACAAATTCAAAAGTTTGTTCTTTGAAAATTCTAATAAAACCGAGAAACCTCTAGCAAGATCGATTAAGGAAAAAAAATAAGACATAAATAAACAATATTAGTACTGAAAAAAAGGGACATAACTAATATGCAACAGAGATATATTTAGTTGAAAAGATTTTCATATTCATTACAAACATAGTTTCTTTCCAGTATTGGCTCCAACGATTAATAGGAGTACACAAGAGATGAAGGTTCACTAGATCCTCCTATAACTGAATGCTTGGCATCCCTCTCTAGTCTATCAGTGTGTTGGCTGATAACTTCCCTCACCCCAGGACTCTCTCCACATTACTGATGTAAATGACACAAAATTATGATGCCTAACAATATGACATGAATTTTTTTTCAACTTTTTTTTATTGAAGTACAGCACTCACACAAATGTACAAGCCAAATAAACAGCTCAACGGATTAAGACAATGTAAACACTTAAGTAATTACTACACAAGCCAAGATATATAAAGTTACCAACACTTCAGAAATCCCCTGCAAGCCCCCTCCTAACTACTACTTCCTCCCTCTTCCCCAAGGTAATCATTATTTTGTCTTTTAGATATGCCTGGGTTTTGAACTTTATAGAAATGGCATTTATGCAGAACATATACTTTTGTTCCTGGCTTCTTTCCGTCGATGCTATGCTTGCAATTCATCCGTGTTGCTGCATGTGAGTGAATTTGGTTTTTCATTAGCATATGCATTCCACTATATAAATATATAACTATTTATTTATATATTCTACTCTTGATGGACATTTAGAGTATCTTCAGTTTGGGGCTATTATGTATACTGCTGCCATGAACGAGTTTTATGTCTCATGGCCCATATGTGCACACATTTCTGTTGGATATGTTCCTAGGAATACCTGCTGATCATAACATATACATATGCTACTCTTTATCGAATAATGCCAACAGTTTTCAAAGCAGTTGAAGTGATTTACACTCCTAGAAGCAGTAGTTGAGAATTCTCATTGTTTCACATTCTTACCAACACTTTGAATTATTGGTTATTTTAGTTTTAGCCATTCTGGTGGATTTATAATTCTCTCATGGCGACATTAATTTGCATTGCCCTTGTATTTGTTTCATGTGGCTATTGAAACAAATTATCAGAAACTTGGTAGCTTAAAATGACAGAAATTTATTCTCTCATAGTTCTGGAGTCCAAAATTCGAAATCAGTTTCACTGGGCCAAGATTAAGGAGCCAGCAGGGATACACTGCCAATAGGTGAGAATCCATTCCTTAAGTCTTCCAGCTTCTGGTGGCTGCCAGCATTCCTTAGCCATATCACTCCAATCTCTGCCTCTATGCTTACATTGCCTTCTCTTCTGTGTGTCAAATGTCCTTCCGCCTCTCTTTCATATGGACACTGTGATTACATTTAGGGCCCACCAGATAATCCAGGAAATCTATCTCATCATCCTTAATCATATCTGCAAAGTCCTTTTTTTGTCATATAAGATAACATTCACATTTTCTAGGGCCTAGGACAAGGATATCTCCTGGGAGGCCATTACTCAGCCTACTATGTTCCTTATTTTGATTAATTTTCACATGTTTTTGATCACTTGGATATCTTCTTCTATGACATGTCTGCTTAAGTCTTTTGCTCATTGTTTTAAACTGGGCTTTTTCTTACGGATTTTTAAACAGTTATTTATATATTCTACATACAAGTATTTAGTCAGGTATATGTATTTATTTATTTTGAATTTTTGAATTTTATTTTTTTATACAGCAGGTTCTTATTAGTTATCCATTTTATACATATTAGTGTATGTATGTCAATCCCAATCTCCCAGTTCATCCCACCACCATCACCCCACCACCACCACTTTCCCCCCTTGGTGTCCATACATTTGTTCTCTGCATCTGTGTCTCAATTTCTGCCCTGCAAACCAGTTCATCTGTACCATTTTTCTAAGTTCCATATATATGCATTAATATACGATATTTGTTTTTCTCTTTCTGGTCAGGTATATTTATTGAAAATATCTTTTTCCACTTAGTAGCTTATGTCTTCATGCTCTCTGTTTATGAAGAGAGGTTCTTATTTATAATATAGTCCAATTTATAAGTGTTTTCCTTTAAAGTTAGTGCTTTTTGTATCCTAATTAGGAATCGGATTCCAAGATCATGATGATATTTTCCTAGGTTATCTCCTGGAAGCTTTATATTCTTATTCTTCAGGATCAACAATCATTTAGAATTAATTTTAATGTATGGTGTGAGTTTGGGGTCATGTTTTCCTTTATTCCTTATGGATATCCTATTGACTCAGAACCATTTGTTATAATGAAAACGTCCCACTGATCTGCATAGTTACTTTTGTTTTAATGCAAGGGCCATATATGTATGAGTCTGTTTCAGGACTTTCCGCTCTATTCCATAGGTCCATTAGTCTCTCCTAGTCAGCACCACACTATTTTAATTACTATGGTTCTATAATAAATCCTGATATTCAGGCAAGCTAGTCCTCTCACCTTGTTCTTCAAATGTGTACTGGCCCCTTGGATTTCTGTAAATTTTAGAATCAGCTTGTCAAGTTCCACACAGGCTAGGATTTTGGTTGCACTATATCTATGGATCAATAAAGGGAGAACTGACATCTTTATAGTATTGAGTCTTCCAATCCATGATCATAATAATATTCCTCTATTTATTTAGGTCTTCTTTAATTTCTCTCGATTTCTTTTATAGTTTTTGATGTAGAAGATTTGTATAGCTTCATCAGATTTAGTCATAGGATTTTTATATTTTTAATACTATTATAATTAGTCTCTTAATTTTTTTCATTTTCCAGTTATTTGTACCTGGTATGTAAAAATACAATTGTATTTATATTTGCATTTGCATAACAGCCTTGCATCGGCAATATATGAGTTCTTTTCACTATTCTGTGTATGCGTCATGCCATCTGCAAATAAAAAGAATTTTATTTCTTCCTCTACTGGCTAGCTCATCAGGACAGTATTGAATAGAAGTTAGTGATAAAGGACATTCTGTTGTTATTCCTCATTTCAGAGAGAAAGATTTGAATGTTTTGCAATTAAGATGATGTTTGTAGGTTTTGAAGATACCTTCACACAGTTAACAGAAATTCTCTCCTATTCCTGGTTTGCCACAAATTTTTATAATGAATGGAGGTTACGTTTGATCAAGTGTGAGATTTTTTTACCTACTGAAATGATTACATCATTTTTGGTTTTTATTCTAAAATGTGATATATTAATTACATTGATCAAATTTCAAATGCTAAACAAATCTTGTTTTTCTGAAACAAAACTAACTTGGTTAAAATGCATTATGCTCGTAGCTTCTGGTAACAAAGTTTTGCCGACCTCACAAACCAAGTTTGGAAGAGTTACCTCTTTTTCTATTTTCTGGAAGGATTAAATATCCTCTTCATTAACTGGCAGAAATCACCAACGAGCTATTTGGACCTAGAGTTTTCTTTGAAGTAACATTTTAATTTTCAGGGTCAATTTCTTTAATAATTAAAGAATTGTTTAGATTTTGCTACATATTCTTGTATCCTTGGCTTGCTGCTGATTCCTAGGCCAGATGGTGATCCATCCAATATGTATTTTCATCCATTTTAAGGTGTTTGTCGGTCTGCTTTTGTAGTTGCCAAGATTCTATCAGCACCAACCTTGAAATCACCCTGCTTTTAGCGCTGCCTGAAGCCCAGTAGTTAGTTACTTTCACTGCCAACACCTGCTTGTTAGCAACTAAAATATCAGTCAGAACTCTAGGACATCTATACCAGCCAACGGCCCTAAGGAAAGGGTCCCTTGAGTGACAGCTTCAGGTTGCAGGAACTGCAAAATGGAACTTTATAATAAAGTTCTTAGGGGTCCTCTCATTGGTGGGCTGAATTCCTCATGATATCCAAGTGCTATGATCTGAATGTGTATGCTTCCCCCCCCAAATTCATACGTTGAAATCCTAACCCCCAAAGGTGTTGGTACTAGTAGGTGGAGCCTTTGGGAAGTGATCAGTTCATGAGGGTACAGCCCTCATGAATGGGATTAGTGTTCTTATAAAAGAGAGCCCACAGAGCTCCCTAGCCCCTTCCAATGAGGATACAACAAAAAGCCTGCAATCCAGAAGAAAGCCCTTACTTGACCATGCTGTCACCCTGATCTCAGACTTCCAGACTTCAGAGCCGTGAGACCGTAAATTTCTATTGTTTATTCTGTGGTATTTTGTTATAGCTGCCCAAACAGACTAAGACGCCAATCTACAAATATTAGGTAGAAAACTTGCTGAATTTCAGGTGTGTGGCTGAAAGTGAGTAGTCAGAGGACAGCAGCACCCTAATGAATGGTATTGCTGTTTAACTATATTCTCATGTGGTAAGTCTAATCAATCTCCTCTATATTTAGTATGGATAATTGTAATTGTTACTTGGTTACTTGTATATCTAGCAACCCAACTGGTAAGAAGTCAACACAAAAGTTTCAAGATGGGGGACTGTATTAGTTATCCCTTGTGTAACTAATTACTCCCAAGACTTAGTAGCTTAAAATAACCCTTATTATCTTAGTTTCTGAAGTTCAGGAATCAAGATGTGGCTTAACTGAGTCCTCCTGTGCTTCAGGGTCTCTCACTGGTTGTAATCAAGGTGCCAGCAGGGGCTGCAGCCCACCTCAAAGATGAACTAGAAAAGGATCCATTTTCAAGCTCCTTCAAATGGTTGCTGGCAGGATTTGGTTCCTTGTTGACAGACTGAAAGCTTTGGTCCCTCACTTGCTGTTGGCCAGAGGCTGCTCTCAGCTCCTTGCCATGTGGTTCTCTTCATAGGGCAGATCAAAACACAGCAGCTTGCTTCACCAGAGCAAGCAAACAAAAAGGCAAGAGAGTGCCAGCAGAGGGAAGTAAACATCTTTTAAGACCCAATATTGTAAGAGACCTCCCATCATTTTTGCCATATTCTATTAATTAGTAGCCAATCATTGGATCTACTCCACACTCAACAAAGGGATTACACAAGGGCAAGGATACCAGGAAACTGGGATCACTGAGAGCCACTTCAGAAGATGTCTACCACATGAACTACCAGCCAACTTAGAGACAATAAGATCCACATCTAATTCATGGTATCCTTCACAGCCCCCCTACCTAGCAGACAATCTAAAAACTTTGATGTTGATTAGTGATTGAAATGATTTTTCTTTTAGTAAGCATTATTTTAATTTCGACCACCTTTATGCCTTTATGAAAGCTTCTTAAGTTGTCCACGTACTGTTGGATTTGATCTTGCTCCTGGGAGAGGAAGGAAAATGTAGAAAACTAGGTAAGTTTGAATTTGTTCTGGGATAAAAGTAAGTGAATTCTAAGATCTTTGGCTAAAATGATTCAAGCCTTTTAAGTCTTATCATCTTACGTTATCTGCCTTTATTTGACTATGAAACCATAAAATAGTCATAATTTTCAATGTTTTCTTTATTTTACAAAATTTATAAATCTCAAAAAGTATTTTTTAAATAAATTTATTTTATTTATTTATTTTTGGCTGCACTGGGTCTTTGTTGCTGTGCACGGGCTTTCTCTAGTTGCGGTGAGCGGGGGCTACTCTTCGTTGCGGTGCGTGGGCTTCTCATTGCGGTGGCTTCTCTTGTTGCAGAGCACAGGCTCTAGCTGCGCAGGCTTCAGTAGTTGTGGCACACAGCCTCAGTAGTTGTGGCGCACGGGCTTAGTTGCTTCGCGGCATGTGGGATCTTCCCAGACCAGGGCTCGAACCCATGTCCCCTGCATTGGCAGGCGGATTCTTAACCACTGTGCCACCAGGGAAGCCCTTAAAAAGTATTTTTAATAGGGAAACATTTTGAGATGTAAATACCCCAACAAATTTCACCTCATCTTAAGGAGTTAATTTCTGCCACAGCAGTCATAGAAGCCTGAATATGTTCCAAAATAGCTCAAGAGTTCTGGCCTGGTCCTGGATTTTCCTCTTCTAGCAATATTCCCAGGGCCATTTTTAGAGTTTGAGGCATTTTAGTTGGGTTCAGTCAAACATAAAGCAAACTCAAACAGATCTAATGCTTATAAAACTCTCCCTTACTCCAGCATTGGATTAAATCCAGATCATCTCATCTAAAAAGTAAAGATAATTATTTTTCAAATGGGAAATTCAATGTCATGATAAATAATCACCTTGTCCCCCACTTTTTGTATAATTTTTTTTTTTTTTTGTGGTACGTGGGCCCCTCACTGTCGTGGCCTCTCCCGTTGCAGAGCACAGGCTCCAGACACGCAGGCTCAGCGGCCATGGTTCACGGGCCCAGCCGCTCTGCGGCATGTGGGATCCTCCCAGACCGGGGCACGAACCCGTGTGCCCTGCATCGGCAGGCAGACTCCCAACCACTTCGCCACCAGGGAAGCCGGTCTCCCACTTTTTAACTCTCAGAATTAGACTACAGTCTCGTAGGACAAATACAGTTATTGTGAGAATAAATACTGATAAAAGACACATCATTGCCATCTTACTGTTACAATAGTTTGAACGTCTATAGAAATAATCTCATGAAGTAAACTTTTTAAAATTTAAAAACTTCTCCATAATTAAAATCAAAAGACAAACAACAAACAGGAAAATACATGTAACACATATGACAAGATTAATTTCCTTTGTATAGAAAGAGCTCCTAGAAATCAATAAATTTTTAAAAATCCACCAGAAAAATAGGCAAAGGACACAGACAATACACAGAAAGGAAAAAAATAGATCCTAAATACGAAAAGATACTCAATGCCTCTCATAATAGAATTTAACATTTAAACCTACAATGAGATATGACTTGCAACTTGTTACATTGGCAGAAATCAAAAAGTTTGGTAATACTTTATCAAAAAATGGGCATTTTCATATACTATTAAGAATGTAACTTGGCAAACATATTTTTAGAAGACAATATCTATCAAAATAAAAAATGTTTAAATTAAAATACATATAGCTTTTGACCCAACTATCTCACTTGTAAGAATTAATTCTACAGATATACTCACATCTATACAGAGACATATGTATAAGGATATTAAGGAAAAGATTAGAAATAAAGAAAATGTCCACCAATAGAAGACTCTTAAATAAAATATAATCTTTACAATGGGATATTATATAGCCATTAGAATGAGTCATTTTATTTGCATTGCTCTGGAACTATCTCTAAAATATATTAAGTGAAAAAATTAATATATACAATGTATGTAGTATGCTATCATTTGTGGGAAAAAAATCTATTCTTTATTCATGTGCATAGGTATATGCACCCTCTGCAATGATCCATAAGAAACTGGTAAAAATAATTATCTCTGAGGAGACCTGGGGCTGAATGGTAAGAAGACTTATTTAGAACTCTTTGAACTTGTTCATGTGTATTTTTAAGTGTATTACCCACTTAAAAATATAAATCTTTTAACAACTTAAAGGCCATAATTTTCACATATGAAGCATGTTTAGTAGGTATATTGTTCTTTAGTCTAGAGGAAATGCTACATAATTAGGAATTAAAAATACTGTGAAGCACTTAAGAACATTCATTAGCATATGCCATCCTAGCTTAAATCAAATAAAAACCTCTCTTGTGTTGACAAAACAAAAAACTTTAGTCTTCATTTCAGCTGAGCTGAAAATAAATTAGGTGGGGCAATTAAAGGAACATTTTCTACCAGCCTTTCTTGCTCCAAAGACCATTACCATGTACTTGATCTTAGGAAGAGTTTTGTCCAGCAAGTGGCATCTGTTACCTATTATCAGGAGCAGAAGCCTGAAGCACTTCTGCCCACTGCATCTTGGTATCAGAGTTGCTAAGGAAAACACAGTGCAGTTAAGTACTGGCTGGAACAGTGCTTTACTAGAATAGAGAAAAGACAGAAAGATCAGCTTCAGTAGTGAGTGTCAGTTTCCTATAGCCAGCAGGTCCCTCCCAGAAGCCGACACTGGGCAATTGGCCAACACACACCCTTCTTGTACAACAGAAGAACCCCGTCCTCTCCACAAAGGGGACAGATAGGCACTGGGGTTGGCCAGGTGCCATATGACACATGTACTTAAGCAGAACAAAGTAGTACACATTGAGTCTGACATAGGGAAAGATAATTACAGACAAGGTGACAAGTCCAGTGTAAGCTGTAAGGATTCCATCTCTTGGTAAGGAAGTGTTCCAGGCCCAAGGCCCATTCTTGTGCAGCCCAGCAGGGGTCAAAAGACTCCCCATAGTTTGGCTCTTTCATAAAAAACAAATAAAATTAAATTACAAGATGGTCATAGAATTATATGTTAGAAAATACACACAATTATCCTGAGAGTTTTTATCCACAGGGAAGCAACATAATGAAGAGTGAGGTTATAAGATTTAGAATCCATATTTTATCATCTATGGGCAAATTAGCAAACTTAAAATTTTAATTCTCTGAACTTTAGTTTTCTCATATGTAGTAAGATGGAGCTAATACTACTGCTTCTAAATAGTAACTGAGATAATATATGTAAAACCCCTAGCACCTGTCCTAGGACACAGGTATTAAATAAATGCTAACTTACGGGGTCAAACATATGGGGAAATCTGGATGATATTAAGTGCTGCTTTGAATTTCTTTATAAGAAGAAAATTAGCAAATAATGAAGTTGCCAGATAGTTTTATTTAAGTCTTTACGTATCTGAATAATTGGTTAAAAAGCAAATGTTCATCATTTTTAGAGTTGCACAAAAGGAAAGTAACAGGGAAAGTAATGGCTTGCTTGTCAAATACATTTGATGTGGGGCTGATTTCCTTAAATTAAAAAAAAAAAATCTAAGTCTTTGGACCCTGGGGCTCTAAAAATAGCACTTGGAATTAATACTGTTCTCAGATTCATGGTTCAAGGAAGTCACTACATTTCCTTTGTTTCTTGATGCTACAGATTTAACAACATGTTGGTAGAAACATGTAACTTCTCACATGGACTAGATATCAAAAGACCAGTTTGTGTACATAAACTAAACACTGAAAATGAATACATACAGATATTATGGAACTTAAATACAAACTTGTTAACAACTTGCCAGAAGGAACAAAAAACAGTATTAATAAAGAGTGGTCTTTCGCATCATTCTCAAAAATTCTTCCTCATTTATTTCTCCATCCCCGTCATGATCAGCTTCATCAAGCACTTCCTGTAAAATGACATGTAAATAGGATATGTGAAATCTATTAAAAAGGAATAATGATATAAATGAACATTCAAATACCTACTCAAAACCAAATTTTATTTTAAATGTATTTACTAATACAACTAAAGAATATAACTATGAATTATAATAAATTATAATTGTATATAAGTTATATGTGAAGTTATAATTATACAAATAAGTAAAATTTATCTGAAGTTCGTCATCTGTCAAATTTTCCCCTAGTTCCTTAGCAACCCCCTTGATATTGTTTAGTGATATACTTCCTGTATTATCATCACCAAATAATTTGAAAGCCTTCAATATTTCTTCTTTTTCATCTTTTTCACTCTTAAAAACAGAAACAACTAACTGTCATTAGTCTTTCATTTATTTATTTGATTAGTCTGGATGTATAGGTCTTTGAGGTCTAGAACAGCAACACAGCAGGTAGCTGAGCTCTATTTACTGCCCTGACTTTTAACAATGATTCCAATGCATTCACATCTGCCCTCAAGGTATTGAAACTCAGGGTTTATTTAAGTGGAAGAGCCACAGGGTGATAAAGAGAATCTATCTTGTATTAACCTCACTAACTGAGATCCATTTCAAAAATATAAGCTCCAAGAGAACAGGGAGGTTGTCTCATTCAATGCTCCCTAGGATACTGCCTGACAAAAACAGGCACTCAATAAATTGTTTGCTGATTTCAAGGCTTAAAAATGCTGGCCCTGTTCTCTCTATCCAGCCATATATCCTTATTATTTCCTAACAAAAAACCTCTTCTCCACACTGGACAGTCTTCATTACTACCCTGAAAACATCTTTAATCTTGTTATTCCTATCTATCTAAATCCTACCCATCTTTAAAGACCTAGTTCCAATTCTTCCTCTGATTCCTTCAGCCAAAAATTGTAGAAGGCTACTGCTTGTATTTCATTGAAAAACAAAATCACTACTATACCATTTTTACACTCATTATGGCCAAAAAATCTTCAAAACTAATGGTGCCGATTCCTTCTTTGTCAATTTCAGCTATAATTTTTAAAATTTCTTCTTTCTTTGGTTCAAATCCTAAGGCCCACATTGTAATCTGAAATAGAAAGCAAATAAATTATAATAGGCCACAATCTCATTCCTAGCTCTTAAACTACCTATTAATTACTAGGTTCTCTCTTTTTCACTATGGACTAGGCTTAAACCTAGAAAGTCAGGTCAGCAGCCTTAGGTTCCAATCCTACCATGCCATAGGATGTCACTGTCACACGATGGGCTTTGGCCTACTGATTCATAAAACAATAATAAAATGCTTAACAAGATACTGTTTTGTTGATGCAGGCCAGGCATGTACATACACTGCAGGGGTACGTGTCTGCACTGAAGAGATTTTATATCAAGCTTTCAGAAGGCTACTGTTAAAGAAAGATTTAAATATTGCAACAAAGCAATGATAGTTTTTCAAATGTTTTGGAATTATAAGTAATTTCAGAACGTTCAATTCTTTCACATTTCTGGTTCCACACCCAACAACATCGAATAAACCAAAGTCCTCTTTAATTTCTTGCTTTTTGGTTTCATTCAATTTCTGCTGCTCTTTTCTTCCATTGGCCTGAACTTGTGCGACAGTTGGATGCCTGTAATAAATACACATGTGGGTAAAAGATAAACTGTGTAACTGGAAAAAGTACCAGAAGCAGAAGAGTTAATGATGAACTAATTAAATATAATAAACATATTCAAGTATCCTATTCCCTATCATATAATGAACTTCAAGAATTTCCCCCTTTCCCTTTGCTAACATTTGTGATTTTAGTTATTCATATCTTGCTGGAAAGCATGGTTCTTTTTTACATCTTAGGTTTTTCCATCAAATTAGTGACTTTTGATACGGAGAAGAGGCAAAGAAGACATGCTAGAATAGTAGATGTTATGTCAGAAAACAATTGGCCTTACTTGGTATATCTTTTTTTTATTTTATTTTATTTTTGGTTGCATTGGATCTTTGTTGCTGTACGCAGGCTTTCTCTAGTCGTAGTGAGCGGGGGCTACTCTTCGTTGTGGTGCGCAGGCTTCTCATTGCAGTGGCTTCTCTTGCTGTGGAGCACGGGCTCTAGGCACGTGGGCTCAGTAGTTGTGGCTCACGGGCTCTAGAGCACAGACTCAGTAGTTGTGGCACACGGGCTTAGTTGCTCCACGGCATGTGGGGTCTTCCCCGAGCAGGGCTCGAACGTGTGTCCCCTGAATTGGCAGGCAGATTCTTAACCACTGTGCCACCAGGGAAGTCCCTTACTTGGTATATCTGAGCAGCAGTGTTTAAGGCATATTTACTCTTATCTCTGCCTGTATGTCTCATAATAAAATTTATTTTGTGAGACATGGTTGATTGGAACATCATTTCTTTTCCCACCTTCTCACATACTTTTCTATGTTGCAGAGACTGAGAAATGAAAAAATACATTTTCCAGGTGAAAAATTACTCCAGGGACCTGGAGAAGAATAAATGTTGGACCAATTATCCGTATCTGGGGAAGATGGAGGTCATCTTCCTGCTACTTGCCATGTTCTGCTGGCAAGCAAGGTCCCAGAGTTATTCCTGGGATTCTTCTGCAGCCTCATTTCAGTATCTTGTCTCCAGCTCTGGGTTAAGAAGCAGTGGTGGCAGAGACTCCACGACCCGTGTATCTAGACGCCAGCTTCACATATCTGAAGACTGGTTGTGGCAGCATCAGATTCTTGATCCCTGGACTGCAGATACACTCATCTTCAACAGTTCCAGTGGCAGAGTTTGTAGCTCCCCCGGCCAGTTTTTTCAGAGTTCTGGATGTCTTTCCTAGAGGCCCAGGCCCTCCAACGGTTTTAAAGCATCTTATTCTCTGTATTCAACTCATTTCTGGCTAGAGAGTGGTTTCTGTCTCCAACACCGTTGGTAGTAGCGGTTACTGGGGTTGAGGAGGGGAAAAAATGAACTGGAGAACTGCCTTCTGTCTCTAGAGTTATGGACAGTGCGCTTCCATTCGGCGACGAAGGGAGGGGTTACTAATGACAGTCGAGGATCATGAAAGGAGGAGAATAATACATTTCATAAACTAAATTCCTTCCTTGTTCCGGGGAGAAACTTCAGCCCCAGCCCAGCCCCAGTAAGTGGTTGCAGCTTCGCACTCGCCATGTCCCCGACCGGCGCCCTCAACCGGGAACTCGTCGCTTCACCCGCCCGCCGCACAGCCTGACTGTAGTCTTCACAGCCTGCTAGCCGTTGCTAAGGCCGCTCTCGCCGACCTCTCTGCGGCCCCGCCCACACAGGCTTGTCCCCACTGATTGACAGTCATGCCACCCAATGGTCAGAAAAGAAGGTCCTTGAGGCCATCCCCCACTCTCTATTCTCTACCAATAGCGTAACGCTATGCCTTTCCCAGGCTACATTAAGCAGAACTTTCCGTAGGGTTTCTTAGCAATCAGGACTATCCGTTAGCCCAGCTGCGCCCGCGGCGCACTTGCGCAAAATGCGAACCGGAAGGGAAGGTTCTTTCCCCGGGCGTTTTGGCGTCACAGTGCCAGGCAGAACTTCGGGGAACTGAAGCCTCCTGTAGGGATGGAGAAAAGAGCGAGGTTCGTAGCGAGGTGCTTCTACCAACTGCTAAGTCTTTGACGGAGATGTGGGGATATATTGTTTGCTTTTCTAAGCTCTTGGGGCCGGGGGAAGGGATGAGCCTGGTGGGTCTGGTGAATTGGTCCAGCTTCGGTTTACCGGCCGGATTACCAGAGGCGGAGGGGACTGCCCTTACCTTGCGCCGCTAGGCATCCCTCAGCCTCCACAGTGCCTGGGGCTTGGCCTTTAGCGACTTCCCTCCTACTTAGTTCACAGCGATTCTGGCCTGGTAGGCAGAATTTCTTTTTTTTTTCTTTTTTTTTTTTTTTTTTTTGCGGTACGCGGGCCTCTCACTGTTGTGGGTTCTCCCGTGGCGGAGCTCAGGCTCCCGACGCGCAGGCTCAGCGGCCATGGCTCACGGGCCCAGCCGCTCCGCGGCATGTGGTATCTTCCCGGACCGGGGCACGAACCCGTGTCCCCTGCATCGGCAGGCGGATTCTCAACCACTGCGCCACCAGCGAAGCCCTAGGCAGCATTTCTTTACAGGAGGGGTGTGGTGTGGGCACGGGGGCAGTGCGGGTCTTAGGATGCACATGAAGACTCCCTGCATAGGAAAGAGTTTTTACCAGTGTTGTAGCGTTTATTTGCGGGGTTGGACTTTGGACCCACCCATAATCATCATCAGACTTTTCCACGCCCCCGACATTCTCACCCACAGCCGTTCAGTTGGTTGAATCCCAAGATTTGGCCGGTTTTCCAAATATGTCCAGCATAGATCCGCACTGAGTCCGACGTAGGTAGCCTGAAAATCCACTTGACTGAGTAACTGTCGAGATTCAGATGCCATATAACTGCTGTAAATCAAAGCAATTTCTTGGCCAAAGGGCCAGACTTGCTGGTTCCGCCCAGTTCTGAATCTGGTCCGGGACCAGCTAAAGGGTGAAGGGGAAGGACTGAGGTAGTAGGAATGAAGAGGTGATAGTCTCTTAAAACTTCTAACGCTTAATCGCTTACACATCAGGGCTCTTTTTTATGCCTCCTGCAGTGCCTTTATTTTCTAAAAATCATACAGGATTCTCCAACAGTGGATTCAGGAAGAACATTAAGTTTTGCCTAGGTTTTTCCCTTTATCCCACTTAACTCCTTGAAGGTAAGGAAAGAAAAATGTGCAAAGTACGTTCTTGAAGTAGTCTCCCAAGTCACTTTTCCTACTTCAGTTAGTTGAAACATGGCACATTTTCCAAAACCATCCTTTCTTGCTCACATTATATACCAGGCAGACACCCAAGCATTGTAATAATTGATCTAAAAAAAACCCAAAAAACAAAACCTCATTAGGATTCTGGAAAATAGGTAAAGTTATTCTAATATTAGAAGTGATTTTTCTGTGTAAAGTTACCCTAGTGGAAATTTAAATGATGCAAATTCAAGATGGTTCGTGAATTAGGTAAAACAGCCACTTAATTATAGTATATTGATTTTTCAGGCCATTAATCTCACTGAGAAAGTTGCTGTTGATTAGTTTCAAGGACATATACCTCTTCTTTACTACTAATATTAAAGGGTTTTCTGAGACCAGAAATGAATAATGACCAAATATGTAGAAACAATTCTAATTTTTAGGCTCTCCTGGATCAAGTTTGATCTTATGGCAACTAAAAGGCTGCGTAGTGTGTTCACCTGCTTTTACATCATTCTGTGATTTAGGCTTTTCTATTTGGGACATTAACTTCTAGTGAAAATGATTTTTCAATTATAGGCTCAGATTGCAGTTTCTAGGTCTTAGGTAGGAAGTACTCAGTCTTGAAAAATAGCTGTTAGTAATCTAATTTTACTATAGAACATTAATAATATTAATCTGGAAAAATGTTAAACCTATTATCACTCTTAAATCTACTAAATTTATTTAATGCTTTCTACATATCATGTACTATGCCATGTATTGGGTGAGTTTGAAAGGAACTGAGTGTAGAGTATAAAGATGAATGAAAGCAAGGAACCCACAGAGTAGTGGGGGAGATAGGCACAGACATAAAAACAGTATTTTTAATTCAGGGTGCTAAGTGCTTTAGTAGATGTGTGTAGACAGGACTTTGGCAGCCCAGGAAGGAGGTGCTACTTCTCCTTGAGGCATTGGAGGAGGCTGTATCAAAAATGTGGCATTTGCCTTGGGTCATGAAAGATATGCCAAGGTGAAGAAAGTGTAGGATATTCAAATCAGAGTATAGTATGTGCGGAAATGAAAGTAAATGTATGTTGTAGTGTGACTAGATCATTGGGTTTATAAGGAAAGGTGGAAGATGAGCCTTATAAATTAGATTGAAGTCAGATTATGGGACACCTTTACCTAGGTAAAGACTTTATTTTCTAAGATGAATAGTTGTTTTAGGCAGTGGAGTGATCCGATTAGGTTTGTGCTTTTCAAAGATAATTCTGACAACCATGTGAAGGAGGAACCGTTTTGGAAGCAATTAAAGGGCCTCAACCAAGGCAGTGCCAAATAGCAATCATGTCGACTCCAGAGGTGGTAGAACCTTAAATTTATGGTGGAGGAATACTGACAATGGCATCTGTTTAGTCTTATTTCAGTTCTGTACTTAAATGTAAGATAATAAATGTGGTGAAAACCACATTGTCAAATATTTATTGAGTACTTGCATTGTGTCAGACAGTGTTATCAGTATATGGGATACGTCAGTGACTAAAACTGCCCTTCTGGGAATTATATTCCAACAGAGGGACATAGTCAATAAATAGTAAATAAATAAGTAGAGTATGTACTATTTTATAAGGTGATAATGTTGTGGGAAAAGAGAAATTAGAGCGAATAAAGGGAATCCAGAATGTAAAGGGAAAAGAGGAGTTTGCAGTGTTAAATAGGATGCTCAGGATAGGCCTCGTTGAAAGGGGGAGATTTGCATAATTATATAAAGCTGTTAGAGCTTCCCTGGTGGCGCAGTGGTTGAGAGTCTGCCTGCCAATGCAGGGGACACGGGTTCGTGCCCCGGTCCGGGAAGATCCCACATGCCGCGGAGCGGCTAGACCCGTGAGCCATGGCCGCTGAGCCTGCGTGTCCGGAGCCTGTGCTCCGCGGGGGGAGAGGCCGCAACAGTGAGAGACCCGCGTACCACAAAAAAAAAAAAAAAAAGAGTAGCTCCCAATCTCCGCAACTAGAGAAAGCCCACGCACAGCAACAAAGACCCAACACAGCCATAAATTAATTAACTAATTAATTAAAAATAACAAAAGTAGAAGCAATCCAAATGTCCATAAACAAAATGATAGCTACCTACATACATACATAAAAAGGAATAAAATACACATACTACAATGTGGATGAACCTCAAAAACATTATGCTAACTGAGGGGGTTGGAATGAATTGGGAGATTGGGATTGACATATATACACTATTGATACTATGTATAAAATAGACAACTAATGAGAACCTACTGTACAGCACAGGGAACTCTACTCAGTGCTCTGTGGTGACCTAAATGGGAAGGCAATCCAAAAAAGGGGATTTATGTACACATATAGCTGATTCACTTTGCTGTACAGCAGAAACTAACACAACATTGTAAAGCAGCGATACTCCAATAAAAATTTTTTTAAAAACATTATGCTAAGTGAAAGAAACCAGACACAAAGGGTCCCATATTACATGATTCTATGAAATATCCAGAATAGGTAAATCCACAGAGACAAGAAAGCAGCTTGGTGGTTGCCAGGGGCTGGGGGGGAGACATACAGGGAGGGACTGCTTAATGGCTACAGAGTTTTCTTTCGGGGTGATGGAAATATTTTGGAACTAGATAAAGGTAGTGGTTGTACAACACCGTGAATGTTCGAAGTGCCACTGAATTGTATCCCCTAAAATGGTTATGTTATATGAACTTTACCTCAATTTTTAAAAAAGACTAAAACCATAAAGCTTTTAGAAGAAATATGGAATGTCCTTTGTACTCAGGGGTAGATGAAACTTTTAAAAATAGAACCCAATAACCATTAAAAAAAAGACAAAAGGACTAACAAAATAGATTGCCAGGCAGTATTAAGGGCCACTTGCAGTGTGGAGTCATGAACTTAAAATGCCACCAGTCAGTGTGGTTGTGTGTGTTTTTCTGTTTATTTTCGGCCGCCCCAGGGTAAACATGGAGTAGACAGAGTTGGATTTCATCAAGATTAGTGGCTTTGCAAGGTAAGATGAACCAAAAGAGAGACAAGGAATTTGAGAGTCTGTGTACAAGAGAGTGATTATAATCCGCAAATGGGAACTTAAACTGGGTAAGTAGAGAATTGATAATATGGGATGGAGGACAGCAAAAATATGGTAAGATAAGAGAGCTGTAAGACAGGATGGGTCTCAGCATTGTTGGAGTCTAGGGTATAATTTGATGCTGTCCAGGGATATACCTGAGTATATCAAGAGTTTTATTTTTATTTTACAGAAGTGAAAGTTTCACAAAAGAGGTTTTGAAGCTGAGTTCAATTTGTTATATGTTTTCTTAGGCTGTACTGGGTTTTCTCCTTAGTCCTTGAAAGGCTCTAGGAAGCTACTCTTGAGCAACAGGTGCTGTGGCTTCCTGCTGATCCTAAGGTGTATCTGGAACTGTGGAGCTCTTCAGAATCAAGGATGACTTCTAGGCATTATAGGAACAAATTTACCAGTGCTGTGGCCAGCATTAGAAGAAAAGCAAAAACTCCGAGAGTTGTTTGCTTTTTGATATTTTGGATTTAAAAGGTTGTGGTAAAAAGTATGCTTGCGGGACTTCCCTGGTGTCCGGTGGCTAAGACTCCGCGCTTCCAATGCAGGGCGCCCGGGTTCGATGCCTGGTCAGGGAACTAGATCCCGCCTGCTGCAACGAAGATCCCGCATGCCACAACTAAGACCTAACGCAGCCAAATAAATATATATAGTTTTTTAAAATATTAAAATATGTGTATATATGTACTTGAAGAATTATAAAGTCTTAGAGTTGGAAAAGAAGTGTATGTTATCTACAGTTTTAGCTGTAGTGCTTTAAGAGCCCATACCTCACAAGACAGGTTATTTTATTACAGATAGCTTTTCAATTAGAGGGTGCTTCGTTAAAAAGTTCTTTCTATTGGGCTGAAGTTTTTGTCTTATAACTTCTTCCTATTAATTTTAGATGTGAATTCTGAAATATTACCTGGAAAAAGTCTAATTGCTCTCAAACTTCCTTTTTTTTAATTTAAATTTATTTATTTACTTATTTATTTATTTTTGGCTGCATTGCATTTTCATTGCTGCGTGCGGGCTTTCTCTAATTGCAGCGAGCGGGGGCTACTCTTCGTTGCAGTGCGCGGGCTTCGCATTGCGGTGGCATCTCTTGTTGTGGAGCACGGGCTGTAGGCGCGTGGGCTTCAGTGTTTGTGGTGCACAGGCTTAGTTGCTCCGTGGCATGTGGGATCTTCCTGGACAAGGGCTCGAACCCGCGTCCCCTGCGTTGGCAGGCGGGTTCTTAACCACTGTGCCACCAGGGAAGCCCTCGAACTTCCTTTTAAACAGTACTTTTCCCCCCTTTATATTCTAATCAATAGCTAAATCCATCCTTTACCTCCATCCCTCTTCCACATTTCTCATCTAGATAACCATGGCCGCTCTGCCTTCTGTCTGGCACTCATCCAATCAGTTCTCTACACTGTTATCAGAGTGGTAATATATCCAAAACACTAATAATAAATAATAATTTTAATATTACTTAATTTTATTTTTAATATTATTCAGTTTTATATTATAAATGTATTATTGTTATTGCAAGTACTCATAAAGCACTATGTGCCAGACACTGCTCTAAGCAGTGTACTCATTTACTCCTGGTAATAACCCTATGAAGTAGATTCTGTTACTATCCTCATTTTTCAGACGTGAAAACAGGGTAAAGAAGTTAAGAAACTTGCTGAAGGCTACACAGTTAGTAAACAGTAGAGACAAGTTCAAGCCCAGACTTCTAGGTTCAGAGTACATGCTTTCAGACACTACATCAAGCTGTTTCTTCTTCTCCCCCCCCTTAAAGCACTTCCATGTTTCCCGTTATAAGTAGGGTCAGGTTTGACGTGGCACATACTGCCCTTCACGATCCAGCCCCTTTCCTCTTCTAACGCTTCATGTCCTACTATTCCCCACTACTTGCTTTATATTCCCGTGAAACTAAATTACTTGTATTACCCAAGTACACTGTGTTTTTGTCACATATATGTGCATTTACTACTACCTCCTTCAACTTGTTAATTATTTTTTCAAATTTTAATGCTGTATCATTGCACTGACCATATTTAATGGAAACTACATATATCAGAAACTCCTCGAAGGCAGGGACTGTATCTTGCTTTTCTTTTATTACCATGAATTGCACTGAACGAAGTTCCAAGTTTTAATTTTATTTGCAGGTGATGATTCATGGTGATGGCTTGCAGGGTCATAAACAAAAGAAGGCACGTGGGACTTCAGCAGCTTTCATCGTTTGCAGAAACAGGAAGAACTTTCCTAGGCCCAGTAAAATCATCCAAATTTATTATAGATGAAGAGTGTCGTGAAAGTGTGTTAATCAGTTCAACAGTAAGGCTTCTTGAAAGTTTGGATTTAACCAGTGCAGTGGGACAGCTTCTCAGAGAAGCAGTTCAAGCACAAAGTAACACTTACAGAACTGGAACCAGCACTCTTTTGTTTCTTGTGGGTGCATGGAGCAGTGCTGCTGAAGAATGTCTTCATTTGGGTGTCCCCATGTCATTAATAGTGTCTGTAATGTCAGAAGGCTTGAATTCATGCATTGAAGAGGTAGTTTCCCTTCAAGTACCTATCCAGTACAATGTATTTGACCGTATGGTTAACACAAAGACATTTTCTGGACCTGAAACATTTAGTGTCGGCGTATACCCTTTTCTCCAAATCCCTTCAGGTACTGGTTTGATACAGAAAGAGCGTGCTCTCAGAGATGTTGCCTCTCAGTCATTGGCCATTTACAGTCTTTCTGGGAGACCTGTTAAATCACCTCAACTCGTTAGGTCTCAGGATAAGGTTGAAGCAGATGAAAACACATCACAAACTCCTCAAACTCTGAAAAACAGTCTGCTTGCAGACACCCGCTGCAGAAAGTCAGTACTAACCCACAGTAGACATTTTAGTAGGACAGGTAATAATCAATGGATAAGCAAACCAGATGGAGTTCTAGAACAACTTAGTGCAGCTACTCCCAAGACTTACAGATGTGATGATTTGGTGGAGTTGGAGGTGGGCTTGAGTCACGGAGGTCTCAGCAGCATGAAGTTAGTAGACGAAGCAGTACGGCTACAATATCAGAACGCAGGTATGCAACAAGGCAGCTGTACAGTGCCATTTCTTTTTGACATTTCAAGAATCTTCACTTGCTGCTTACCGGGCTTCCCTGAAACTTTTTCTTGTGTCTGTCCAGGATATATCACTGTTGTATCAATATCTAGTACTGCTCTGATCAAGGAATTGCAGAATCAGCCTATTCGGGTTGTTCTTGTTGAAGGTGATCTCACAGAGAATTATCGCCACCTGGGATTTAATAAGTCTGCAAGTATTAAAACAGTATCAGAAAGCTTGAAGGTTCAACGAGATGGCTCGGAAGAACTGTGGACAGATCATGTGTTACAGGTATTAATCAAGTTCAATGTGAACCTTGTCCTGGCACAAGGAAATGTGTCTGAACGCTTAGTTGAAAAATGCACAGACAGCAAGAGGTTGGTAATTGGATCAGTGAATGGCCATGTAATGCAGGCTTTTGCAGAGGCTTCAGGAGCAGTGCAGGTGACCTACATTACACAAGTGAACGAAAACTGCGTGGGCGGTGGGGTCTGTGTGACCATCTGGAGAAGCATTCCCTCTGATGCTGCAGATGAGATCAACAGAATGGCAATCATGTTAAGAACAGAAGGAATTAATTTGGTTACAGTAGTGCTGACTAGTCCGGTCACTGCCCAGGTGCAAACCAAAGAAGATACCTTCTGGACGTGTGCCTATCGTCTGTATCATGCTCTAAAAGAGCAAAAGGTCTTCCTTGGGGGTGGCGCAGTTGAATTTTTGTGTCTTAGCCATCTTCAGATTCTTGCGGAGCAGTCTGTGAATAAAGGAAACCAAGGCTGTTCAGGATGGCTTCATAATACTTCCTCTTGGCTGGCCTCATCTGTGACACAGTACAGACCGACTGTGCTTAAACTCCTGGCAAACGGATGGCGCAGATACCTTTCAACTCTCCTGTATAACACTGCCAGTTACTCGTCAGAATTTGAAGCCGGCACATTCATTCAACATCATCTACAAAATGCTACAGACTCTGGCTCTCCTTCATCTTACGTCTTGAATGAATATAGTAAACTAAATAGTGGGATTTTAAATTCAGACATTTCAGATAAACTGGAACAGATTCCAAGAGTTTATGACATTGTTACACCAAAGATTGAGGCATGGCGCCGAGCTTTGGATTTAGTACTGTTAGTTCTTCAGACAGACAGTGAAATTATCACTGGACTTGAACAAACGCAGATAAATTCGCAGGAATCAGAGGGCTTTTTATTTTTGTAGTGTTATTGGCTAAGTCTTTGGAAAATAATCTTTGGTAATATGTCGTGCTAATAATAAATTTTCTAGTAGCCAAGTTACAGTTTCTAAAATGCCAGCTTTTACCAAGAGAAAATAATTGATGTGTGTCAATAACTGTACAGAGTCGGAGATTTCACCCTACTTACAATTTTGTTCTCTGTTTCTATATTTTTATTCTGTAGCTGGACATGTCTCTTTTTTTAACATTTTATTGGAGTATAATTGCTTTACATTGTTGTGCTAGTTTCTGCTGTATAAGAAAGTGAATCAGTTATACGTATACATATATCCCCATATCCCCTCCCACTTGCATCTCCCTCCCACCCTCTTTATCCCACCCCTCTAGGTGGTCACAAAGCACCGAGCTGATCTCCCTGTGCTGTGCGGCTGTTTCCCACTAGCTATCTATTTTACATTTGGTAGTGTATATGTCAATGCTCCTCTCTCACTTTGTCCCAGCTTACCCTTCCCCCTCCCCATGTCCTCAAGTCCGTTCTCTACCTTTGTGTCTTTATTCCTGTCCTGCCCCTAGGTTCGTTACAACCTTTTTTTTTTTTCTAGATTCCATATATATGTGATAGCATACTGTATTTGTTTTTCTGACTTACTTCACTCTGTATGACAGACTCCAGGTCCATGCACCTCACTACGAATAACTCAATTTTGTTTCTTTTTATGGCTGAGTAATATTCCATCGTATGTATGTGCCACATCTTCTTTATCCATTCATCCGTCGATGGACACTTAGGTTGCTTCCATGTCCTGGCTACAGTAAATAGAGCTGCAGTGAACATTGTGGTTCATGACTCTTTTGGAATTATGGTTTTCTCAGGGTATATGCCCAGTAGTGGGACTGCCGTTCACCCTACTTATAATTTAACAGGTTAGCCTGTTGCTGTTTCATGGGATGCTACAGAATACACAAGATGCTTGGATCAGAGGCAAAGGGCTTTTATTATTCACAGGAAAAGCAGTAGCCAGAGCTTCGGGTTGCTTTGCATCAGTTCCCCAGTTCTCTACGTCCCACGAAAGCAACACAGAGGGCCACTGATGGCAGCCTGCACACGTAGTGTGTTGTGTTACGGAAGAGGAGCACTTGGGGTAGCCACTGCTTTTACAGTAAGCAGAAACAATCCCGTTCTTTGTCCAAGGGCAGTTGTTACCTCATGCCTCAAGGCTGCTCAGTGTAAACACAAGCCTGAGACATGGGCTGGGTAAAGATAGGCCTGGCGTCCTGAGGAAGTCTGCAGTGTCACTCAGAGCCATAGTGGGTAGCCTTCTCCAGAAATTCACTCTTCAACCTGATACATTCTTGGCCAGACTTGAATTTTCATGTGAGTATGCCACTCTGTCGGCTACTCTGATTAATCTGGCAAACAGGTTGCTTAGTCAGTACCAAATCTATTCAGTTGGTCTCACATACCAACTAAATCAAGGCTACTAAAGCAGACCCCAAGCAGCAGGGTGAAGCCAGGCTGCAGTACTGACCTCACTCATGTTCCCAAGGGCCTTGAATGTAGTCAAATGTAAGTTCCAAGGGAGGGCCAGTAGGCCTTCTTATTAGCCAGAATGTAGCCTAAGACCAATTTGTTATCCATTATGAACCACGCAAGGGAGCTTTGACTGTCTTACCTGTCTTTGGTGTCATTGCCAAAAATAACAGGAGGCAATAGATGGGACAAAAGGCAACTCCCATCACTAGTGGAGATCTTTGTGGCCCATTTTCCCCACGTACAAGCACATAACCGCAGTAGGCCCAGGTCACTGTATATCAGGATTTCTTGTTAAACCTGAATTGAATCACCAGTATATAAATTTGATTAAGTCACAAAGGTAGTGTTACCCAGTAGTTTCAGCCTCAATTGCCATGCATGGCAAAGTCCAAGGCCACTCAGGCATTAAGAGAAGCATATGATCAGTCAGATTGAAACAAGGTTGTCCTGGTTCCTGTGTTTGTAAGTGTTCTTAACTGAGAGCTGCCATTGATGGCATCGTGTCCTGCCTCCTGTACCAAATAAGAGGCTTAACAAGGAGTTGAGCCTCCTTTGTGGTGGTGGCTTGTGGTGGTCAAGGAGATAAAGCGTTTGCTTGTTTGACTCCCAGAGGGATGAGTGCTGTGAATCTCTCCAAATGGTATCAAGGAACTTTCCTTGGCAACCAGTGTTCTGAATTTTGTTCAGGTTTATCGGTCACTCCTACTGGTAGAGGTAGATAACACCACAGTCAGGGCCATTGAGACAGGCTTCTAACCTGTCAACCACAGAACGTCTATATATCACCTGTATAGTGAACATCTGAGGCATCAGAGCACAGAGGCACACACACTCAGTCCCACCCTGTGGATGGGTTAGGATGGGTCAGGGCATAGTGGTGGCTGGCCGGAAGCTTGTCTCATTTCTCTGCTTGTAGCAATACCCCGCGTGAGAGAATCTCCTCTGGCACTTAATGAGCATTTAAGTTCAAGCACATAACACCTCGATGCCAGTTATGTATTTTCATGATAATAGTACATTGAATTGGGCCATTGGGACCCACCCACAGGGTCACTTTTTCCTTTACTGCAAGATTTGCTCCAATCCTGTCAGTTACCTTTAGTCACTTTTTCCCCCTATGGAAACATGGACCAAGAAGTTTAACACTTTCACATTAGGGGCTTTAACAGTTGCCAAGAGTTGGTGTTATCTCCCTGACGGGTAGCTCAGGAAGGAGCAGAGGGTGAGGGCGGCAGGCAGGGAGGTTTTGTTTTTGGGGTGGTTTTTTTTGACTCTGCATTTCAGTGTTGGTGCCAGCTTCTCCCCGTGCCCTTCCTAGTACCTGGAGAGCATCCAGGGATCTTTTTCTCTGTCCTCCGCTGACCACTGCATCTCCCCAGTGCCCTACAGTCCTGGGTACCTTGGGCCACCCTGTGCCCAGTAGCCACGTCCCTCAGGGACTGGGCAGCATGGTCCCTTGGGCACCTGTATCTAACAGAGCTATAAAAGTTTGAGTCACTTTCTTCCCCAGAGTTCCCCCGTTACACTTGGCTTTTTCCATACAACAAATGACTTCAGGGTGGAGGGTGCCGGAGGTTTTAAGTGTAGAGGGAGAGAACGGCTCCATGCCAGGAAGCAACACTTTGTGTTTACTTTTGGTTTTGATCAGCTGCCCAACTTGTGCTCAACAAGCTTGTATTTTTGGTCTACTCAGAGTTGTATTTCTTCAGCCACCGGTGGTCCAGTGGTTAAGACTCCATGCTCCCAAGCGCAAGGGGTGCGGGTTTGACCCCTGGTCGAGGAACTAAGATCCCACATAAAAAAGTTGTATTTCTTCCTTGCTGACAGCGTTTCTTTCAGCTCTGGGGACCCCTTGACTTGGTGGCTGCAGCCGGTTTCTTCTCAGGTTGTGCCGTGGGGCACGCTGCCTTGTTGTCATGTTCACATTCTTCCTTCTCCCACCCAGCGTGAGTGGGCAACAACCAAGACACCATTTGGTTGTATGACCTCTCTCTCATACTTAGTCTCCAAACGTTCATTAACAGGTAGACAGTAGGCAGCCCATAATCCCCTCCCCCTTACCCACTACTTGAGTGAAAGCATTCACTATGGAACCCATGGAATCATATCTCTTAACCCCACCCACTGGGTCTCATCTTTTCCAGAGAACCGTGGTTCTCTCAAGTTAAAACTGGCAAGAACTATGCAGGGTCTGGGATTTTGCTCTGTTTACAAGCTAACAAGTTGGCCTATTAAAATTTCATGCAACACTGGCAGAAGACTCGAGACTCCTGGGTCAGAGACAAAGGACTTTATAAAAGTAACCAGAGCTTCATGTTAATTTATGTTGGTCCCCTGCGCTCTCAAGTCCCTCAGGGGTGACATAAGGAGCCCATGATGAATGTCAGCACACATGGTAGTTTGTGTTACAGTAGAGGAACACTGAGCTCAGGCGATTCACAACTTTTTCTTTTTTTTAATTTATTTTTGCTATGTTGTGTCTTCTTTTCTGTGCGAGGGCTTTCTCTAGTTGTGGCAAGCGGGGGCCACTCTTCATCGCGGTGCACGTGCCTTTCACTATCCCGGCCTCTCGTTGCGGTGCACAGGCTCCAGACGCACAGGCTCAGTAGTTGTGGCTCACGGGGCTAGTTGCTCCGCGGCATGTGGGATCCTGCCAGACCAGGGCTCGAACCCGTGTCCCCTGCATTGGCAGGCAGATTCTCAACCACTGCGCCACCAGGGAAGCCCCCCGATTCACAACTTTTATAGTAAGCACAAGTAAGCCTATTCTTAGTCTGGAGAAAGATATTACATCATCATTCAAGGTTGCTCACTGCAAACACAGACTTGAGAAATGGCCTGGAAAAAGAGAACTCAATACCCAGCAAGGACATGCAGGGATGCTTCGAGCCCATGGCAGACTGCCTGTCCCAACAAAGTCTCTTTTGCTACTTAGCCATAAATTGAACATTATAAGGCCTGAATTTATGTGTGTAGTTTTTGGAAATGAATATTAGAAGAGCTCTGAGAAAATAATCGTATTAATTAAGTTACTGATTACCTATCATATTCCAGGCACCACTCTAAATTCTTTATGTATTGCATTAGTTTGCTAGGGTCACCTCAACAAAGTACCACATACTAGGTGGCTTAAACAACAGAAATTTATTTTTTCACAATTCTGGAGGCTAGAAGTCTGAGATCAAGGTGTGGGCAGGGCTGGTTTCTTCTGTGGCCTCTCTCCTTGACTTGTAGATGGCTGTCTTTTCCCCGTGTCTTCATAACATCTTCCCTCTGTACCTATCTTTGTCCAAATTTCCTCATCTTGTAAGGACACCAGTCATATTGGGTTAAGGCCTACCCTAGTGACCACATTTTAACTTAAGTACCTCTTTCAGGACCCTATCTCCAAATACAGTCACATTTTGAGGTACTGGGGTTTAGGACCTCAGGGTATGAATTGGCGGAGGAACACAATTCAGCCCATAACTCATATGTAGTCTCAATCTTTGCAACATCTATTTTCTGCATTTTATGGTTGAGGAAATTAGCTTAATGAGGTTAAGAAACTTGCCCAAGTAATAGGCAGTAGAGCTGGAATTTGAACTAAGGTTTTATCTGGCTCCAAAGTCTATATTTCTGGGCTTCCCTGGTGGCGCAGTGGTTGAGAGTCCATCTGCCGATGCAGGGGACACGGGTTCGTGCCTCGGTCCAGGAAGATCCCACATGCCGCGGAGCGGCTGGGCCCGTGAGCCATGGCCACTGAGCCTGCGCATCCAGAGCCTGTGCTCCGCAACGGGAGAGGCCACAGCGGTGAGAGGCCCGCGTACCGCTAAAAAAAAAAAAAAGTATATATTTCTAAGCATTAATTGTGATATGAAGCTTTTTTTTTTTCTGTAAGGTAACAACAAAAGAAAAGAGAATGCCTGGTTTATTTACAGAGCTACTTTAAATGTATCAGAGAATGTAATTTGATTATGTTCATGCTTGGGTAAAAGAATATCATTTTTGGTTTGGTGCTTGTCTTATAATGTGAGAACTTTGCACAGATAATCATTCCAATTATACATACCGTCTTTGTTCACAGTTAGAATAATAACAATGTTGAGTACTGAACTGTTTTTAAAAATAAAGGATATTATTTTACTTGAGTAGATAGCGATACTTTTATTCTCCCTCTGTATACTATTAACACGTAGTTTTTGTTAAAATAGTACGAAGATTATGAGTGCCACTAATATTCACATTGATGTTCAGCTCATTTAATATAGATTTTTTTAATGAAGTTCGTATTTGCATGTATTCATACTATTAAGTACTGAGTAGATCTTGTAATAAATACTTTCCTTTGAAACTAGAAGTCTCACTCTAATATAGATTTTGTAAGTTTGTTTTGTTCCCAGATTTAAAAAAAGCTTTGTACTCTCATGTGGTTTATCAGCTGTTTTTCTAATTCTCATAAGAAATACCTTTAAATTTTAATTACTCAAGGGATTTTTCTGTCCTTGCAAACTGAGGACAATCCCTTGAAAAAACTTGATTCATCTAAGTAAGTGGGGTTTTCAAGAAACCCTATCTATAAGCAGGTATAGACATTTCTTAAAAGACCAGTGCAGTGTTGATATCTTTGTGAGACCAACCTGCCTCTTGAATATTACAGACTACAAAGAGGTTTGCAGTTAACTTACCTCTACATTATAGCCCATTTTCCCAAAGGTAAATAACGCCTCCTGGACCAGGGGTTAATTAGTTCTTCAAAAAACAATCTTTAAAAAAATTCCAGCAATGGAATTGTAGGAAACGTATTCCAGATTATAGGCAAGTGTGCCTGCCCACCCAGAGGCTGGAGAGATGCAAGATCAGCAGAAAGGAATTGGGAAGCAGCAAGAGTGAAGGGGTTACTGACAGGTCACTGTGAGCTACAGTCCCCAAAATTGCTAACAAGTACTTCCAAAAGGAAAGGAAATATGAATGGAAAAAAAAGTGTAAGCAGGTTTGAGAACTAACCCACGGGCATCACATTCTGGGTGAGTGCAAAACAACAACAAACAAAATAACCCCAACTCTATGTGTCTATGTTGTTGCCTGAAATTAACAGACTACCAGATATTTCTCCTGCAAAGATGGGTTTATTCAGGATCAGCAGAGAATTGCAATTCAGGGTCTGCAACCATGGAGAGCCACATGCAAGTCCCCACGTGGCAAGGGCAGGAGAACACTTTCATAGGGAGGAAAAGGAAGTTGGAAGGGTTTCAGCAAAACAGAGTCCATGGCTTTTCATTGGCTGTGTCCTTGCCAGCAAAGAAGATGAGTTTGTCTTCTTCCTGTTGGGCTCTGCTATTGTCCCAGGGCATGAGAGCTCCCGTTCTGGTCTCCGAGCTCTATTTAATTGAGGTTTCTGTATTACTATTATTATTTCTTTACATAGCAGATGTAGGAGAACTGACTAGTGCTGTGGTGATCTAAGCTCTGAAGAATATCAGAAATATTCAGCTCATGCTGTAACTAAGCAAAGGGCTCGTGTGCCCTCAGTACAGAAAGCCAGACTCTGGCAGCCAGAATTTTCAGCGAAGTAAGGATGTGTTGCAGGGCACCAAGCAAGGCAGTGGGAGGCAAGCCCCAGATCCACTCCAACTTAGTCTTTGAGTTAGGAGTTTTAAGAGGGGAAGAACACAGAGGTTGGGATTAATTATCATCTTGTGACATTTCTGTGACATTTCTTAATTATAGTTTTGGGAGTCAGGATGTCTCTGGTTTACAATTTTCTGGCGAAGTGGTCCATGGCTTGGGGGGTCTGTTAACTCGTCTTACCCTGTAGAAACAACCTGAGTTTGTACGTTAATGATGGCACCTGGAATAGCGATTTTGGTATATTAATGATGCTAACAACAGCAGCAGTCTTAGTCATCTGAGTCTGGTTGATTAGTTCAGTTAGCACAGGATTGAGATCAGAGGGGACAAGGATGGGAATAAAGTTTTGGATAGAGAGATTAATCATAAACTCAGTAAGGGAACTCGGTTTTAGGGGAACTCGGTTTCAATACTTCCTTCCAGGAGAACTGAGTCACACTCTGAGGGAAAAAAAATGTTGGAAGCAAGTAAAATAAAGCAGGGCAGGAACACTTGGAATAAGGGAGAGAGAAGAGCTACATTGGGAATGGTGAAACAATGTCATTTTGTATTAGGATGGGTGGCCAGGAAACTTGGAGGAATAAGAGCTCTGAAGATAAATGTAACCTTGAAGGCAAGGTCCATAGACCTCTTGGAAACACAGAGCTGGAGGTAGAAAATCTTTCCAACCAGACTTAGCTTTGACACTCAGAGAAGGACTACAGAGAAAGGCTATATTTTCAGTCCTTCACTTATAACAGAAGAGAGACGATGAGCCATGAAACTGAGTAACTGGCCCCAGCCCATCCCCATCTCCTCCACAAGAATCTCCTCCTGAGATGGGATTCACAAAAATCCACGTCATTTGAACATGGGGGAAAAAAGAAATGCCATTTAACCTCAAATGACCTCAGTACAAGGCAAAAGATTAAAATGGATTAAATAACATTTGAACAATGAGAGCTCACCAGAAAAAAAAAATGTAGCTACAAAGCAGATGAAAAGTAATATTTCTGAGTTCAAAGAAATCATTTAGTTTGAAGTTTTTGAAAAAACAGTACTAAGTAGGAATGACGATCTCAGAAATTAGATGGCTAACAACAGGTTATGAAATGACAACTGACACAACTCAGAAAGGAATTGGACTAAATTACAGTTGACTCTGGAGCTACATGGGTGTTAGGGGCACTGATCCCCAACCGTCACAGTCAGAAATCCGAGTATAAGTCTGCAATCAGCCCTCTGTATCCAAGGTTCCACATCTGAGGATTCAGCCAACCTCAGGTCATGTACTAGTGTAGGATATATTTATCGAAAAAAAAAATTTGTGTGTAAGTGGACTTGCACAGTTCAAACCCATGTTGTTCAAGGGCCAACTGTACAAGTAATACAGGAGCCAATAGACTCCACAGAAAGCACAGTACAGGATATAAATTTCATTCCCAGGAACCCAGTAGAGCAATCTCCTCTTTCACAAATTCTTCTAAATTTCCATATCAGAGATCTGCATTGTACCATTTTTCTTTTAAGATGATGATTTAAATGGCCAAACTTTACAAAGGATGACTTTTCTATGTAAAGCAGGGACCAATCTAACATTAGAGCCACCCTCTGGAAACTTTCAAAGCCTTTAATCACTCATTTAAGTTTAGGGGCAGTTCTTAGCTCCCTAGTTCATACCATTGGTCTACTCTGAAAGTCTCTATTTAGTGAGGGGAGAGCAATGGTGGATCACAGGAGTCCAGGGCCTCTCAGGGTGGCCGTGCCTTGCAGTCACCCAACAGCAGGTTTCCATGATCATAGGTTCACAGACCCACAAACTGTCAGGCTAACAGGAGGTATTCATCATCAGTGTAATCAACTTACTAACCAAACTCACAGACAATTGTGGAAACTGAGATGCTAATTTCATATTTATATTTATAACGTTACTACTAGAAAAAACAGAATACTCATATGAACTGAGCCAAGAATTTTTTTCTCCTGTGTGTGAAAGTCTCTGGGAAGCTAGGAAGATCGCTTGTTGAGGCTAGAATCCAAGCCAAGAGTCTCCTCTGATACAGCACTAACCAGATACCCTCTCTTCAGGAACAATGGTGGGAACCCACCACTAACCAGGAAGGTGAGCTCTTTGCTCACTTCTGTTGTCAAACCCTTTATTCAAATGTTAAGATAAAATAATTAGACACTGCATTTTTTTACTCAATTATATTTTGGACTTGCCCTCTGGAAGCATCACTCTGTGGCCCCTTTAGGGTTTTCTTGGTTTTTTTCTTTTAATTATTTTTTATTGAAGTATAGGTGATTTAAAACGTGTTAGTTTCAGATGTATGGAAAAGTGATTCAGAGTCTTTTATAGGTTATTACAAAATATTGAGTATAGTTCCCTGTGCTATATAGTAGGTCCTTGTTCATCTATTTTATATATAGTAGTGTGTATATGTTACAAATTCATAATTTATCCCCCCCTTCCCCCTTTGGTAACCACAAGTTTGTTTTCTATGTCTGTGAGTCTGTTTCTGTTTTGTAAATAAGTTCATTTGTATCATTTGTTTAGATTCCACATATAAGTGATATCACATGATATTTGTCTTTACTGTCTGACTTACTTCACTTAGTATGATAATCTCTACATCCATCCATGTTGCTGCAAATGGCATTATTTCATTCTTTTTTATGGCTGAGTAGTATTCCATTGTGTGTGTGTGTGTGTGTGTGTGTGTGTGTGTGTATAACATCTTCTTTATCCATTCTTCTGTTGATGGACATTAGGTTGCTTCCATGTCTTGTCTATTGTAAATAGTGCTGCAGTGAACATTGGGGTGCATGTATCTTTTCAAATTATGCTTTTCTCCAGATATATGACAAGGAGTGGGATTGCAGGATCATATGGTAGCTCTATTTTTAATTTTTTAAGGAGCCACCATACTGTTCTCCCTAGTGGCTGTATCAATTTACATTCCCACCAACAGTGCAAGAGGGTTCCCTTTTCTCCACACCCTCTCCAGCGTTTATTATTTGTATACTTTTTGGTGATGGCCATTCTGACTGATGTGAGGTGATACCTCATTGTAGTTTTGATTTGCATTGCTCTAATAATTAGTGATGTTGAGCATTTTTTTCATGTGCCTTTTGGCCTTCTGTATGTCTTCTTTGGAGAAATGTCTGTTTAGATCTTTTTTGATTGGGTTGTTTTATTGTTTGTTTGTTTGTTGATATTGAGCTGTATGAACTGTTTGCATACTTTGGAGATTAATCCCTTGTCAGTTGCATCGTTTCTAAATATTTTCTCCCATTCTGTAGGCTGTCTTTTCATCTTGTTCATGGTTCCCTTTGTCGTGCAAAAGCTTTTAAGTTTAATTAGATTCCATTTGTTTATGATTTCATGCTGGTGAAATCAGCATGAAACCATTTCATAAATGGTTACTGTCTTTGATATCATATTTGTGTGTGGATGATTTCCTACCTTTACTGTATGTTTGCCTTGACCAGTGAGCTTTCTCATTTCATAATTTTCTATTTCTAGTTTTGTCCTTTTCTGCCTAGAGAAGTTCTTTTAGCATTTGCCGTAAAGCTGCTTTGGTGTGCAGAATTCTTTTGGCTTTTGCTTGCCTGTAAAGCTTTTGATTTCTCTGTCAAATCTGAATGAGAACCTTGCTGGGTAGAGTATTATTGATTGTAGGTTTTTTCCTTTCATCACTTTAAATATATCATGCCACTGCCTTCTGGCCTGCAGAGTTTCTGCTGAAAAATCAACTGATAACCTTATGGGGATTTCCTTGTATACTATTTGTTGCTTTTACCTTGTCGCTTTTAATATTTTATCTTTGTCTTTAATTTTTGTTGATTTGATTACTATGTGTCTCAGTGTATTCCTCCTTGGATTAATCCTGCCTGGGACTCTCTGTGCTTCCAGCATTTGGGTAACTGTTTCCTTTCCCTTGTTAGGGAGGTTTTCAGCTATTATCTCTTCAAATATATTCTCAGGCCTTGGCTCTCTCTCTTCTTCTGGGACCCCTATAATGCAAATGTTGGTGCACTTAATGTTGTCCCAGAGGTCTCTTAGACTGTCTTCATTTCTTTTCATTCTTTTTTCTTTATTCTGTTCCTTGGCAGTGATTGTCACCACTCTGTCTTCCATCTCACTTATCCGTTCTTCAGCCTCATTTATTCTGCTATTGATTCCTTCTGGTGTATTTTTCATTTCAGTTATTGTATTCTTCAACTCTGTTTGGTTGTTCTTTATATTTTCTAATTCTTTGTTAAAAATTTCATGTAACATCTTGCACTCTGCATCCATTCTTTTTCCGAGACCTTGGATCAACTCTATGATTATTACTCTGAAGTCTTTCTCTGGTAGATTGCCTATCTCCACTTCCCTTAGTTGTTCTTCTGGGGTTTTATCTCATTCCTTTGTCTAGAACATATTCCTATGCCATCTCACTTTGAGTCTGGGTTTCCAGACTCAGTTCCACAGGCTGCTGGATTATAGTTTTCTTGTTCTGGTATCAGCCCCCTGGTGGGTGATGCTGGTCTAGAGGCTTGTACAGGCTTCCTAGTGGGAGGGTCTGGTGCCTGCCCCCTGGTGGGTGGAGCTGGGTCTTGTCCCTCTCGTGGACAGGGCCATGTCAAGCGGTGTGTCTAGAGGCGGCTGTGGGCTCAGGAGGTCTTGAGGCAGCCTGTCTGCTGATGGGTGGGGCTGTGTTCCCACCCTGTTGGTTGTTTGGCCTGAGGCGTCCCAGGACTGGAGCCTGCAGGCTATTGGGTGGAGCCAGGTCTTGGTGCCGATGACCGAAGCAAGATGTCTGCCTCCTCAAGAGTTCACGTAGATGAACACTCCCGGGAATCTCCACTACCAGTGTTCATGTCCCCAGGGAGAGCCATGGCCACACCCTGCCTCCACAGGACACCCTCCAAGACTAGCAGGTAGGTCTGGCCTAGGCTTCTATGAAGTCACTGCCTTTGCTCTAGGTCCCAGTACATAGAAGACATTGTGTGCATCCTCCAAAAATGGAGTTTCTGCTTCCCCAAGTCCTGTGGAGCTCCTGCAGTCAAGCCCTGCTGGCCTTCAAAGCCAAATGCTTTGGGGACTCCTCCCCCTGATGCCAGACCCCCAGGCTGGGAAGCCTGACACGGGGCTCAGAACTCTCACTCCTGTGGGAGAACTTCTGCAGTATAATTATTCTCCAGTCTGTAGATTGCCCTGCCCACCCAGGGGTTATGGGCTTTGTTTATATTAAGAGTGAGCCCCTCCTACTGTCTTGTTATGGTTTCTTCTTTATATCCTTGGAGGTAGAATATCTTTTTTGGCAGATTCCAGTCTTTTTTATTTCTGGTTGTTCAGCAGTTAGTTGTATTTTTGGTGTGCTCATGGGAGGAGGTGAGCCCGGGTTCCTTCTACTCTGCCATCTTTTCCATCTCTGACTCTACGGCCCCTTTAAATGACAACTTATTGCTTTGATTTGAGGAACATCTTCCCTAGAGTGACATCTTCTAATAACCACAGTCACCCACTTCAAGGTACTTGTTTAAACCCTAGAGTATCACCTCATCTCCAGGTTCTGGGAGCAACAGAATACAGTCTCCCATAGACCAACTAAAGGTTCTCCCTTCCATGATAAAAGAATGATGACAGGAAGGTATCTGTCAGCTTCTAAGTTGTGCTTCCCATGAGATCAAATATGCATTGGACTGAAAACTAGGAGACCTTTGTTCAAATTCTGACTTTCTCCCATGTGTGACCTTGGGCAAGTCATTTAACCTATTTTAATCTGTTTCCTTATCTGTAAAATGTATTCTTAAAGTGGCTTTGAGGCTTAAGTTAAATATGCATTACGATAACCTAACTCAATAAATATTAACTCTGTGTGTATACCCAGGAAAGTAAGTCAGGCATTTGGAATGTTGTTATAAAACAATTTTATGAGATTTTTGTTCCTTTCCTAGGTTTACAATTTAGTGATTCTTCTCTGTGCCCCTCCCTTCCTTGCCCTCTTTCTGGTAATTAGAAATAATGCCCCATGAACGAAAAGGGTCACTGTGCCTACTTTGGAGATAAGAGCAATAGGAAAGGAGTATACTAGGTAAGCTGCATTCTACTTCTCGAGGTGGCTGGAGGAGATAAGAACCCGGGCAGTTGAAGAACATAATAAATAATAATAATAGTAGGTTTGGTGTAGTGCTTTACCCTGTTAAAGAGTTACTAGACTCCTGTGGGCCACTGGTATCCTGGGTAGCAGGGCTACTCTCTTCCACATGGGTTTGCTGGCCTAAAGCAACAAAGCCAGGCCCAACCCAAGGAGACTCAAGAGTTAGCAACAGGTGATTGTGCACCACACCGCTCTTCAGTCAGCCTCCCTTCAAGTATGTATGTGTCATCTGTTACAAACCATGCTGTCCAGTTCTCACTGTGGTTGCTGCCTTCTTTACTTTAGCATTCTGTTTACATAAAGCAGTAGTTCTCAGCCTTGGCTTCTTATAAGAATTGACTGGGGAGCTTTTAAGAACTACTAATAGCCTGACCACATCCACAGTGATATTTAACTAATCTGAGGTCAGGGTGCCAGGCATTGGTATTTTTTGTTTGTTTGTTTTGTTTTTTAGAAGGTGAGATTTATTTGAACTAGACAGGTAATTTGAGGTAAAATACAAATATGCATATAGACATAATCTGAACTAATTTTTAAAAGAAATACATTGTGGTGATCATTTTGTAATGTATAAAAATATCAAATCACTATGTTATACACCTGAAAACAACATAATATTGTAAGTCAATAATACTTTAATTAAAAAAAAATGTACATGAATCCCTGCTATGCCAGCTACTAGAATGCCAATCTAGTAACACCCTGTTTCTTGGGGTTCAAAGGGAAAAGTAGAAACTCAGACTTTCCTAGCATCTTTCTTGACTATATTCCTCCTCCCCAGTCCAGGTTAGGCACCCCTCCTATGTTTTCTCAGCAACCTGTTCATAGAAATACCATGTACCACACCCTATTACAGTAACCTATGTATTTATCTCTCCCCCAGTAGGCTGACTATAGGCTCCTTGAGGGTGGGCACCTTGTTGGATCATTTTATGTCTCCAGGTTCAGGGGAATCAGGCACTGGTGTTTTTAAGGGCTCCCCATGTGATTGGAATGTACAGTCAGGATTGAGAACACTGACATAAAGGGACGATTTCCCCCTTGTTCAGTGGTTTTCAATCTCTGGCTGCACTTTAGAATCACCTGGGGAGCTTTTAGACAAATTAAATCAGAAGCTCTAGAGTTGGGGCCTAGATATCTGGATTTTTAAGGCTTCCCATATGATTATTATGTGCAGTCAGGATTGATCAGCACTACTATAACTCAAATAGAATATGAAGAGATTAGACAGAATATGAAGAGGTATTTTTAATACAAAGTAATTGCTAATCTTCCCTGAGAAAACTGTGAACCCACACATTCCGGGGGAATACACGGTTGCAACTTTGCAAAAAGATATCTGGATTTTTAAGGCTTCCCATATGATTATTATGTGCAGTCAGGATTGATCAGCACTACTATAACTCATATAGAATATGAAGAGATTAGACAGAATATGAAGAGGTATTTTTAATACAAAGTAATTGCTAATCTTCCCTGAGAAAACTGTGAACCCACACATTCCAGGGGAATACACGGTTGCAACTTTGCAAAAATATGAAAGTCATGCACTTAGGTCCAGGCTGGGGAGGATAATGTAGGAAAAAGGCACAGTGACAAAGAAGGATAGGGAAAGATGACAGATCTTCATGCATTATTTTATATGAAACAGCTGGAATTCTAAAATATCAGATATAATCAACTTTAACTTAGCAATCATCTAAAGGAGGATTGCTCCTGGCAAAGTGTCAATCATAGATCACAGCTACCAATAGAGAGCACTTCTTCATGCCAAGTGTGATGGCGGACACTTCACAGGCACTGGCTTACTTAATCTTCACAGCAGTTCTGTGAGACAGGCTCTACTATTATCTTCATTTCACAGATAAAGTGAGGCACAGAGGCCGTGTCTTGCCTTAAGTACACAGCTATTTAGAAGTACAGTCTGGCAGTGGAACTAGAGAGACCCTAATGGCAGCCAGTGGTCTCTGAAGAGGGGCAGATGCAGAGATGAGAAGGTCCGTTGGGGTGCAAGAGGAATATAGTAGAATTTCTACTTCCTTTTGCTTTTGTTTTCTGTAATTTTAATTTTTTTATGTTATGTAATTTACATATCATATTAGTTTAGTAGGATATATATATATTATTTATAAATAAGCAAATGTGCACATATTGGGTCAAATGATGAGAAAATTTTGAAGACCATTTCTCTAGGAGCTAATGGGTATACAAATAGCATGTGGCAGAATATGAGTCTGTTTTGAAAGAGTAGAAAGTAACCTAGGAGCAAATTTCCGCTGAAGGGAAAATCAGATGAATTTTGGTTAGCTCTGTCTTCTTCTATAGGTAAAAACATTGAGACTTAAAAAAATATATATTTTAGTGACATACTCTCAAATACTTTGAAATACTTTTCAATGAGCCATTCTAAAAAATCTAGTTTCTTTGTTACTTTTAAATGAGTTTTCATCTGTGACCACTTAGCAATGTGTTTTTGTGGAGTTTTTTAGACAGCATAGGTCTTTATTTAGACTAGAGAACTTATTATCTCTTTTAGGTTGACCCCTGGGGGAACAAAATCCACCTTGTGCAAAGCAGCAGGCATGCGAATTTGCCTGTGCTGCTTGTGACCTCAGGTCCAAGCGCCTCGATCATGTCGTACAGGCTCTCCTACTTTGCATCTGACTTTATCCTTCGCCAATTTGTTTGCGTGTTCTGGCACCTCCATTCTTCCTGAATACTTTTATTTCTCTCCTCATAGCCAGGCCCCATTCTTTTTATCTTTAACTATGGATTGTCTTTTCCTCTTCCCCTATTCACACTTCCATCCTGGGATTTATTTTAACACATTAATTATTCTTTCCATTATTCTTCAAGAACAGTTTTAGAGGAAACTCTTGATCTCTTTTCCCCCCACACACGACGGTAACCATTATTAATATTTGGGGTTTGTTTTTCCCAGGCCCCTTCTGTATGTGTGGATGTAGATGTGTGTTTTTATAACCTCTAAGTGGGATCATATGGAACACACTGCCATATAATTTACTTCTGTCAAGTAATATGTTAAGAAATAGCCCTAATATCATTAGAGGTCAGTAAAATAGTTTCAGTGGCATCATATTATTACAGCACAATAGCCTACTGTAATTTATTTACCCCATATCCAATCAGATACTTAGTTCAGTTACAGCTTGGCTGCTCTAATAAACAAGGGTATAAACATGCATTTATAGATGAATCTTTCCTCTTAATGATTATATCATGTGAATAATTCTTAGAGATGGATATTGGATCAACAGGTAGGTAGACATTTTAGCTTTTCTAATATATTTTTGCCAAATTGTTCTTCCAAAAGGCTCTGTAAATGGAAGAGTCATTTCCACAGCCATTGTCAACACTGGATATTATTACCAAAATTTTGTTTCACTAATTTGAGCGAAAATGCAGTCTCATTTTGATTAACCTTTCTATGATTATTAGTGTGAAAGAAAGAACAGTGATTTTTCTTTATTTTCTTTATTTTTTATTTTTTATTTTTTTTGTGGTACGAGCCGCGCAGGCTCAGCGGCCATGGCTCACAGGCCTAGCCGCATGTGGGATCTTCCCAGACTGGGGCACAAACCCGTGTCCCCTGCATCGACAGGCGGACTCTCAACCACTGCGCCACCAGGGAAGCCCTTTTATTTTTTTAATGTTTGTAAAATGTCTATGTTTTCTTTTGATTTTCTTCCTTTGGTGTTAGGTTTAGAAAGGTCTTTCCAACCCCAAGTTTTCATTATAATCACCGATATAGACTTCTAGTAATTTTAAGGTCTTATTCATCTTTTACGTTTAAATATTTAACCCATCTGGAATTTATTTTAGTAGATGATATGGCTCTAAAAGAAATTTTTCTAAATGGTTATCTAGTTGTCCCAATATCATTATAGGGTTTTCATTGTCCATTCAGATATTTCTTAGCAGTGAGGTGGAGATACCAATAGAAAGAGAAATACCATGATCTCAGTTGCTATGAAACATTTTCATTCCGGGCTAATTATGGATTCATGCTGTTCAGTGTTCCATCATTCTTTTCTGCTACCATATACTACTGAAAAAAGAATGTAGTAAAAACTTGTCACAACAACAGTGATGAGAATGAAGGCAGAATCCCCTTTATAAAAGTCTTCCTGTGCTATATTGAGAGCTACTGTCTCAAAGAAGTATTCTAAAACACTTTTGCTTCATAAGGGGCGTCAGAGCTTTACTCTGAAAACCCTAAAACATTTCTTCTTTCTTTTGACCTGTAGGTGGCAAACTTTCATTCTTATGCTCTTAAATTTTTGACCTGCTTGTTTAAAGTCCACAGAAAGATGAGATTATTTTAGTGTGGGTTAGCATAAATACAATGGTAAAGGAGATTTAAAGTAAAAGGACCAGTAAAAGTAACAGGCAGTTCCTTTCTAATTATTATATGTTTTGAGATGGTCAGCACAGACCTGGGTCAGAGTCCCAGCTCTGCTGTTAACTAGCTGGGACTAGGGAAGGTGATTCAAGTTCTGTTAGCCTCTATCTCACCTTTAAATCACAGGGTTGAATGAGGTCATCCCTATTATACTTTCCAGCTCTAAATTTTATGATCCTTGTAACACATTTAAATCCCTGACAGATTTTTAGTGACAGTGAAACTCGTTTGAAAGGGAGCAAAAATGTCCAAAATTCCTTCTTTAAATATTATAATGAGGGCTTCCCTGGTGGCGCAGTGGTTAGGAATCCACCTGCCAATGCAGGGGACACAGGTTCGAGCCCTGGTCCAGGAAGATCCCATATGCTGTGGAGCAACTAGGCCCGTGCGCCACAACTACTGAGCCTGTGCTCTAGAGCCTGCGAGCCACAACTACTGAGCCCGCATGCCACAACTACTGAAGCCTGTGCACCTAGAGCCCATGCTCCACAACAAGAGAAGCCACGACAATGAGAAGCCCGCACACCGCAGTAAAGAGTGGCCCCAGCTCGCCACAACTGGAGAAAGCCTGAGCGCAGCAACGAAGCCCCAATGCAGCCAAAAATGAATAAACAAAATAAATAATTTTTTTAAAAATGATTATAATGATAAGGACAGACTTTAAAATTGATTACAAAAATCTTTAGTACATGATGTGTATAACATTGGAGCTTCAAAAATTGGCCAACTATAGTTTCAAACCATTATAATAACTTATTGCAAACAGGGAGTAATACAATAGAGTGAGATAACTTTTTTCAATGATATGAAAAGGATTAACTTAGATCTGTTATCACTGCAGCCAAATTAGTAGTAATGGGTTCACAAGTAGAATATAAAATATAAACTGCAAGAAACCAGAATATAAGATATAAAACCCAAAGAAGCCAAAATAGTATATGTGTCGCTTTTGTGGATGGGAGATAAGTTAGTGGATTTTAAAAAGCAGAAGAAGGTATTAACACAGCATACATTTTTCTGCACTACAAGAATAAAAACATTTTCAAATGCCAGGAAGAACTAAGTGTGACACACCATTAAAAGCTTACTATTTTAAATGTATGAATATGTATAATCTGGGCAGCAGTTGGGGTCTCCCTAACTTAAATCTAGTCACTATGATATCAAAAGGCCTTCTGAGAATTTTATTGTGCTCCCCAGACACACCACACGCACATACACATACAGTCCTTTTGCTTCTGTTTTTCCTCTCTTAACACCCTTTACTTCTCTAATCTTAGTGTCTACAGCTAATCTACCCATTCATGTTAAGCACTTTATGGGCTTTTAAAAGTACTTTATTAAAGATCTGAGTAAGTTACAGAGAGGGCAGGATTCAGAATGTGGAGTGCTGACCTTTCACTATTTCCTCATTACTCCCTCCTTTCTTGCTTTTCCTCTCTCACTCTCCCCTCTTCCTTAATCAATTAAATCATCCCTAGTTTCAGGAAGAGTTCTTCTTACATTCACCCTTGACTATAAATGCCCATTGTCCCAAAAGGACAGTTCTCCCTAAGAGGCATATTGGTAAATAAAATTTTTACCATCTAATTTCATCTATAGGGTTGGCATTTAAATTCCACTTTAAAAAGGAGAAACAATTTACACAAGGAGACATGGAAAATGCACAGCTTGCTCCTATAATGCAGTGTTTGCTTTAATGCAGCATTGCATACTAGAGTAGAAAATATATAGAAGGTAAAACTCAGAGTTGGTGAGCATGTGGGAAAGCATGCATTTATATACATTGCTGGAGAAAATGTAAATTGGTTCAACTTTATTTATTATTTTTTAAATTTAATTTATTTTATTATTTTTTAATTTATTTAATTTATTTATTTTTGGCTGCGTTGGGTCTTTGTTGCTGCACGTGGGCTTTCTCTAGTTGCGGTGAGCAGGGGCTACTCCTCATTGCAGTGTGTGGGCTTCTCACTGCAATGGCTTCTCTTGTTGCAGAGCGCGGGCTCCAGTAGTTGTGGCTCGTGGGCTCTAGAGCACAGGCTCAGCAGCTGTGGCACGCGGGCTTAGTTGCTCCGCAGCATGTGGGATCTTCCTGGACCAGGGCTCGAATCCGTGTTCCCTGCATTGGCAGGTGGATTCTTAACCACCGCGCCACCAGGGAAGCCCTGGTTCAACTTTAAATTGTTCTTGTACACAAGTGTTAATAGTAGTATTATAGAACGTGGAGACAAACCAAATATTCCACAATGGGAAATATTTAGATGAATATATTAATATGATGGAATGAGTACTGTACTGCTTTTTAAAATGTCAAGTATGCATTTTACTTCAACACATAAACAAATTTATAAATAATGACAAATTAAAAATCAGAACTCAAGATAATATTAACTTTATGGCTATGTGAAAACAGTAACAATGACTGGAACCCAGAAGAATGTAAATAATTTCAATTCTCATTAATTTGTAAAGTTACGTTCCAATTTTTAGAAATGACAATAATTCTAACTACTAGTCAGAATTTTATTCTATCTTGTACTGTATCTTTATATACACTAAGACCAATTATGCAAGTCTATTAGAGTTGATTCTAATAGTTTGAACCACCTCCCAAAGATTTTTTTTCCTTTTAATATTGCTGTAAGTCAAATTTTTCTAGTGCATTAATTGAATATAGGAATAAATCAGGGGGCTTTCCTGGTGGCGTAGTGGTTGAGAGTCCGCCTGCCAATGCAGGGGACACGGGTTCGTGCCCCGGTCCGAGAAGATCCCACATGCCGTGGAGCGGCTGGGCCCGTGAGCCATGGCCGCTGAGCCTGCGCGTCCGGAGCCTGTGCTCCGCAACGGGAGAGGCCACAACAGTGAGAGGCCCGTGTATCGCAAAAAAAAAAAAAAGGAATAAATCAGGGATGTTTAAAAGTTTGTTAGTGTGTGACATTCAAAAAACTGTCTGACCAGCACTGCTTAGGACTGTCAAGGTTATGACAAAGCAAGGAAAGTGTGAGAAATAGGCACAGAGGGGTGTAAGGAGACATGATAACTGAAAGTAATGTGCTGTCCTGGCTGGGATCCTGGGACAGAAAGCGGACATTAGGTAAAAATTCAGGAAATCAAAATAAAGTAAGGACTCTAATGAATAATTATGTATCAGTACTGACTCATTAATTGTAATAAATGTACCATACTAAAATAAGATCTTAATAATAAGGGAAACTAGATGCGGGGTATATGGGAATTCTCTGGGCTATTTTCACAATTTTTCTATACATCTAAACTGTACTAAAATTAAATTTTAAAGTGTCTTAGTACATTCAGACAACTTTAACACCATCTCATGTATTGAACTAATGCATTAAATAACAGAACCTAGTTTACTGTTAGTGTCCAGCTGCTAAGATGAACGATTATGAGGTCATGTCTATAATCAGGCGGTAGAACAAGAGAACACCTCTTGTTATAATGGAAGATACCCTTCAGTAAAGAGGGTGATACATTATTAAGAGCTGAGGATCTGGAAAGTACTACATAAAGCCCTGCCCTTGCACCTGGTTATATAAGCTGTCTCCATCAGGAGCAGGTGATAAGAGCACATTACAAGGGCTATTACTAGGGCACGAAGCAAACTCTAGCTTCTAACAAAACGTTCTTACTTCTCCGTATGTGAAGTTGTTAGTATCATACTACAATATGAAATGAAGTCTGTTTCAGACTATTTGGAGATTTCTTTTTCTTTTCTGAGTTTTCTTTTTCCTTTTCCATTTTGTTTGCCATTTTTCTCGGCAATTGCATTTTTTAAATTTCCCAGTGTGTTTATCTGGTGATGTGAAGAAGATTCTTTGTACACTTTCCACTACGAACAAAAAGCAGTTGGGAATTGCACAGTCTGTTGACAGCACTGAGACTGGTTTGACGTCTAAAAAAAGTAGACCTGTTTTCCTGTGTTAACCTCAGAGCAGGAGGTGGAAAAGGCTACTTCCCAATAGGTTTCCACTTTGGGCTACTATCAAAACAAAAGAAGTGAGGCAGATGTAATACATTTTTCTCCTCATCATTCTAAATTATACGTTAAAATAGTTTCTTTTTGGTGTATTAAAAATATTTTAAACTAGCATTTGTGTTTTCTTGCTTAAAGGCAGTAGAAACCTCTGTTGATTAAGTCATTTATTTTCTTAGTAATAATTATTGGTTTCCTGCAGCATTTCTGAAACTGTCTTATAAGGAGCACATGAACCTCTTGTCAAAATGCAGATTCCCAGACCCACCCGCTGAAGATTCTAATTCAGTATGCCCCAGGGCCCAAGAGAATCAGTCTTGTTAACTAGAGCCTACTCCTGGTGAGGTTAAGTCTTCTGATTAGTTGTTTGTAGTAGTTCCTAACCCCGGCTACACAACAGAATCATCTAGAAAACTTTGCAAGCTGCTAATGCTCCTTCTACACCATCGAACTATCATTTATTTATTTGGGATGGGGCCTGCACATCAGTGATTTTTAACTCTCCCTGGTGGATACTAGTGTGCAACCAGGGTTGAAACCATTAGTCTTGTGTATGGAACCAAAATTAATTAGAAGAACCTGTGCTTTACTCCTTAGGCTCTATTCAAAAAAACATTGGCTGCTAAACACAGCATATGGATCTCACAAGCATAACAGTGAACAAAAGGTTGCTAGTAGGCACAGGGTGTTTGGCAGGGGGCCGGAGGGGAGGGGTGGTGGTAGAAGTGTTCTGGAACTAGATAGTGGTGACAGATACACAACATAGAGAATATAGTAAAAAAAAAAAAAAAAAAGACTGATGGACACTTTAAAGTGGGGGGGGTTTACGTTGTATGAAGTATATCTCAATTTTAAATGCTACTAAGAAAAGAGAACACATGGTTTAACCATTGTAAATTTCCAAAACAGGCATGTGTAAACCAGAGCATTAGAAGTCAGGTCAGTGGTTATCTTTGGGGAGGCAGGAGGGGTGGCGATTGGCAAGGAGGGGTCTTGGGTGCTGGCAGGGTTCTTATTTCATGGCCTGGGTGGTGGTTACAGGGGAGAATTCACTTCGTGATCTTTCATTTTTGAGCTCTATATTTATGATTTGTGCTTTGGGAAAACTGAGTCATCAGGAGAAGGTTAAAGATATTCAGCCTCCTCCACTTGAGAATACAGGAAAGATTGACTAAGATGCTATCTTAACCTATGAGAAAAAGCAAGTCTGATGAAACATAAAGACAGTGTTTGACAGTAGGGTTCGTTTAATATTGGATTGTTTACCAAAGGCGCTATAGAATCTCTGTCCTCAGAACTCTCTGAAAAACAGCCTTGCTGTAAAATCTGTTCTATTTGGGGATGGTATCTTATGGTAATTGGCCAAATAATACTTTGAGATTTAATCCAGTTCTTTGAGACTACCTTTAGTTTATAGTTACTTTTTATTCTGGGAAATTTGAATTCCTATAACAGGATACTTACCAAAGAGAATTAGCTAATTCAAGTATTTTTAGTTACAGGAAACCTTATTGCAATCTGTTTTACCAATTATCAAACTGAATTCCCCTAAGCTCAATTAAATTTTTTCTTTTATATTGTTGCCAGTAATTTTTTCTTAATTGCTACTGATATGCTGACAATCCTAGATTCTCCTTCCTTTCTTTTTTGCTTATTGCTTTTCCAGGCTCTATGAATTTGAACGTTTCCCACTTTCTTTCTTCATATGCTCCAGAGTTTCATACCTCTTTTTATATTTCTTTAGCACTATTCGTATTTCTAAGACCTTTGGTTTCTAGAAATGACTACATTATTGTGAGGTTCTGGAAAATGTCCTCTTCCTTTTGCAATAATGTTTGTAGGCTAAAACAATATGGTTCAACACTGACTCCTCTGGTTCCAGGATTACATGTTTAGAATTGACTCAATTTAGCATTGCCACTGATTGCATAAGCTCTGTTTTGCAAGCAATCTACTTCCTTTGAAATCTTTTCATGAATTTCCAGAAGTCCTTCTTTCCATTAGCCACTTGTAGATTATGCCTTTATATTCTTACATCTAAGGTTTTACTTATTTTATAAAGAAAACAAACATCATTTTAAATTTGCTTTGTTCTTAATTGTTCTAATTTCTCTGAGGACATCACCATCCTGATCATAATATTAGCCAGATTCAGAGATAATGAGTATTTTTTTCTAATTCTTAGTTTTTCCAGTTGTTTCTTCACTGATTGACAAATCTTACGTCAACTCTTTATTAAGGATGTTGTTTTTTTCCTGTAAGAAAAGTACAGTTACAGAAAGAAAAGTACATCTTGATTCTTAGCTACTAAGCAAATGTATGTAAAACACATATTTTTTAAAAATATGTATATTATATATATGCATATTCCCCTTTATTGAGGACCAAGTCCGTGTGGTGATATTTTCCAGCTACAAGGGATTTTATAGATTCTCTCCTCTAACCTCCTCATTTTATAGATAAAGAAACTGAGGCCCAGAGAAAAATCCATATAGTTAGTTGCTAATAAAGCCATTTTTATCTTCCACAATTCTTTACTGTTTCATTTTACTTAATTTACATCTTCTTTTCAAAGCAATATTTTAACATGTGGGCACATCGAGCCATTCTGGCTTCTTCTCTTGTTTAATGTCTTTAAAACTTTTTGGTAAATCATTTAGCTCTTTTTCAGTACCAGTTGTTCAAGCTAACTATTTCAGCACCATCTATTACATTATCATATATATTAGCACAACTTTAAGAACTTCCTCAGAGCAACATATTTTTCTTTGTTGTTGTTGGTTTTTCAAGTATTTTTCCCCTCCACCCTTACTAAATTTTCCAAATGTAACTGCTCCAAGAAAAGATCCATCCCTTCACACACTCATACTCTATTTCCTTTTTTAGATACCCATTGGATAATAATAACAGCTGACAGATATTGAACTCTGTTGTTCATTGAACAATGTTGATTGTCCCATTTTACTGACGAGATAACTAAGGCACAGAGATGTTCTTCATGGCAGAGTAGGATGAGACTTAGTCTTCCTTATTCCAGATCTAGTATTTAACTTTTTATGTATTCCTTTAATAAATTCTACTTTTATGTATTTCATAATGTTCATTATGCACTTACATGTAGAACTTGTGTATAATTTATAAATTTATAAAGGTAAAGAATTATCCTCATCTAAAGAAAGACCTGGCCTTTTCCCTCAGCTCCCAGGAGATGATCTCTGAGCCCTTGGAATGTCCTGTCTGATAAGAGTGTCTCTCTTTACCTGGCGACCTCAGGCTACACTGGATAGTTTAACTATCTGACTTACAGTAGGGACTTTCAGCCATACAGTGGCATTGGCTTGACATTCAAGGGCTCTGGGCGCTAAAGGCATGACCAAGCCCCAGTAACAACTCTGGACACCAAGACTCAGGTGAGCTTCCCTAGTTGGCAATACTCCATGTGTAATGTCATATATTGTTTCCAAAAGTTAGCACTATTTATGACCCTACAGGGAGAGGACAATTGGAAGCTCTATCCATGGACGCCTCCTGGATTCGACCCTGTATGCATCTTCCCTTTGCTGATTTTAATCTGTATCCTTTCACTGTAATAAATCATAACTGTGAGTATAACAGCTTTCATTGAGAGCCGTTAAGTCCTTCTAGGGAATTACCAAACCTGAGAGTGGTCTTGGGGACTGCCTGAACTTGCAGTTGTTGTCAGAAGTGAGTGTGGTCCTGGGGACCCCCCAAACATGTGATCAGAAAAGTTTGGAGCCCATTAGTCTAGGCCGTATTAGCAAATGATTATCTATTTTCTTCTCAAAGGTCTATGGAGATGTAAATTTCTTCAGTAATCTATATTATATTATAATGATGGTATACATGTAAAGTCACTTACAGCAATAACCAGTGAAGGTCAAATTTCACCTGTTCTAAAAATGTGAGTCTGTTTCCTTTTTTTTTTTTTTCAATTTCCTTGGGTTATTTTGTTATCTTCCTGGTTCCTTTGACTGCATTAAAAATTGTTGATGGTTCCATCCCTTTTAAAAAAACTTTCTCCTGGATGATGCCATAGAGTCAAAGGCCCCAGTGGGCTGAGACCACAATTTATTTATATTTTTAGTCCCAGCACTTAACACAATGCCTGAGTTTCCTTTGTTAGGAGAAAAAACAAAATCATGTCTCTAGTGTACAGACAGTATTAGAGAAAAAGGCTGATTTCTAGTCCCTGGTTTTTTATTTGCTTTGTCAACAGCGGGCAAGTCACTTACCTTCTCTGAACTGTTTCATCCTCTGTTGAACAAAGAATGTGGTACTCTTTTCAAATAAAATCTCACACAGAAGCTGGGTTGAAGCCCAAACAGGTTGAGGAAGCTATGGGAAGGCACCTGGGGCTCTCCTGCTCAGAACCCTCCCTCACCCTCCCTGTTGTGGCTCCCAAAGCCTTGCAGGCTCTTTAGAACAGCACCAGAAACTCACTGGGATAGACAGTGTCCACGGTTCTCTTTGTGTGATTCAGAGTTTTGCTTTGTATTTTTAAAATGATGTTTACATTGTAAAACAGATTCAAGCTGAACTCTTAAAGAGATGGAACAAAGAACAAAGTAAATTGGAAGCCAAATTTGTCGTTTTCCTTCTTTTCCAACTTAAGTCCAGTAACACTAAACAGATGGTGAGTAGTTAACAAGGCCAGAAGTCTTCAATGACATGGGTGCTTCATCTTGTCAGGAGGCTGCCATTCTTGGTCTGCTGGGAGAAAAAGAAATCATTAAATGAGTGGCAGTTATGGAAAGCTGAGTACTGAACTCTCTAAATGCTTTGGAAAGTATCTTCCAGTTGGTCTGTCTTAAAGGTCATTAGCAAAACCTGAACTTGGATTGAGAGTGAACATTTTGTGTTGTAACTAATAAAAATTTACATAGCATCTAATTTCATTTAAATCTTAAAACTTTATGAGCTGAGTATTAATATAGTATTGTCATTAATTTGTGCTAATAAGTTTAATGTATTTATTTTTATTGTGATTAGTAATATAGTTGAACTTATGTTCACCACCTTTTCTGTTTATTTACCATGAATTTTCTTTACTTCTTATTTACTTCTTTTTTGTTCCTTTTTTAAATTGAATTATAGTTGATATACAGTATTATATAAGTTTTAGTTGTACAACACAGTGATTCACAATTTCTAAAGGTTGTATTTCATTTATACTTATAAAATATTGGCTCTATTCCCTATGTTGTACTATATATCCTAGCTTATTGATTTGTAGCTTATTTATTTTATACATAGTAGTTTGTATCTCTTAATCCCCTACCCCGTGTTGTCCCTCCCCCCTTCCCTCTTCCCCCTGATAACCACTTGTTTTTTATCTATATCTGTGAATCTCTTTTTTGTTATATTCACTAGTTTGTTTTATTTTTTAGATTCCACATATAAGTGATATCATACCGTATTTGTCTTTCTCTGTCTAACTTATTTCATTAAGCATGATACCCTCCAAGTCCATCCACGTTGTTGCAAATGGCATAATTTCTTTTTTTTATGGCTGAGTAGTATTCCATTGTATACATATGCCACATCTTCTTTATCCATCATCTGTTGATGGATACTTAGGTTGCTTCCGTATCTTGACAATTGTAAATAATACTGCTATGAACATTGGGGTGCATTCTCTTTTCAAATTAGTGTTTTCAGGGTTTTTTGGATATATACCCAGGAGTAGAATTGCTGGGTTGTATGATAGTTCTATTTTTAATTTTTTGAGAAACCTCCATACTGTTTTGCATAATGGCTACACCAATTTATAGTCTCACAAGCAGTGTAAGTGTTCCCTTTTCTCCGCATCCTCACCAACATTTGTTATTTGTGTTCTTTTTGACGATGGCCATTCTAACAGGTGTGAGGTAATATCTCACTGTGGTTTTGATTTGCATTTCTCTGATGATTAATGATGTTGAGCATCTTTTCATGTGTCTGTTGGCCATCTGTATGTCTTATTTGGAAAAATGTCTATTCAGGTCTTCTACCCATTTTTTAATCAGGTTGTTTGGTTTTTTGATGTTGAGTTGTATGAGCTGTTTACGTATTTGGATATTAACTCCTTATTGGTCATATCATTTGCATATGTTTTCTCCAGTTCAGTAGGTTGTCTTTTCACTTTGTTGATGATTTTCTTTGCTGTGCAAAAGCTTTTAAGTTTAGTTAGGTCCCATTTGTTTATTTTTGCTTTTATTTCTTTTGCTTTAGGAGACAGATCTAAAAAATGTTGCTATGATTTATGTCAAAGAGCATTCTGCCTATGTTTTCTTCTAGGAGTTTTATGGTTTCCAGCTTTACATTTAGGTCTTTACTCCATTTTGAGTTTATTTTTTAATATGGTGTTAGAGAATGTTCTAATTTCATTCTTTTACATGTAGCTGTTCAGTTTTCCCACCACCACTTATTAAAGAGACTGTCTTTTCTCCATTGTTTAGTCTTGCCTCCTTTGTCATAGATTAATTGACCATAAGTTTGTAGATTTTTTTCCGGGCTCTCTGTTCTGTTCCATTGATCTGTGTGTCTGTTTTCATGCCAGTACCACGAAATTACTGTAGTTCTGTAGTATAGTCTGAAGTCAAGGAGAATGATCCCTCCAGTTCTGTTCTTCTTTCTCAAGACTTTTTGACTATTTAGGGGGTTTTGTGTTTCCATACAAATTTCAAAATTATTTCTTTTAGTTCTGTGAAAATTGTTCTTGGTATTTTGATAGGGATTGCATTGAATCCCCAGATTTCCTTGGGTAGTGTGGTCATTTTAGTGACATTAATACTTGTTTTCTTCTTTACAGTCTGTTATTAATCTACTAGATGAGAAGAAGGTTAACATATTATTTCTATTCTTTTGAGTGGTTACTCTTCAATTTTAATATGTATATTTAATTTAATAAAATTTAATCAATATATAACCCTTCTACCAAACAGAGATCCTTAGTATGCAACTGGCTTTCCTCCATGCCTATCCCTGATAGATGTTGGAGTTTTCTGGGCCCCATTTTATGGCCGAAAGGCCATTTCTGAGCCTTTTGGGCCCCTAGGTTTATGAAGGAACCTCTGTCTAGCACCTAGCATGCATGGGGCCATACACACCTTAACCTGTTTCCTCCTATTATTAGAAATCCCCAGCCCGTTAGTTGTATATCTTGTTCTAATGCCCCTGTGAGTGTTTTTAGCTCTCTCTCACCCTCTACATCTTAGCTTCTTGTTTCCTCTTTATTTTATTATTTGGAGAGCTCTCCTTCTTACATTCAAGCCTGTTTTAAAACTTTGTGGAATGAGTAGATCTCCATTATTGGCCCAATCTACCATAATAACTGGAAGTCTCAGAGACACTTTATCATCTTCTTTCTAATGTGGAAACAAGCATAAAGAAGTTATGACTAGCCTATGCCAGTATTAAAAAAGAATAAGCAGACTTTCCTTCAGATCTTATAACTCCAAGTCCAGTAATATTTCCATAATATTGGAGTTCTCTCTTTTCCTCTTCCTCCTTACTTATCCCTTGAAGTCATTCCTAGATTCCTATTGACTCATAGCACAGCAGTCTATTTTTACCCTTCCAGAGAAAGTCCTGTGCATTCATTATGGTCCCAGAAACTTTAGCCCAATCTCTGCCAGTATAATTTTTTTTTTTTTGCTGTACGCGGGCCTCTCACCGCTGCGACCTCCCCCGCTGCGGAGCACAGGCTCCGGACGCGCAGGCCCAGCAGCCACAGCCCACGGGCCCAGCCGCTCTGCGGCACGTGGGACCCTCCCGGACCGGGGCACAAGCCCACGCCCCCCGCATCGGCAGGCAGACCCCCAACCACTGCGCCACCAGGGAAGCCCCAGTATAATTTTTTAGAGCCACTTACACGCATTTTTTTCCAAGCTTGTATCAGGAAAAAACTAGAGCTCCAAGGCCTTAGATGAATCATGAAAACTAAGGTTTACTTTAGTCCTCTGGCTTTTACCTCTTGTAGACTGATACAAAGCCATGTGAATCTTGTCCCCTTTATTTATAAGTCCACACCTTTTTTTACCCTCACAAATAAGAACGAGTTTCTGGACTCCTGTGAACCCTGCATGAGAGAGTTTGCATCCATAGCCATCAATGCAGTTGGCTTTTGAAAAATTACACCTGTATGCCATTTTTAAAGGCATATTCTTTCTCTGAAGAATTATTCTCATCTTCACTATTACAAATATTTCCACTACCTAAGCTCACACTATTCCAGCTTGTATCTTAATGTCCACTATTCATTCAAGAAACAGTTTTTGACTGTTATTCTGTGCTAAGCGCTAGAATCACAAAGATGAGGGAACAATTTTGCAGTGAAATCAGTGCTGATATAGTCATGGGCAGATTATGCTATGGATATGTAAAGAAGGAACATTTACTCCCTTGGAAATGGAAAGGGTAGGGAGAGAAAGAGGCTATAGCATGTGCAAAGGCATCAAAGTCAGGGTACCTTTGGGAACCTGCAAGTCTGTCTGGGGCTGGATATCTAAAAGAGGAAGGAGGACTCGCAGGGAGGAGCCCAGAGAGGCTGGCTGGCAAGAGCTGGGCTGTCTGCCCCAGATATAGGTGTTTTTGTTTCATTTTGGAATCACTGGGCAGCCTTGGAATAATTTTAAGCAGAGAAGTGGATTAAAGTAGGGAAAGCTGGACCCAAGGTGACACATGGGATAATCACAGTACCTGGCTCATGGTTAGCACTCAGTGAATGTCAGTTAAATTGTTATGTTTTTATTCATGGATGAGTACCCCATCCTCCATATTGGCCTGCACAAATTTAAAAATCTTTAACTGTGGAAGAATGAATGATATCTGCATAAGGTAGAAACTAGTTTGGCTAGACCACTTTCACTGTTGACATTAATAAAAACGGGCTCATTTAGTTTGCTATTTACTTGGAGCAGAAGTAGCACTCTGTGTGCCCAGAGTGGGCAGAATCCTTGCCTAGGTTTTGAACACAGGATGTTTGTTTTCACAAACTTTTTGGTTACTCAGAGCTTCTGTTATTCTGTTTATAATTCAGGTCTTTTGCTTTTCTTCTTATTCCTTCTAATGTCCAGTGTTTTACCTTTTAGGGACTCTATTCACATTCAGATAGTGGGGAGAATGAAAGAAGAAAATAAGTTAATTTTTATAAACATTTTTGGAGCAGGAATTTTCACAATAAGTTTCCCTAAACTCTATGTGCTTCCTTAAAGGCTTTAATATCATAGATGTATTTATGCAGTTCTGAGAATCAGGTTCTTTTGTAGAGACAATATCTGTTTCACCCAAATTTTGTTTATATGGAAAAATATTTACATGGTAGTGAATCTAAATTCCCAGTATTACTGATTTATTTTTCTGACTTTTTTCCTTTGTGAACAGTTAACAATGACCAGGAAAAAAAGAGAACTCATGAATTCTATCTTAAATATTTCAACAACTTGGAACCATTTATGTCAAAGTATTTGCACTTTCACTGACATATAAGCTAAAGTTTCAAATATTTACTGTACTTTTACATCTGAGTCAACCCAGGCTGTCTTTCCAGAGCACAGGTTTTTTATTTATTGAGATGCATTTATTGGTGGTACAGATAAACTTGTAAAGGTTGGTTAGGGACGTGGCTGACAAATAATTGAAGTGTTGATTCCATGTGTTCGTTACTGAAGATGAGATTTCAGTTCATTACTGAAGATGAGATTATGGTATATATATATATATATATATATATATAAATTTTTTTTTTAAGTTTATAAAGTTATAGTAATGAAAACAATCTGATACTGGCGTTAGATTATCAAATGCATAAGGTATCAAACAGATTAATGGTGCAGAAAAATAGCTTAACAATAGATCCTATTATATTATAAAAATCTAACAGGATGATGCATTAAAACTCAACAGAAATTAGATATTCATATTACAAAAAATGAACCTTGATCTGTATCTCACACCTCATACAGAAATTAACTTAAAATCGATCATAGACCTAAAAGTAAGACATAAAACTATAAAACCTTTAGAAGACAACAGAAATCTTTGTGTCCTTGGGTTATGCAAAGAATTCTTAGATATGATACCAAAAGTGATACCATTTTTAAAAAACTGATAAATTGGATTTTCAAACTTAAAAGATTTTGTTCTGAAAGCTTTGTTAAGAGAATGAAAAGGCAAGTCACAGACTTGGAAAGATACTTGTAAATCACATGCTTGCACCAAGAATACTCAAAATGCAACATAATTAATTAATTGTGATAATTACACAACTGTTTGACTATAGTAAAAAAAACCCAGAGTTACACAGTTTAAGAGGTGAGTTGCATGGTATGTAAATTATATCTCATTAAGCCTTTTATTAAGAAGTGGAGGAAGAATTTGACCACCGAGGGGACAAACTTTTTTTTTTAGGATGATGAAGCTTGATCCTGGTGGTGATCACGTAATTCTATGCATCTGTCACATTGCACACTAGATGCATGAATTGTACTGCATGTAAATTTGATAATAATTTTTTTAAACTTAAAAAAATTCAATGGAGAAGTTAAGGTTTAAGAAATAAATGGTGCTGGGAAAATTCATTAGCTAGTTAGGAAAAAAATGTTGAGAGGCTAACCTTGCACTATCTACTGAAACAAATTCTGGAAGGATTGAAGAATTAATTTTTTTGTCACAGAAAATAAAAGGAGATATTTATCAAGACTTTGGAGTGGGGAGAACTTTTTAAATTAGAAAAGATGAAGGAAGTGCTGAATGAAAAGATTTATGGATTTGGTTATATAAAAATGTAGAAATCTGCATATCAGAAAGCCCCCAAAGTAAACAAATTGGGAAAACATATATTCAACAAATATGACAGAATAGTGTCTTTACTATGTAAAGAACTCGTACAGATCAGTGAAGAAATCACTTAAACCTAAGTTGGTACAACATGTAATTCCCATTTAATTTTGCAGTTACTATTTTTTATTTTCTCTATTATAGTTGTCATAGTATGTTCTGTACATTTTAAAGAAGATTGAAGGAGGAAGAATGTAATCCACTTAATCATATTTCAGAAAGTGTGTCAAATCTATCCCATCTCAACTACAGAAATACAGTTTGGGGTTTTTGGTTTTTTTTTTTTAATTCTTTATGACTGGTTCTTTTGATTTCATTACTGACCTGTGTCAAGCACACGGCAGTGAAGGCCACGTCCAAGGCCTGCCATATTTGGCCAGTAAAGACAAAATGAGCCCTTTTTAGCTTTAGATGATTTATTACTTACATAGAAAACGAAAAGAAGAGTAGCCAAAGGTGCCAGTTTCCCACGGTTCTTGTTCTACAGACCAAAAAGGTGTCACTGAAACAAAAGAGTCAGATGACCGCAAAGCAGTTGCAGCATACTCTTGCCAAGCAGGGACTTCTAGATTACAACTCAACAGTTTTATAGCATGCACTTTGTCTAATGGGGGCAAGGCAGAAAGCCTCACACCTTCTCAGAACCCAGGAGGTGATGAGAACCCGTCTCCTGTCAGTCTCCCTGACAGATAGGGAAGCGAGTGAGAAGTGTCCTGGTATTGCAAGCCTTCATGCTCTCATGTTTCAGGAAGATCCTAAGGAGGATCTGCCAGACTTACGACAGGCTGCAGTCTAAACCTGGCCTATTTGGATATGTGCAAGGTCACCAGTGTGCCATGGCGGAGCCGTTCCTCTACAACTTGCTACTTACTGCCCCAATCTGCAGTCACTCATCTCTTCCAATCTGCAATGAGACTTGCTTCATTTTCCCCCTTTGCTCTCTATGAAGTAAAGCATGTGATCCATCTTCATAGAGTTTACTGCCTGTTCTCCTTAGTTCACTACCTTTTCCCAAATTATCTAATATTTTCCACTATGCTACCAGGAATAAGAAGAAAAAGTATGTATATTTCTGTGTAATAAATCACTCCAAAACTTAGTGGCTTAAGCCAACAGCCATTTACTTTCTCATGATTCTGTGCATTGGCTTGTTGCTACCTTGCTGGCTTTGCCTGGGCAAACAGCTGGAGGTCAGCTGGGCTGGAAGGTCCAAGATGGCCTCTGGCACATATCTTGCAGTTGGTGCTGGCTCTCAGTAGGGGCACTTGGTTCTCCAGTAGCCTCTCATCCTCAGTAAGCTAGACTGGCTGCCTCTGTGTCAGTCTCAGGGCAGGATTCCCAGCAGACCAAGGCAGAAGCTTAAGGTCTAGTTTGGAAGTCACATAGCTACACTTCTACCACATTCTTTTGGTCAAAGCAGGAGATGAGACGAGCATAGATTCAAGGGGTGGGGAATAGAATCCTCTTCTTGATAGGATGAGCTGCAAAATGAGAGTGCCCAGGTTTTTCAATCTACAACAGTGCAAAACGTCTAGACCGAGTGCCTTCAAGTGAAGAGGTTCATTAAAACCTAAGCAAAATGTGACTTTACTTTTCATTCAGGTAAGTAAGAATGTCAGTTGACTAAACATCTTCACTCCTGGTCACTGTAATAAAATCGCTGTAACACTAACAAGTCAAGAGGATAGAAAATTAAGGAAACTACTAAAAATTGTCATAGGCCCAGAAAATATTTGCAAGAGGAAGTAGAGGTACTAAGTCTGATTTCTGTAGGCAAACTGACCTGACAAGTGTAGTTTCCAAACCTCAGAGAGTTATGCCAATTTGATTCCGAGCCTCTTTAGCTAATAATAGAATGGAGAACACCCAGCCAAAGGTTTTATTACTTAAAGGGAATTTACAAATTAACTCGTTTAAGTAACCGTTGGTTGGCCAACATTCGCTGGCAAGAGTTTGCATTTTTACCTTCTACCTTGCATAACTGATGAAAGTAAAATGAGATAATTAATGTAATGTGCCTAGTGTAATAACTTGCTTACCTTTGCCTCTAAAATAAAATGATTGCTACTATCATTTTATTCAAGGCTTTACCAAGAACTTGCATTGTTTAATGATAGATGACATTCTATTAGTATTTATTAATATATTTTTATGGTCAAATTGGATGCTTGATAAACTTGCCTTAAAAATTTTCCAAGCTAAAATTATCATTGCCATATTCTATGGGGTAAATATTTAGAACCTCTGTTTTCTATTTGTACATATGTTGGAAACTTACCTAACACTATTGCAACAGTCAGCTATTGCTGTGTAACCACAAAAAAATACCCGTGGCATTTAACAAAAGCATTTCTTTTGCTCATGGATCTGTGAAGTAGCTGGGGTAGTTCTGCCTCTGCCTGCAGCCCCTGGCTCTGCCTCGTGCTACAAGTCTACCCATAGGCTGGAATAGTTCTTCTCAATGCATTTTTATTCTGAGGCCCAGACTAAAAGGGCAGCTGCTACCTAAAGTAAAGTTCATCTCATGGTGATAGTATATGTACAAGAGGACAAGCAAAAATATGCAGGATCTCTTAAGGTCTAGGTTCAGAATTGGCATCCTGTCACTTTTGCCCAAGCCAGTGGAATAGCTAACTTCACCTTTAGTAGGAGGAACTACTGAGTCACAGGGCAAGCTCCAAGTTACAATACGGGATGAAGAGTCGAAGCCAATAATAGAATCTACCACAGTAATGACTATAGAATCTTGGCATGTTGGCAGATACTCCCTAACCTTACTTCCATAAAGAGGCATGTATCCAGGTTAGGCTTCTCATACTTTCTCAATAGGGTAAAAATCCCGTCGTTGGCTGACTGTTGAAGCTTATGATTCTTTCCTCCAATAAGAACATGGGATGTCTGCCTGTTAGTTACCTAACAGAGTATACCTGTGAATTCTGTGCTGCCTCATAACTATAAAATCCCAGTTTGGAAAATCATATTTGCAGAGGATTTCTTAATGGATTATCCATCCCTCAAAATAGGCTAAATTTCATACCTTGAACAAGACAGGTTACAAAAAAGCTTCTGTGTACAGCATAGCATGTTGGCCTCTTGTAAAATTGCTTTTACTTAACTAAGCTTGGATATTAATCTCTCTGCCTACATTGCAGAAAGTTATAAAGAAATAGCTTATAGACCTAATTATTAGTTAAGGTTGACATTGGTGTGATCTACACATTCCATTTTTCGAATAACCATAGAAGAATTTTCTCTTGGCTCACAGAAACAAGAATTTTCCTTACGCCTGCTGACAAATTGGCTTATTTTTATCTTATAGTCACTGTGATGTAGCTGATCATCTTTCCATTTTTATATTGGCCAGTAGGAAGCTCTGATGCAGATTTACAAGCCATCTCTGCTGGAGCACAGAGCCTTATGCATAGTATAGCCATTGTGTGTCATGCTTTAATACATATTAAATCCTTAGAAGTGCTTGGAACATAGAAAGTGCTAAATGTGTCTACCATTTTTAACATTATTTTATTATTATTATGGATAATAATGGGATAAGTTGGGTAGAATGGGATCCTAATATCTGATCTCCTATATCATTTTGGAATTAAAAGTGCTGAATTCGTCTGTTGCTTTTCAAGACTTTTGTAATCAAATTACCTAATAGGTAAGCAGGCCAAATATCAGATGGGGAAATTTTCTTCTCTCTCTGCTTAACTAATATTTTACCGATTAAGTTTAAGTTTGTACTGTTTGGACCAAAATAAATTTCCACTTCTTGCCAAGAACACTTATAATGAAATAAGCAAAAACTTCAGCAAAGACCAAAATAAATATTATTAAACAGTGGCCAAGAGACTGAACCTCTCTCTAATCATTTGTGGGATGAGGATTGGTGAGGGTAAGAAGTCCAATAAGGAACTCTCTTCTTCACAACAGCTAGTTTTTGACCTAAGCTGGGCCGCCAAAATTTTACTTTGCCCCCTTGTTCTGTGGACTGGGTGGAAGTAACGGGCCAAATCAGTTAGGATTGATAATCTCACTAGCAAAGACACCATTCCCCCAGGATCTCCTGCGGGGAGAACAGACCAGAGTACAGCTTTTGGTCAAAGAAAAGAAGCTGAATTTTTAAAAATTTAAAGAAAAGAATAGAATGTAATATGCAAAAAATATATGAAAAATCTATACTAGAAGAAGACGTCCACGATAAAATTCTCAGGTAATAAACTGGAAAGATTTTACACCCTAAAATAAATTATAGAGTATATCTACAGTGAGGAATCTGCAAATATTTTATATCCCAATGAAGAGGGTATAGGGAAAAAGCAGTTAAATTAAATTAGATATTAAAATGTAGGCTAATTTAGTTATCTATATTAAATTGTAGATAAATTAGTTTAAATGTAGATAGTTGGTTTTTTAAAGACAAAAATAATACCATGCAAGTTTTGTGGGAAGCAATTTGACAATATCTATAAAAATAACAAATGCCAGTAGGAGGACTTTATTCTGTGTGACATGTGTGTGTAAAATATGTGTAGAATCATATGTGTATAAAATGATGTATGTATGAGATTATTTATTGCAACATTGTTTGTGCTAGTAAACTATTGGCAATGACACGAATTCCCGTTTGTTGGAGACCAGCCTAATAAATATGACAATTGATACACTGCAATATGCAGCCATTAACCAAAATGAGGCAGATATTTGTATAATAATAATCCAAGCTCTCCAAGATGTATTGTAAGGAAGGTATGGGAAAAGGGCTATAGAATTACTGTTCATGTAGTAATACTTATTTACATTTACTTGTTTTCATATACACATCTCTGGAAGGATCCACAAGAAAATGACAAAAGTGCTAGCTCCTAGGCAGGACCTGGGTATCAAGTGCAAGGGAGTTTTTCACTGTATACCTCTGAGTTCCTTTTGAAGTTGATGTCATATGCATTTAAATTCATTAAAAAAGATATTAAAGAAATAATGAATTCATCTGAAACAACAAGCAGCAAAATTGATCAGGCGCAGTCAATCTGTGATATGGAGGACAAGCTTGAGAAAATCATGCAGAATGCTGAGAAAAGTGTCAGAGAAACGGTCCAAAGAGGTATGGAAGACACATCACAGAGGTTCAACCTATAAATAATCAGTATCACTAAAGTATGTGTATTATGACCCTAATTTTGTAAAGATAAAGCTATATATACAGATAAATTACCTTATATTTGTATGTGTAAATATCTACTTATATGTAATTGTATCATCATCAACAAAAAAACAGCACTTACCATGTACCAGGCACTGTTCCAAGTGCTCTATAAGTACTACTGTTAATCTTCCCAACAACTCTGGGAGGTAAGTAGTTACCCCACCATACAGATGGGATTCCAAGGCACTGAGAGTTCAGCTTCTTGCCCCACAGTCACACAGTAAGTGACAGAGCTAAGATCTGCACCCAAGCAGTTTGATTCCCAAACCTGCCTTCTCAACTGCCAGGTCATAGTGCCTCCCTGTTGTGTAAAGAAAAATGTTTCAGAGATTAAGCAACAGTCAATATCTGGAGAATGAAACTGTTGGGAATTTTTTTTCTATATTAACATGTTTATATCATTTAAATTTTTATAATAAAGTACTACTTCTGTAATTTAGAAAAAAAGTAGCTATAAATTGAAGAGGGAGTATAAACCACTAAGCAACATGAGACTACTCTCCCTAACTCACTCTTATTACCAGAAGTTTTGTAAGAAACCATGTTTTTGGAAGAAATCTACAGAACTCATGACACACTTCCTACAAGTCCAGTTTTTAGGGTTCTCCCTGATGCTCATTGATCTGTTAGCCAGTAAAGTTCTCTGATTGCAGGTAAATAATATCTACTTTGCTCCATGTGGCACTCTCTTAAAACAGAGTATGCCAGGATTCCTTGTCCCTCCAACTTACGGTTGTCCACCTAAATCACTGAGTTCTGGCTCCTACATAGATGTATATAGTTGGACCTTGCTGCTGCTCTTCTAATCACCGTGTCAGCTTCAAAAAACTAGCCTGGATAGTATGGTCCTCTCTGTAAGGATTACTGTTTTATGTCTTTCTCATTTCAGTTAGACAATACTGGAGAGAGGAACCAACATGGCAGAGTAGAAGGATTTGCTCTCACTCCCTCTTGCGAGAACACCAGAATCACAACTACCTGCTGGACAGTCATCGACAGGAAGATGCTGGAATTCACCAAAAAAGATACCCCACATCCAAAGACAAAGGAGAAGCCACAATGAGACGGTAGGAGGGGCGCAATCACAGCAAAATCAAATCCCATAACTGCTGGGTGGATGACTCACAAACTGGAGAACACATACCACAGAAGTCCAACCACTGGAGTGAAGGTTCTGAGCCCTACGTCAGGCTTCCCAACCTGGGGTTCCAGCAACGGGAGGAGGAATTCCTAGAGAATCAGACTTTGAAGCCTAGTGGGAATTGATTGCAAGACTTCGACAGGACTGGGGGAAACAGAGACTCCACTCTTGGAGGGCACACACAAAGTAGTGTGCACATCGGGAGCCAGGGGAAGGAGGAGTGACCCCAGGGGAGACTGAACCAGACCTACCTGCTACCGTTGGAGGGTCTCCTGCAGAGGCGGGGGGTGGCTGTGGCTCACCGTGGGGACAAGGACACTGGCAGCAGAAGTTCTGGGAAGTACTCCATGGTGTGAGCCCTCCTAGAGACTGTCATTAGCTCCACTAAAGAGCCCAGGTAGGCACCAGTGTTTGGTTGCCTCAGGCCAAACAACCAACAGCCCCACCCATCAACATTCAAGTGGATTAAAGTTTTACTGAGCTCTGTGCACCAGAGCAACACTCAGCTCTACCCAGCACCTCTCCCTCCCATCAGGAAACTTACACAAGCCTCATAGATAGACTCATCCACCAGAGGGCAGACAGCAGAAGCAAGAAGAACTGCAGCCTGTGGAATAAAAACCACATTCACAGAAAGATAGACAAGATGAAAAGGCAGAGGGCTATGTACCAGATGAAGGAACAAGAGAAAACCCCACAAAAACAAATAAATGAAGTGGAGATAGGCAAGCTTCCAGAAAAAGAATTCAGAATAATGATAGTGAAGATGATCAAGGAACTCGGAAAAAGAATGGAGGCAAAGATAGAGAAGATGCAAGAAATGTTGAACAAAGACCTAGAAGAATTAAAGAACAAATAAACAGAGATGAACAATACAATAACTGAAATGAAAACTACACTAGAAGGAATCAATAGCAGAATAACTGAGGCAGAAGGACGGATAAGTGACCTGGAAGACAGAATGGTGGAATTCACTGCTGCGGAACAGAATAAAGAAAAAAGAATGAAAAGAAATGAAGACAGCCTAAGAGACCACTGGGACAACATTAAACGCAACAACATTCGCATTATAGGGGTCCCAGAAGGAGGAGAGAGAGAGAGAGGAGCCGAGAAAATATTTGAAGAGATTATAGTTGAAAACTTCCCTAACATGGGAAAGGAAATAGCCACCCAAGACCAGGAAGCGCAGCGAGTCCCATACAGGATAAACCCAAGGAGAAACACGCAGAAACACATAGTAATCAAATAGGCAAAAATTAAAGACAAAGAAAAATTATTAAAAGCAGCAAGGAAAAAATGACAAATAACATACAAGGGAACTCCCATAAGGTTAACAGCTGATTTCTCAGCAGAAACTCTACAAGCCAGAAGGGGGTGGCATTATATGCTTAAAGTGATGAAACGGAAAAACCTACGACCAAGATTACTCTACCTGGCAAGGATCTCATTCAGTTTCAATGGAGAAATCAAAAGCTTTACAGACAAGCAAAAGCTAAGAGAATTCAGCACCACCAAACCAGCTCTACAACAAATGCTAAAGGAACTTCTCTAAGTGGGAAACACAAGAGAAGAAAAGGACCTACAAAAACAAACCCAAAACAATTAAGAAAATGGTCATAGGAACTTACATATCGATAATTACCTTAAACGTGAATGGATTAAATGCTCCAACCAAAAGACACAGGCTTGCTGAATGGATACAAAAACAAGACCCATCTATATGCTGTCTACAAGAGACCCACTTCAGACCTAGGGACACATACAGACTGAAAGTGAGGGGATGGAAAAAGATATTCCATGCAAGTGGAAATCAAAAGAAAGCTGGAGTAGATAAAATAGATCAGATAAAATAGACTTTAAAATAAAGAATGTTACAAGAGACAAGGAAGGCACTACATAGTGATCAAGGGATCAATCCAAGAAGAAGATATAACAATTATAAATATATATGAACCAAACCTAGGAGCACCTCAATACATAAGGCAACTGTTGACAGCTATAAAAGATGAAATCGACAGTAACACAAAAATAGTGGGAGATTTTAACACCTCACTTACACCAATGGACAGATCATCCAAAATGAAAATAAATAAGGAAACAGAAGCTTTAAATGACACAATAGACCAGATAGATTTAATTCATATTTATAGGACATTCCATCCAAAAACAGCAGATTACACTTTCTTCTCAAGTGCGCATGGAACATTCTCCAGGATAGATCACATCTTGGGTCACAAATCAAGCCTCAGTAAATTTAAGACAATTGAAATCATATCAAGCATCTTTTCTGACCACAACACTATGAGATTAGAAACGAATTACAGGGAAAAAAACATAAAAAACACAAACACATGGAGGCTAAACAATACGTTACTAAATAACCAAGAGATCACTGAAGAAATCAAAGAGGAAATAAAAAAAACCCAGAGACAAATGACAATGAAAACACAATGATCCAAAACCTATGGGACACAGCAAAAGCAGTTCTAAGAGGGAAGTTTATAGCAATACAAGCCTACCTCAAGAAACAAGAAATATCTCAAATGAACAATCTAACATTACACCTAAAGGAACTAGAGAAAGAAGAACAAACAGAACCCAGAGTTAGTAGAAGGAAAGAAATCATAAAGATCAGAGCAGAAATAAATGAAATAGAAACGAAAACAATAGCGAAGATCAATAAAACTAAAAGCTGGTTCTTTGAGAAGATAAACAAAATTGATAAACCATTAGCCAGACTCACCAAGAAAAAGAGGGTGAGGACTCAAATCAATAAAATTAGAAATGAAAAAGGAGAAGTTACAGCAGACACCGCAGAAATAAAAAGCATCCTAAGAGACTACTACAAGCAACACTATGCCAATAACATGGACAACCTGGAAAAAATGGACAAATCCTTAGAAAGGTATAACCTTCCAAGACTGAACCAGGAGGAAATAGAAAATATGAACAGACCAATCACAAGTAATGAAATTGAAACTGTGATTAAAAATCTTCCAACAAACAAAAGTCCAGGTCCAGATGGCTTCACAGGTGAATTCTATCAAACTTTTAGAGAAGAGCTAACACTCATCCTTCTCAAACTCTCCCAAAAAATTGCAGAGGAAGGAGCACTCCCAAACTCATTCTATGAGCCCACCATCACCCTGATACCAAAACCAGAGAAAGATACTACAAAAAAAGAAAATTACAGACCAATATCACTGATGAATATAGATGCAAAAATCCGCAACAAAATACTGGCAAACAGAATCCAACAACACATTAAAAGGATCATACACCATGATCAAGTGGAATTTATCCCAGGGATGCAATGGTTCTTCAATATACGCAAATCAATCAATGTGATATGCCATATTAACAAATTGAAGAATGAAAACCATATGTTCATCTCAATAGATGCAGAAAAAGCTTTTGACAAAATTCAACACCCATTTATGATAAAAGCTCTCCAGAAAGTGGGCATAGAAGGAACGTACCTCAACATAATAAAGGCCATATACAACAAACCCACAGCAAACATCATTCTCAATGGTGAAAAACTGAAAGCATTTCCTCTAAGATCAAGAATGAGACAAGGATGTCCACTCTCGCCACTATTATTCAACATAGTTTTGGAAGTCCTAGCCACAGCAATCAGAGAAGAAAAAGAAATAAGAAGAATACAAATTGGAAAAGAAGTAAAATGTTACTGTTTGCAGATGACATGATACTATACATAGAGAATCCTAAAAATGCCACCAGAGGGGCTTCCCTGGTGGCACAGTGGTTGGGAGTCCACCTGCCAATGCAGGGGACACGGGATCGTGCCCCGTTCCGGAAGGCTCCCGCGTGCCATGGAGTGGCTGGGCCCGTGGGCTGTGGCCGCTAAGCCTGCGCGTCTGGAGCCTGTACTCTGCAACAGGAGAGGCCACAGCAGTGAGAGGCCCAAGTAACACACACACACAAAAAAAAATGCCACCAGAAAACTACTAGAGCTAATCAATGAATTTGGTAAAGTTGCAGGATACAAAATTAATGCACAGAAATCTCTTGCATTCCTATACACTAATGATGAAAAATCTGAAAGAGAAATTAAGGAAACACTCCCATTTACCATTGCAACAAAAAGAATAAAATACCTAGGAATAAACCTACCTAGGGAGACAAAAGACCTGTATGCAGAAAACTATGACACTGATTAAAGAAATTAAAGATGATACCAACAGATGGAGAGATATACCATGTTCTTGGATTGGAAGAATCAATATTGTGAAAATGGCTATACTACCCAAAGCAATCTACAGATTCAATGCAATCCCTATCAAATTACCAATGGCATTTTTTATGGAACTAGAACAAATAATCTTAAAATTTGGATGGAGACACAAAAGACCCCGAATAGCCAAAGCAGTCTTGAGGGAAAAAAACGGAGCAGGAGGAATCAGGCTCCCTGACTTCAGACTGTACTACAAAGCTACAATAATCAAGACAATATGGTACTGGCACAAAAACAGAAACATAGATCAATGGAACAAGATAGAAAGCCCAGAGATAAACCCACACACCTGTGGTCAACTAATCTATGACAAAGGAGGCAAAGATATACAATGCAGAAAAGACAGCCTCTTCAATAAATGGTGCTGGGAAAGCTGGACAGCTACAGGTAGAAGAATGAAATTAGGACACTCCCTAACACTGTATACAAAAATAAACTCAAAATGGATTCGAGACCTAAATGTAAGACTGGACACTATAAAACTCTTAGAGGAAAACATAGGAAGGACACTCTTTGACATAAATCCCAGCAAGATCTTTTTTGACCCACCTCCTAGAGTAATGGAAATAAAAACAAAAATAAGCAAATGGGACCTAATGAAACTTCAAAGCTTTTGCACAGCAAAGAAAACCATAAACAAGACGAAAAGACAACCCTCAGAATGGGAGAAAATATTTGCAAACGAATCAATGGACAAAGGATTAATCTCCAAAATATATAAACAGCTCATGCAGCTCCATATTAAAGAAACAAACAACCCAATCCAAAAATGGGCAGAAGACCTAAATAGACATTTCTCCAAAGAAGACATACAGATGGCCAAGAAGTACATGAAAAGCTGCTCAACATCACTAATTATTAGAGAAATGCAAATCAAAACTACTATGAGGTGTCACCTCACACCAGTTAGAATGGGCATCATCAGGAAATCTACAAACAACAAATGCTGGAGAGGGTGTGGAGAAAAGGGAACCCTCTTGCACTGTTGGTGGGAATGTAAGTTGATACAGCCACTATGGAGAACAGTATGGAGATTCCTTAAAAATCTAAAAATAGAATTACCATATGATCCAGCAATCGCACTACTGGGCATATACCCTGAGAAAACCATAATTCAAAGAGACACATGCACCCCAATGTTCATTGTAGCATTATTTACAATAGCCAGGACATGGAAGCAACCTAAGTATCCAACGACAGATGAATCGATAAAGAAGATGTGGTACATATATACAATAGAATATTACTCAGCCACAAAAAGGAACGAAATTGAGTCATTTGTTGAGATGTGGATGGATCTAGAGACTGTCATACAGAGTGAAGTAAGTCAGAAAGAGAAAAACAAATATCGTATATTAATGCATGTATGTGGAACCTAGAAAAATGGTAGAGATGAGCCGGTTTGCAGGGCAGAAGTTGAGACACAGATGTAGAGAACAAACGTATGGACACCAAGAGGGGAAAGCTGCGGGGGTGGGGGGTGGGGATGGTGGTGTGCTGAATTGGGCGATTGGGATTCACATGTATACACTGATGTGTATAAAATTGATGACTAATAAGAACCTGCTGTATAAAAGACAAACAAAAACTAATACTAAACTTTCTTTGGGTTATTTGTATGGAAATATTTTAATATAAATGTTTCAGACATTACATGAAATTCCTAAAAATCTTATATGTTCTGGTATAATGTTATAAGTCATAATTCTAGTTATTACTTTAAAATGTATATCTCAGAAATAACTAAATTTCCTTGTCAATTGCATTATTATGAACTTTCATCACATCGTTAACCGTGGTCATTTTTAAGTCTCTTGTCATTACAGACAGTTCTGGGTGTACTCTGATGCTTTTGCAAAAATGTTCCTGTAAAAGGGTTTCATCTTCATCCTTTCATTTTCACCTGCATCATGGAAAAGACTCTGACAAGTACAGGTTTCTGGTAACTGACTATACTGCTGAACTGAATGAATAAGCGTTTTCAGAACTCTAATGGAAAACTGATGAATTCATAAAAATTCTAAGAAAAGATCAAGATGAAAAAATAATTACATGGGACTGAGTGAACTGATGAGAATGATTATAATTTTTGTGACTTTCTGTTTGAATAAAAAAAAATTTAAAAAAAACAGTACCAACATGTCTTGGTTCAGGCTGCTATAAAAGAATATATTTCTATTATTAACAGAAATTTATTTCTCACAGTTCTGAAGGCTGGGAAGGCCAAGATCAAAGTGCTGGCAGATTCAATGTCTGGTGAGAGCTTGCTTCCTGGTCCATAGACTGCCTATGTGTTCTCACTGTGTCCTCACCTGGCAGAAAGGGCAAGGTATGTACCTGGGGTCTCTTTTATAAGAGAGCTTTACCTTACCTCCATGACCTAATCACCTCCTAAAGGCCTCATGTCCTTATACTATCACATTGAGGCTTAGGATTTCAGTTTGTGCATTTTGGGAAGATCAAGCAATGTAGCAAATTTATGGAGGTGAGCCTTATGATAGCAATTGCGACACTTCTAATAGCCCCAAACTTTGGGGATGTTCCACGTTGAAAGCAATGCTGTAAACAGCCTTTCCACTGCTTATAATTTCTACACTATAATGCAACTTTTATTATACTTTAATACAATTCCTACAATATATACTATTATGTAAGAACTGATACGAACTGATCTATAATATACATTGTATATAAATGTTATATTTATATACAATGTATATTATAGATCAGTACGTATATAATAGTGTGTACTATTATATACACACATGCACACATGCATGCATGTGCACGTGTGCACACACGCGCGCACACACACACACACACACACACACACACTAGATGTTCATCACATTGATGAGGGACACAGATAATTGAGTCTATTTGAAATTTAAGCTTTGCACCATGGTGTTGTTTGAATAGCTATGTTCCCTTTATCTTAAGACTTCTAGTGCTGATGGCATTTTCTCTTTCATGGCAGTAGGATATGTTTAGTAAGACACTAAGGCTTATATATAACATTTAAAATTATTAAGAATAAGCAATTATAAAAATCTTAAGAGCATCTTTCCCTCTCAAGAATGTAGATGTCTGTCAAGAGCCTAGATCGCCTTAACAGTTAAGATTATTGTAGAATTAACAAATTCAACTTGTTCCTGGTCTCTGTCAGGTTTATTTAGATATAATAACTCCTATGTGTGGGCATACCGTGAAAAATAGATATGATGAGAAGTAGCTGTAATAAGTGTAGGTATAATAACAGCTTCTATGTATCTGTGTGGAGTGGGGATCCCAGCTTGAACTTAAAGTATGTCTACAGCTCTACTGACAATTCCCACCCTCTCCCGCCATTGAATTATCAGGAGTCCTTGGGGAGCTTGGCTTGAAGCAAATCCTGTCTCCCAAACATGCCCAGGCATGTTGGAACAATGTGTTGCCAAAAGATTAGAAATCACGAAATGCCATGGGACAGAAAATGAGGTCCCAGTTGGCCTAGTTTCCTTAGTATTTCAGCCTAATGAGTTAATCCTGTAATCCATCCTTTTAATTTATTCTTTTAATTCCAGAATCTTGTGTTTATTTAGTCATCTGACTACTAGGAATTACTTTTGAAGTATAATATTACAAGAAGACAAAGACCAGAAGAAAGTATTACATACAGGGTTTCCTGTTTATAGATTTCAAAATACTTTAGGAACCCCATTAAATGATTAATGGTGGAGAATGGAATATATCCAATGGATGCACTAGAAGTTTCTACACAAATGCATTGGATAGCTTGCTCCAATGTCTGACTCAGAGGGAAACATTCTAGTCACTCATGTACACAGAGAAGAAATCTGATGATAGACGGATGTAACTGTTGGGAATGAAGTGGCAGTGTTAGTACTTCTGTTTTCTTTTCTTTCTTTCTTTTTTTTAAATTAATTTTTATTGGAGCATAGTTGCTTTACAATGTTGTGTTAGTTTCTGCTGTACAGCAAAGTGAATCAGCTGTACGTATACATATATCCCCTCTTTTTTGGATTTCCTTCCCATTTAGGTCACCACAGAACATTGAGTGAGTTCCCTCTGCTATATAGTAGCTTCTCATTAGTTATCTTTTTTATACATAATAGTGTATACATGTTAATCCCAATATTTCATTAAAATGATTTCACCAAAAATATAATACTGGGATGCTGAATTTTTTAAATGACAGCATATTCTGCTATCAAAGTGTCCAATGACACCAGTCAGTTTCTCTTTCCTTATAACTTCAATTCTCTTCTGTTTTTCTGCCAGTTTTTGAAAATAAATATGCAAGAAAATCACCAAAATACACTGTCATCATTTTCATCTTTCTAACCTCCAACAAGTGCTGACTGCTCCCCTTTTGGACAGTAATTCTGATGTGTGGAGCAAAGGGATTTTCTGATTCTTTTTATAAAAAATATTTATTTATTTATTTGGTTGCGCTAGGTCTTTGTCGTGGCAGGCGGGCTCCTTTGTTGTGGCAAGTGGGCTCCTTAGTTGCGGCATGTGGGATCTAGTTCCCTGACCAGGAATCGAACCGAGGCCCCCTGCATTGGGGGCATGGAGTCTTAACCACTGTGCCACCAGGGAAGTCCCTCTGATTCTTCTTTTTTTTTTGGCTGCTTTGGGTCTTCATTGCTGTGCACGGGCTTTCTCTAGTTGCAGCGAGCGGGGGCTACTGTTTGTTGCAGTGCACGGGCTTCTCATTGCGGTGGCTTCTCTTGTTGCAGAACACGGGCTCTAGGCGCATGGGCTTCAGTAGTTGTGGCACATGGGCTCTAGAGCGCAGGCTCAGTAGTTGTGGCGCACGGGCTTAGTTGCCCCACGGCACATGGGATCTTCCTGGACCAGGGCTCGAACCCGTGTCCCCTGCATTGGCAGGCAGACTCTCAACCACTGTGCCACCAGGGAAGTCCCCTCTGATTCTTAATAGAAGTAACAATACTTGGAATTTTGGTGCTTTGGGGATTTTTTTTCTCAAAAGTACAAACTAATCTTTTGTACTCTTTCCAAGAATTACTATATGACAGTTTCCAATCTGATTATGACTGTTTATCAATGCACAGAAAATTCAAAGACAGTATACAGTACCAATTATCAGTAAAAAAAGAAAAGGAGAACTCTACAGTTTTCTTTTTTCCCCCACATCTATAACAAACGTGGCAAGAAGTTTCTTAAAGCATTTAAAGAAGAAAAAGGGCAAATTTTTATAAAAAAGGAAAGAAAAGAGAAAAAGAAAGAGGAGAAATGGGTGCCGTTCAAGCTCGGAAGATTCTTGAGTTTGATGAAGTTGTAATAGAAATAGTTTAAGGGAACATGGAATTTGAAAGGAATTTTGAATGTTGGAAAAGAAGTAGCAACATGAGGCTATTGTTGGAGCGTATACAAATGCTGATTCCTTCTTTTGGAGCAAATCAAAAGTCTTGCATTACCAGTCCCTTAAGTAACCTGCTCTATTCCAGCTTCAGTTTTGTGGTATATCTTTTCCCAAGATAAAAAAGCTGTCATCAAATGAACATTTTTTTAGATATACTATTTTCTGGCTATTTTTTTTCTTGTTGCCCAATTACAGGGGTAAACAAGTTATTTCTTCTGGGTTCCATGTCTGAAACTCTTTATAGTAGAGAGGATTGCTGTAAAGCTCAGAAAGACACTGTATATGAACATACGTTAAAATATACAAAGAATCATACAAATATAAGGCAACATCATTACCAAAATCACTTTGTGATATGTCCATTTTTTCTCCTTTTGTTTTTATTTTTCTCTCTTATGCTATCTTTATTTTATGAATAACCAAAACTGCTATATTAGAATTATAATATTATTCAGTTAGGTTGAAAATGGGAAACATTTTTGGATTTACTTTTCAGGAAAACTAACACAAATACTCTAAACTGCAAATTTTTACTTTAGATTGAGGGTGGTATGTTAAAAAAGATTAGAAAACACAATCAAAAGAAGTTATTTTCTAAAAAGTAGTTTTTCTTCTCTATTTTCAGTGATTAGCCAGCTGCTTTGGTAGTGGTCATTGTCATCAAAACTGCCATGGAAGCAAAATTCCATAGCCTGGTGTGCAGCCTTCAGAAAGCTCCTCTTATACTTCAAGGTAATTCAAGTTGTTACAGTAGTCATTTAGAGGAAAGAAGTCAATGGTCATAATAAATTATTTCTTTTCTTAGTATTTATAAACAGAGATCTCTGGGAAACAGACTGTGTGCAAAAGAAGGCAAAGAAAACAAGAACAAATTATCAGATGGCTACAGTCACAGGGAATATGGTCTGTGTTTGGCCTGTGTCCCGTTCCTAAGGGTTTCTGCTTAGAGCAGTACTGTAGCAAGCACACATTTTGTATATTAAACATGCAAGAAGGAAAAGCCAAAACCTGAAATGCTGTCCACTTCCAGTAATCTGCATGCTTTTTTTTTCTGGTTTATCAAGTAATGTTTTATATCAGGTGGGAGATCTGGCTTACTCCTTGGCTGCTTCCCCTGACGATTGCTTTAGTGTTTGCTATGGTATCATTACTTAATGTTTTATTATTTCCCCAAGTAAAAATAAGAAGGAAAGAAGTAAACCCATTCTTTAAAAAACATAACCCATTACAAAGGAAAAAAAAAGGATTTGGAGTTTGGCTACAGTTCATTCTCTAGAATGAATAATTATGCGGGGCTCTCAGGTCAATACTAACCAGAACAGAGACATGTGCATGAACCAGCCCTATTTCACTGTTAGTTACTGGTCTTTAGTTTATCTTCCCTCAGTCTTTGCTCATCTGGAGACCCACATGGAAGAGCCAACGCCAATAAAAGAATGTTCTACATTCTTCCCAATCTCCCTTCCTATACAGGCCCTTTTTTCCTAAAGCTTGGTCATTTTGCTCTCTTCACCTTTAGGACCCCATCAGAATCCACACGAAGACTGAATACTGGCAGAATATGCCTCCCCAAAGTATGCCATTGGGCATAAGGATTATTTCTAGCTGCAGGTGCTTGAAAAACAGCAGGTACAAGAAGGATGCTCTCACCTTCCCCCCACCCCCTTTTTTTTAAATTTATTTTTGGCTCTGTTGGGTCTTCATTGCTGTGTGCAGGCTTTCTCTAGTTGCAGCGAGCGGGGGCTACTCTTCGTTGTGGTGCACGGGCTTCTCATTGCGGTGGCTTCTCTTGTTGCGGAGCATGGGCTCTAGGCGTGCAGGCTTCAGTTGTTGTGATGCACGGGCTCAGCAGCTGTGGCTCGTGGGCTCAGCAGTTGTGGCTCGCGGGCTCTAGAGTGCAGGCTCAGTAGTTGCGGCACACGGGCTTAGTTGCTCCACAGCTTGTGGGATCTTCCCGGACCAGGGCTCGAACCTGTATCCCCTGCATTGGCAGGTGGATTCTTAACCACTGCACCACCAGGGAAGCCCCTCACTCCCCTTTTCTTCCCCAAAGCAGAAGATAAAACTCCCTTTTGAAAGATGCCCTCCTGGTACCAGGAGGAAAGGAACATTCTTACCACCAGAGACGGGGAGTGGAGGCCAAGAGCACTCTGTACAAACAGACCTTGTTAAAATAACTCTGATCTTCCTTTGCTCTCCCCATATATGTTAGTTACTTTTCCACAACTTTCTTTGTTCAACCTAGTATATAAACACTTAGGCCTGGCCTCTTCTTTGGGTCTTCATTTTCCCATGAAGGCTGCCATGTACATGTAAAAATAAAATTTGTATACTTTTCTCCTGTTAATTTGTTTTATGTCAGCTTAATTCCCTGGCCTAGCTGGAGATCACAAGAGAGTAGGGGGAAAGTTTTGCTCCCTTTCAAGGCCAAGTGTAGACATTATACAATGGCTCAGATTCTTTTGAACTAGTTTTTCATTATAGCTTGCTGTTCTTCTAATCCATCTGGAATGAGCATTCTTAAGATTGGAATTGGGGTAATCATAAAGCTCATCTTCTATATGATTCCACTTACTTTCTGGTTTCCGGCTTTTTACTTGACTGCCTGCCTTGGGTAGACATTAAAGAGGAAGGCACTTAAGCAGGAAATGAGATAAAGACTTACAAATGGCACACCTCAATAAAACGGAATGTGCACACATTTCCCATAGATGTAGATTTCGATAATCACAATTTCTATTAGTAAACCATGATGACCTGCTCGATATTTTTGTTATGCAGAAGTTTTTCCTCTTGAAAAATAACTGTTAATATTTGAATAAAAAGGAAAAATACATACCATCTATGTATTTTAAGCAAAAGACTTTATTTTGGGGGCAATTATTTTTAATAATATTAAAATTTTTCCAGAATACCAATGCTTTCTTACTCTTTTTAATTCTCATTTAAAGGATCAGCTTATCCTGAAATATGTTACAGAGGAGAAATGGAAAGATTCTTTGAAAAAGTAAGTATTGAATATGTTACATAAAACTCCTGCATATCTAGCCATCACTTGCTAGATGACTATTAAACTGAGTATGCAATCAGCTAAGCTAATAGGAAACACAGTTTGAAACTTTATTGATTTTCTACTGTATAGCACAGGGAACTCTACTCAATGCTCCGCGGTGACCTAACTGGGAAGGAAGTCTAAAAGGAGAGTGGCTATATGTATATGTATAGCTGATTCACTTTGCTGTACAGTAGAAACTAACTCAACATTGTAAAGCAACTATACTCCAACAAAAATAAATAAATAAATAAAATAAACTTTACTGATTTTGACTAAAAGCACAATTTGCCTTTCCTATACTTATGTTAAGAACCATATATAATAAGGCAAAAAAAATGCTTTAGATTATCTTTTAAAGTTGGACATTGAATTATAAAATTATAATACTTAATAAAAATAGAACACATAGAAACTTAGAGAAGAATTATACAGAATATGAACTAAGGTAAAAAAATATTAAATCAGTTTTGCCATAGTGACAAACAGAAATAGCAGTACAAGGCAGAATTGGCGTCACTGGCCAAATTGTATGCATCTTGAATTCATCTGTGGTGTGCAAGTTAATTCTGTTCTTCAAATATGTCTCTCTCTCTCTGTTTCTTTGTTTCTCTCTCCCAATGCACACACGCATGGACACACATTCACAAATACATACATTCAACTTCTTTGGTCCCAGTCTAACAGAGAACATTATTTCTTGATTCAATTATCTTCAAAAACATGTTTTCTGGGGCTTCCCTGGTGGCGCAGTGGTTGAGAGTCCGCCTGCCGATGCAGGGGACACGGGTTCGTGCCCCGGTCCGGGAAGATCCCACATGCCACGGAGCGGCTGGGCCCGTGAGCCATGGCCGCTGAGCCTGCGCGTCCGGAGCCTGTGCTCCACAACGGGAGAGGCCACAGCAGTGAGAGGCCCGCAAAAAAAAAAAAAAAAAAAAATGTTTTTTGAATGCCCTGTATGTAGTAGCATAGCGCAGTAGTAGCTATGTAGTGGCAAGTAAGACACTGGTCCTCTAGGTACTTAGTGGAAGAAATAAATTATGCACACAAACAGTTATAGTAGAAAACAGAGTCAAACACCATAAATGAGACATCTAATCGTTCAAGAGATGTCATTTTGCTTGGGGACAAGTCTTATGGAAAAAGACAAGTCTTTTGGAAAAAACAATGAAATTTAGTGTAGGCTATGCAGGTGGTGAGGGTTTTATAGAAATGATGGCAGAAAAGCTGAGGGGACTGATGGAAACCAGCAGCGTGAGCAATGACACAGAGGAGAGCCCAGTCTAGAGTGATTATGAGCAAGTCATTCTATTTAGCTGCAGTGTAAAAAGTGGCGAGTAGCTGGCAGGGCAGGGAGGGTGGAGAGAAGCTTGAGAAGGTAAGTAAAACCACCAGTAGGAAATTATCCTTTACTCAGAAGACAGTGAAGATTCCTAGGAGGTTCTGGAGAAAGAGCGTGGCATGCTCACGTAGCAGTTGAGAAAACATTATTTTTAAATGAGACTGTAGGTTAGACTGTAGGTACGGAGATCGATTAGCAGGTATATGCACTGCCCAGAAAAATGAAGGAAGCAGTGGAAATGGACAAGAGGACACCAAGCCGCAGATAGTTCAGAATCTTTAGGACCTGGTAATCAGAAGAACTTGGGAGCTAAAGGTGTTACTCCTGGTTACAGCCAGATAACAGAAGGTTAAATTGAATTAGCTTAGGCAAAAAGAGTTCACAAAATCCAAAGGGGGGCTGAAACCCAGCCCTGGGAGCACTTAGAGCCAACTAGAAGCAGGGACCCAAATGCCATCCTATCTCTCACCTACCATCCTTCCTGCAAGCTGTTGTCCACCAACTTTCCATCTTACAGAGGAGCTTTTTCCACGTGGCAGACGTGGTCACTAATACCTCCTGAGGTTTATGTCTTTCAAGTTCTACCACTGAGAGGAAATAACAAACAGACATTGCTTTCTTCTCAAATCCAAACATCCCAGGAAATAACTGCTTTTCATGGTAATTTACATGTATTATCTCACTTGATACTCATTAACAGTCCAATGAAGTAGGTACTTTATCATCAGAGAAACCCATGCCACCTATCTAGAGGATAGTAACGTACTGATTAAAATCCTGCCGTTTACTTCAGGGTCAAGCCATCAACCACCGTGTACTGCTGCTCTCCACAGGCATACTGTGGATCCACCCTTTAGCCAATCATCTGAGGCCAGAGAAGGTTGAACCCTGTAAGACTGTGGCCATGTAGCTAGGATGGGACAGTTCTTGAAGAAGCAGGGCTGGCAGACAGAAAAGCCTCTAGAAAGCCACTGAACAAAGACAAATCCAAAGTATCAAGCTAGGGTGCTGAAAGATAAATCATCAGGAAGTGATCATTTGCAAGAGAACATAATGAGTTTGACTTTGACTAGTTTGGTTTGTGCTGGCCGCTCACGTATGTAGATATAGCCACCAGGCAGGTGGGAATGAGATGGCTGTGTACCCAGGTAGAGACTAATTTTATAAATCTAGGAGTCACGCTCAAAGCAGGGGTAATTAAAGAAAAGGGAGTGGATGTTTGCTGAGGAAAAAAGTATAGAGAAGGTTCTAAAAATGAAAGAGAGAGTAGGAGTTCTTGGTGGAGGAACCGGGGAAGGAACTTGGGAAATACTTCTACGTTTGGAGGACAGAAAAAGGAAAAGTCAGTAATAATGGAAGCAGAGAAGAAGCCACCAGGAAAAGATGAAAAGGGTGAGAGAAGAGGGTCCAAAGACAAGAACACTGCAAGATGAAGTAATGACAGTATCATCTAGAGACAGAGAAGGAAGACCCAGAACAATCTAATTAGACAACAGTCACTGGCGTCCATTTGGCAGCAAAGCGTGGGAGGGAATGTTTAAACTAATCATGGTTTAAGGAGTGGAGAGGGGCAGTGGGTCATGAAGTGGGTCGCAGGTGTAATGAGTCTTTGACGAGGTTCAGTGATGAAGGAAAGAAGAGAAGTCGTATGGAAAACAGCGTTTTACGATATGGGAGCCCTGAGTCTGCTGTAGGTCCAGGGGGCAGAGCCGTTAGAAAAGGAGGACTCACACGTGGGCAGCCCTGAAGGAAGGAAGGCCTCGTAGCACCTCACCTACCCAGAACCTGGCGATCCGGCAACCTCTCCTATCCAGAATACAATCAAGAACCACGAGGCAAAAATGGTCTCAACAGCCTAAATCAATGTCATTATACTTTTTCAATCAAGTTCTTGGGTTTCACCTAAAAGAAAACTCTGATTCTTCTGCAAAACTGAATCAGTCTTACTCTCCTCTAGGTCAGAGATGGAGAAATGTTTCTCCTGGACTCTAGTCTGATAGTAGAAAACCACACCCACATATACTCATGATAAAAGGTTAAATCAAATTCCCATTTAATTAGCTAAGGATACAAAATCTCATAGGACATCAGGAAGCCACAGAGCAGGAACAGATGTAACATATTTCAGCATGGCTTTCCTTGACCCAGGGTCCCTGGGAGCAGAGGTGGGATAGGGGCAAGAAAATAAAACTGACACTGTCCAGACAGGGTGGGGTTTTCTACCTGGAAACATAATTCTGTCTAAAATCCTGTCCTTTTATGCTAAGTGTTCAATCACCGTTCTAGAACTTACACTAACACCATAGGTCATTCCGTTTAACGGAAGGCTTACAGATACCAGGTTTCCTGGTCCCTGAACCATTCTCAGCATCAGCAGGACACATCGGTGTACAGTCAGTGCCAGGTATCCCCAAATAATAGCTCTGCCTCTGGTTCTCCAGTACCCTAGAAGGATCATTTCCCCTCTGAGTCAGAGGTTTTCTGGTGCCTATGTCCCTTCTCCAGCCATCTCCATCCTGCTCTGTGCCCTGGGAGAGGGATCTGTATGGACTGCACCAAAGAGATCTATCTTGCCTTCTGTATTCCAGTTGGGGTCGGCCAATAGGAAACACTGGAAGGACACTGAAATAGAGGAGGGAGATGAGGTCAGAGATTTGTTCTCATAAACTCTCTTCACATCACCAAGTTTGAGGTGCCATTTATTTTTTGCAGGACCTGACTGCTACCACCATCCCATGACAGATAGGTTTCAGCTCCCATGCCAATTCTATCAATTGGTAGGCACTTCTGGGAGCGTCTTTTGTGAAGGATTCTAAGACCACCAGGCTTTTAGTGATTGGTGGGTCATGATTGGTTGGGGAAGAGTAGCTCTCATGCCAAGTGTTGCCAGCCCTTGTTTTGCATCTTAACAATCATCTGGTGTCCAGATTCTCAGAAGATGTAAAGCCAGAGAGACAGAGATTTGTTACAAGTGGTCAATCTGGGAAAAATACAAAGTGGCAGCTGACAGAGTAGCGGAAGAGGAGCCTGAAAGGAAAGCTTAAAAAGTAAACAAACAAAAAAGCTAAACACAATGAGATTTCTGCTGAAATCTAGCCTCAGCTTGCTGGGGAGCCCCGGAGTGTGAGCGGCACCACAAAGTCGATGCTCCTTATAACTGTTGAACCAGCCCAAACTAGCCCTATCCTGTTTCTAAAAAGGTACTGAGTTGTTTTCAGAGACAGCAGAACAAAACCCACAAGTCATGTGGCCAAAGCATGCCCAGAGGAGAAAATTTTGACCTAAAATAACACCTGGAACTAAAGTTCCTCCCCACAGAACCAAAGGACTGAGACATGACTGGAGCCTGAACGCTGGAACCCTTTCAGAAGCGAAGGGTGCTGAGACAAGGGGGACAGGTTTTTGTATCCCGTGTCAGTCAGTCACTGGTTCCCTGGTTGGGTGGGTGGAGGCAGGGGGTGTGCAGTAAACCTCCCAAGTAGTTTTGGGCAGTTTCCTGGGGAGGGCAATTCTCTGGAGAAGGGTGGATCCACAAGCTGCTATCAGCCAACACTCACAACAGCTGAGGGTGGTGTGCTGGTCAAATAAAGGGGGGAGGGGGGAGACCAACAGTGTCTAGTAGAGGGGGCTTCCAAGGTGTCTAGGCATCGGCCAGTGTCCTGGATACTTGTTCTCCTACCACTCTGTCATCCAGAGGTCTCCATTTATCAGCACTTACTGACACTGGTGGCGCACAGATATGCCATCCCATGTGATCTTTAGGTGGCCGTCATCAACTGAGATCTGATAACTCATCTGATCCCCAGGTGTAGTCAGTGCTGTAGTAGCCCCTGAGAGCCCTGCAGTCTCTCTCCTCTCTCTCTCTCTCTCTCTCTCTCTGTCTCTGTCTCTCTCTGTCTCTCTCTGTCTCTGTCTCTCTCTGTCTCTGTCTCTCTCTGTCTCTCTGTCTCTCTGTCTCTCCCTCCCTCTCTCCCTCCCTCTCTCCCTCCCTCTCTCTCCCTCCCTCTCTCTCTCTCTCTCTCTATCTCTTTCTCTCTCACACACACACACACACACACACACACACACACACACACACACACACACACACACACAACCCTGTCATCCCTCCCAGGGCCTAGAAGCACTGACTGCACGCTGCACCTTCCCGGGTGAACAAGGTGAGTAAGCCTGCACCAGGCTCTGTGTGGGTCTTATGAGGCTTCCGGCCATCCCAGAGCTCCATCTTAGGACAGGAGGCTCCCCATCTTGGCATTTTGAAAACTTGTCAGTAGTCTCTTCAGCTACCCTCCGAGGTTTCAACCCCTAAGGAAGTGGGACATATGCCTTCTCTGACCCACATGCCATCCATGTGTTCCGAGCCACTTTCCACCCTTCTTCTGGGGCAACACTTTTCTACTCTCTGGCCTGGTAGGTTCTTCAACTACTTTATTTACAAAGTAATTTTTCTGTTAAACTTCATTAGGGGATTTTTTTTATTGATACTGAAAACTAACCTTTTGTAACTGAAAAAACCTTTTCTCCCTCAAAAAGCCCTGATATATATATATTTTTCTTTCACAACTATTGTCTCAGCTCTGGGTTTCAAAAGTCTGTTCTTGAAACACAAAAGCTGAGCAATAATTTTTTCTTTGTTTTTACATTCCTGCCTTAATAATGCTGATCCTCCCTGAGGCAACGATGCCTCCGACTAAATAATAGAGCCTTTGAAACAAGGAGGGTTTCAGAAGAGAGGGCACAACCAGCCGAGATGGGACCGCAAGGCCAGAGGCACGGAAACGTGCAGCAGGCTTAGAGGCTCTGGAGGGATAAGAAGTTTTCTAAAAAGGAGGACTGTGCCAGAAAGGCAAATGAAAAGGAATGTGGAAAGAAATCAAGATGAGTTTTTAGAGGTTTCAGTTTCAGGCTTGGTAGGGAAATCCCTAGATCACTTCACCTCGCCTGGGGCTGCACCTCGAAGGGCATGTCCAGACTTGCAGGATCTGGACCCTGGAGAGGAGAATAAGATGGAAAAGAATAGGAAGAGAAACCACTTTAAATTTGTTCAAGATACTTAAAATAGGCAGCGATGAATATTTGGCCTCGGTCCAGATACACGAACAAACATCCCAAATGTCTACTACTAGAGAAGAATTTAAAAGACATAAGAATTTAGTCCAAAATATGTCTGAGAGCTAGATAAAAAGAGTCATATGGAAGGAGTAAAAGGAAACTGTTAGTTTTCTTCACTGTAGGAAACACAGATGAAGAGGGAATATTGTTCTGGTTTTAAAACTGGAATTAATGGTGTTAGGGCAGGCTGCCCCCAAATGTGCCAAAGTGGCATATTGATTATTTTGAATTACTTAAGAAACAGCCAATACAAGATGGACACTCTGACCCTCCTCTGTCTCCCTGAAAGCAGGAAATAAATCCCCCGTGTGAAAGGTACCCTCCCTGCACCAGGAGGTAGGGAGACATTCTTATCACCAGAGAGAGAGAAGTCAGTGCTCAGAAGGCTGTATAAACAACACTTGTTACTTTACTACCCTAAGCCCAAAGTTCTGTGTCTTGTCAGTTCTTCACAAATGTGTAGTTTCTTTGTCTAAAAAGTATAAAACTGCCTGCTCTGGTCATTTATTTAGTTTCCATATCTATGAGAACTCTGAACACACAAAATTTAATTTGATTTTCTCCTATTAGTCTGTGTTGGGTCAATCTAATTATTATACCAGCGAAAAGAACCCAGAGGATAGGGGAAAATTTTCCCTCTTCAACAGTGGCATGATTGAAAATGGGCCCAGTAATCTAAATAAAACGTACAACTATCCATTGTGTTCCAGAAACTTACCAGAGTAAACTAAGGTTTGGGCACATAATTCCTCTTGGTTTCAGATATTTGGGTCAAAGAAGCATCTGTAAACTTTTTTAAAGTATTTTTGTCTGTTTATAAATAACTGACAGAGTTTGTTTTTCACTTTTTGGTTTTAATTGATAATTTATTATCAATCATCTCTGAATTGGTTTATAGTTGATAATCACATTAACATTTACTGAGAACTTATTATATGCACTTTACCTATAATAACTCATTTAATTATCACAAAAACCCTGTGAGATGGATTCCCATTTTATAACTGAGGAAAAGTTAATTAAGCAAATACTATGTACCAGGCACAAAGTGCTTTGTATGTAGTATCTCATTTAACCCTTAAATAAAAATATAACTATTGTTACCAAACCAAACTTGGGTCCGCTTGCCTGCCACGCAGCAAAACCAATCTAATGATACCAGGTTGTGATGAAGGAAAGTACAGCATTTATTTGCAGGGCACCAAACAAGGGAAATGGGCAGCTCACACTCAAAAGACCCGAACTCCCTATTGGCTTTCAGGCAAGGGTTTTTAAAGGCAACATGTGGATGAGATTTACGGCTCCTGGGCTTTCTTCTGATTGGTTGGTGGTGACGTGACAAGGTGATGTTTCAGGAATCTTAATCATCAACCTTCTGGTTCCAACCGGTCTGGGATCTAGTGCTTGTGCTCAGAATGTAGTCACCATTCTTCACCTGGACAGAGGTCTTTGTTTCTACAAAACAACTCAAAGATATGCATCAGATTGTTATGTGTATCTCTTGAGAAACTAGGACTCTGTTTCATTGCTGAACTATTGTTTCTTGACTGCTTTTCCTTTGTTTCTGAATTCCCTCACTTTCCTAATTAGTAACTACTTGAGTCTGCTCTTTGAACTGAGGGAAGGTCTAGAAGACTAAAGCCTTCTTTTACAAACAAGAAAACATGGAGCACAAGGGTTTTTGTACCCGGGAGGGCCCTGCAGAGTCCTGCTTGGTTTCAATCCCCTCTTTTCTTTGATACCCCTCAATCCTGAGGGGAACAGGGATGGGGCAAAAAAGGGAATAAAGTTTTAGATAGAGAGGTTTGTCATAAACTCAGCAGGGAAACTCGATTTTAGGGGGACTTAGTTTCACTATGAGAGTCTATTATTTTCCCCATTTTATAGATGAGGAAATTGAAATTCAGATAGATGAATTTGTTTTAAGGTGATACAACTAGTAAGTGATGCAGGAAGGATTTTAACCCAAGCCTACCTATTAACCCAAATGTAATGTTAGAAAGCTAGAAATAATCTATGTTTAATAGGTAGAAATAATCTATATGTTCAGTAATAAGTAATTAGTTAAATAAGTTAATGGTACATCCATATAATTAAATATTATGCAGGCATTAAAAACAATGCTGAACATATACCATATTGACATATAAAACAAACTTTTCAGCTGAAAAAAGTAGATAATGTAATATGCACCTGTGATTTCATTTTAAAATATATAAAAATAAAAACATGCATACTTTCTTAGAAAGGAATGATGGAAGTTAAATGAAAATGCAGGGACCCTTGTGAAGGGTAACAAAATATGCCACCCCAAAATATGCCTCTTTGGCACAGGGATTATTACCTTAAACTGATTATTTTTGAGAGCCTGCAGACACAGCAGAAGCTCTAAAACAGAGGAGTTACCCTTTTGTAAGGGATATTTACATTTATAAAGGAAACCTCTGTGCCTCTCAGTACCAGGAATCCCAGGTTGACTAAATCACAAGAGAATCTTACTAATAATAGAGAAGGCACAGACGTCAATCTGCATAACAAATTTTACCCTTGTTTACCTGGCTTTTCCTGGTAACTTCCTGTAACTGGTCTCTCGCTGTCTTTAGCAGAAGATGGAATTTAAGGTAGTGTCTTGGGCCATCTGGAGAGTTACTCATTTTCCCTGGGTATCTTCCACATATACATGAAGTATACATGTTAATAAATTTCTGTTTGTTTTTTTCTCTTGTTAACCTGTTTTTTTATTAACAAGGGGGCCTCAACCAAGAACTCAAAAGGGTAGAGGGAACGTTTTTTTTCCCTCCCCTACACTTGTTCAACAATTGCCAAGAATTTCAGGATGGTGACAGCAGGGCATTGAACCAAGTACAGGAGCCTTCTGAGTGCAGGGCTCTGTGTGACTGCACAGGTCACATGCCCATGCAGCTGGCCCAGTTATAAGTACTCTTTACTTTCTTCTTTTTGCTTGTGAAAGGAATCAGAACATACCACCCCAAAATATGCTACTTTGGCATAAGGATTATTTTGAGCTGAAGGCAATTGAGAAGGGGTGATACAGGAAGAACTCTTTGCCTCCCCCTTTCTGCCTAAAACCGGGGCATAAATTTCCCTTCGTAAAGGTGATATAAATTTCCATTTGTAAATGTGCTTTCCTCTCCAAGAAGAGGAGAAATATAGCTCTTATCTGCCTAACTAAACAAGCTTTGTCTCCCATATATTTCCTAGTCATCTTTCCACAGTTTACTACCCACAGAGGCCCCAAACCCCTTTTCCTTTGCTCACTTCTCCACAATTTATTACCCTTTGTTAAAAACGATACAGACATGAGTCCACTGGTTTAACGGATTCTTTGGGTTTTCACTTTTATCTTGAAGCCCCTGTGCATGTGAAAATATTAACACCTACAAAGAAACACACAGTTTTTCTCCTATTAATCTGTCTTTTCTCAGTTTAATTGTAGGCTCCCAGATACAAAACCTGAGAGGGTAGAAGAAAATGTTTTTCCTTTCCTACACTTATCAGTATTACATTGCTTGTATGACCTGCTTTGGTAATAAGAAAAAGAAAATAAAGTAATAAAAGAAAGGGCATCAAATATGGTGATGGGAGTTTTGGAATATATACATATAAATATAGGTATACATATACATACATATATATGTATAGATAGATAATTTTTTTTTCTAAATGCCTGCCTTCATTCCTTCCTTCTTTCCTTCATTCTTTCTTGCTTAAATAATTTGGTACTAAAGCCAGTAGGTGAAATTGAGCAAAAGTAAGTATCCACATTGGAGAGTGGGTGCTAGTGGCCCAGTGCAAGGAGGTGGTTCCTAAGAGGGATGAGAAAGGCCTCTGCATGGAGTGGGGTTGTAGCAATGGCGTGGCATGTGCGCCCATGCAAGATAGGGACAGCATCCATACATGTGGGTGATTGCAGAACGAGGTGAGTGGATGCCCACTCAGGGGGCAGTGGGGATGAGAAGAGACTGATTACCTTGGGGGTTGATCCAACAAACAAATATATTGGGGTTATGGGGTCCAGGCTTCTCCCTCTTAGAAAAAGGATTTACAAATATGGAAAGGGAGGAAACTGGAATAAACCCTGCGGTATGTAAAATCAGAATTGGATATATCAGTCATTTTGTGTTTTCGATAGTATATGTATATAGGGGTGTGTGTGTGTGTGTGTGTGTGTGTGTGTGTGTGTGTGTGTGTGTAGATATATATGCCCTAGCTCTTTCCATTGAGAGAGCCTAAGGGCAATGCCATTGCAAAAACATTGAGAATACCTACTGTTCAGATCTGTTACTAAATACCATTCTCTGCAAAAAAATAACAAAAGAAAAACAGACAAACAAAACAAAAAAAAGCCCAAAGCTCTTTGAAGATATACTTGATTCCAGTGTGTGTGCCAGAAAGTACAGAAGTGTTCAAAGAATGATGAGAATATGTCAAAAGAACTGAAAGCCAGCCTAAAGGGGCTAGGCAAATGCGGGACAATTTGAGGGTCAGTAAACAACGATAGAAACAGATATTGCCTACTGAATAAATTAAGCAACCGTGAGTTCATACTAATATACAAAAATGAATGAATGAATGAGAAGAAAAAGCTTTTCCTTACAGTATACAACACTGTATATATATAATGCTCACTAATAAATGTGGAAGGAATGATGGATTTAGGAAATCACCATTTGGCATCATAGTTGAAAATCTTACAAGGCTTCTAGACAAAGAACAAAACTTTCAAAGGCAATTGATAATGGAAAGATAACTAGACTAGTAATAGACTTCTTATCTGTAACCTTGGTTGAATCAGACAATTTGCATTTATATTTACAGACCACTGGCAATATCCCTCTATCAAGGGAAGTTCTCATTCCCATGTGAGAGCAAAGTAAAGAAGTTTTGGAGTGTTGCAAAGGCTCCGAAAATATCCTACCTGTGTACCTTTCTGAGAAAATTTTCTAACCAAATGAAAATCAAATCTCATGATAGGGAAGATGAAAAGTTCAGGAAACATTGATGAACAATGAATTTCATAATATTTACAATTATATCTAAATGGAATATGACAGTTAACTGGAGATTAAACTCTGGTAAGAATTTTGAAACAGGAGATTCTGTGAGGAAAAACTTGATGACTGTCTGGGTTTGAAATCCTATAATTATCTCATACAAGCTCAAGATTTGGGCTTCCCTGGTGGCACAGTGGTTGAGAATCCGCCTGCCGACGCAGGGGACACAGGTTCGTGCCCCGGTCCGGGAAGATCCCACATGCCATGGAGAGGCTGGACCCGTGAGCCTGCGCGTCCGGAGCCTGTGCTCCGCAACAGGAGAGGCCACAACAGTGAGAGACCCACATACCGCAAACAATAGGGAAGGTATGGGCAGTCAAATGTTCTAAAGGTTTCATTTCAGTGGAAGAAGTGGAGAAGCATTAAGCTAATAATAGAGTGTGGTAGGAAGGCAAAGTTGTTACTTATTTTTTGATCCATCAATAGAAAGATGTAATTATTACAGTTGGGAAGACAACTATAAGTAAAATTGAAAAAATATACGTCTGGTAGGGAATGAGCAAGTTGGAGGACATTATTTAATTTTCACATATCCATAGAAATATAAAAATAACTGCTAAAGCCAGGAAAGTTATGAGTAGCAGAATGGAAATCCAATTTATGAGTGGAGGAGAAAAAGATAAAAAGAAACCTTATCAATCTAATAAGAGTGAGGAAAAGAGAGAAAAGAAAGTATACAAATGTACAATAAAGTGGAAGAAATAAAATTAAGTATATACATTTTCACTACCATTGTGAAATTCTCCTATCAAAAGGCAAAAACTCTCAGACTGAGTTTGAAAATCAAATTGGATTATATTCTGTATCAGGCAGGGCCTCAGTAAGATGACACATTGGAAACAGGATAATTTGAGAAAGGCCTCCTCTGGAAGGTGTGCATGGGGAGTGGAAGTACAAGGCATAGTGCGATACTGGGTGAACACCAGCAGGGCTGTTCCCACTCCGAGGCCCAAAAGGACAAAGGGAGGGTAGGATTCCCAGAACCTGGAAAGAAAGAATCATGTAGAGTAGGACACCCAGAGAGGAGCAGTGACTCTTAGTTGAAGGTCATAGAGGAAGGAGTCAAGAATTAACTTCAGTCTCCCTCCCTTGATTTAGCCAGAGAGCAAGGGAAGAAGTTGGTGTGGTCCCTACAAGTCAGCCCTTTTGCAGGGACCAGAAGGGTGAATGGTGGGTCCAGAGGAGCAAGCAGACAAGATACTTGCCACACGTACTGTTGACAAGCTCTACACCAAAATTAAAGCAGCAAGGAAAACTTCGAAGAAAGGAAAGGTACGTAATAGTAATAGGATGTTAATAGGATTTTCCTATTATCCAGAAGTTGTGAGATTTATGCTAGACCCAACGCTGGGGAGCAGATGGAGACAAATGTTCTCCCATAAGAGAACTATCTGGAAGTCAAGCTGCCAGAATATCCCTGCAGGACTTACTAATGGGCACAGCAGCCAGTACCCTCCTCTCCCTAGTCTACGTAAAGAAAGATTTGGGGATGGGGAAAAGTGATGTTTAGGCCTTAAGGAAAACAATATTCCTGGAGAGAAGCACTTGAGGAGGTGCACAGAGATTGTAAATGAGGTGACTTGTGTCCAGTTCCTTGGCTAGATGCTTGCTGAGTTGCAGAACACACAGGTCTGGTCAGGTGATGCCACCAAAGTAATGCATACAGAGAGTTCTTGGGAGAGCAATGTGATCTCCTGAAGTATGGGGCATACCAGAACATGGACACTGTATCTACTTCTGGCCTGGAGAACCTTGAAGATGGCCACTGAATGACCCATGCCATCAGGGCTTGAAAGAACAGTGGTGAAGTGTAACCAGGAAGAAGATGAGGCAACCGTCCTCCCATCCCAAGTCCAACTTGATGTGACATGATATTACGGAGGATCTTATACTTTTTCCATAGTAGATAGAATACCAGCCACTATATCATTGGATAGTTATACCACATTTTAAATGACTTCTCTACAATCTACATGGACAAACAATTCATACAAAGGCTACTGGTAAATTAGGTACATGAAGTGCTTAACCAAAGCAGTATTTGTAACAATGGTAAAATACCATCTAAATGGCCCAAAATAGTGGATGGTGAAATGAATTATACACATATCAACTAGATGAAATTTAATTCTTAAAATAAGAATTCTTTAAATTGGGTAGCAAGATAAGAAATTATACTGTTAAGCAAGGAGAGTAGCATAAAAAAAATATTCCTAGTCTATGATTGGAACAGTGTAAAAAAGGGCATACACCAGTGAGCAAATACAAAAAGCAAGCACAAATAAAACAAGAACTGATGTCTTAGGCTAGTGGAATGTGGATGAAGTCTTCTTTGCAGTCATCACTTCTGTTGTCATACAGTTGCTTAAGCAATAAATGAAATCAAAGGCTCAAAACAGAGAAACAAATGGGTGGAAGCAGAAGAAGCAACAATTAGACAACCCTTGAGGAATTTTGCTTTAGACGGAAGCAGAAAATGGGGTGGTACCTGGAAAGGTCTGGGCCATGGGAAGGGAGGGACTTTTATGAAGTTAGGGAAAGAGCTACATATTTTTATGCTGATCATATTTTTATGATCTACTGGGAAGGAGCAAAACTAATGCTGGGGAAAAACCCTTCAGCAAGGGAGAGGAAATGTGAGCCCACACTCAGGTGGAAGTGGGCAAGGGGCAGGTCAAGGGCCACATAGAGTACATGGGAGCAGATACAAGTAGGTTGGCTGTTTGATGGTGGGAAGTTGAGGGAATTCTATTCTGATTGATTCCATTACCTTCAGTGAAATAAGAAGCAAAAGGAGGAGTCAACTAAAAATGGGGTTTGTTGGAAGTTTAAGATAAAAGGAGAAGTGTGAAATGGTCTCAGTGGTTGAAAGTGTTAAGCAACCAAGGCAATATGGTAGAATTCCCTGAGAAAACTGAGGGTCTGCTTGAGGTTTGGGCAGTAACAGGTCTTACTGACATATCCTGTGCAAGACAACCTATCTCAACTATATGATATCAATGCCTTGAACACATGGTCTTTCTTTTTACTGTGTCTCTTAAAGAGTTCAGTTTCGGTGCCGTAAATTGCTAGTATCCTCCCTTTTCATTTTATGTGTGAACAATGATGTTGAAAGTACACTTGCAAGCAGCTGTCTTGAAGTATCAACTTCCATTTACTCTTTGAAAGTTTTATCATTATACCAGAACATCTTCTGGAAATATCAGAATGAGCTGACCCTAGACACTGACGCCATCACCCATCAGAAGCCATGACCCGTGATTTATGGGTGTGAATTAGATCGTAGACTCTCAAGAGAATTGACACCCTCAGCAACTGCAAAATGAAGAAATCTGTGTCATTTTGCTCAGGATGAGTGAGGTAATTTTTTGGGGTTTTTTTTCTTTTATTTTGGTTTTGTTTTTAATGTGATGGCTTTAAGTGAAGACAGGGCGACACAAATTGCATGACTAGCTCCTCTCAAAAGTTATTTTTTGCAGCCTACACACTGATGTCACTAACAGTACTTAACACCGGTGAGGTGGATATGATTGCACAGTGGGATTTATTCAAAGTGTATCAGGAAATGGGGGAGAGAAGTGAACACATTAAGAGGAAAAAAAAATTTTAATTAATATAATAATTGACCAAGAAAAATGGTCAATGAATATTTGATCTTTTGTTCCTTTAAAAATCCATGTCGTATGAAAATGTGATGAGGAGAAAAGAACAATTAAAAGGTACAGGTACTGGCTTTTCCTGTCTCTTTCCCCAAATGTCAGGCTCATAGGAACCCCTATGGTCCACCTCTGTGCAGATAAAAATCTTTCCTTTCCAGACTAAAAGTCAAAATTCTGAATATTTATAGCCTGAAGTTATTGTCTGTGAATCTGGTAACTTAGACCAGAGAGTGTTGCTTTGAACACTGGTATTTTAGGCACTTTCCAGATAACATTGAAATGACCTTTCCTTAGCACTTGCCAAACTTATGAAAAAATTTAAAAATCTAAATTAAAACAGTAATTTAGTGAACTGACATTTTTTGCACATCAAGGTGATGCCCGAGATGATACCCAAAGTGAATATGGAAAAAAGAGGGTCTCTTATCATGCTTTCAGGAAAAGTGTAAACTGACACAACTTTTTCAAACAAACTTGATAAAATGTACCCCAAAGTCTTAAAACATTCATTTATTTAATCAAAAGTATTTATTTATTGAGTGTCTTCTATATCAAGGGCTGGAAATTATATTCTATCAGTGAGTGAATAGACATTACACAAATAATTACAAGTGCAATGAGCCCCATGAAAGGGAAATCAAAAGGACCTAAGAGCAAAGAATTAGTCCTAAGAAAGTAATTAGAATTATACAGTAAGATATAATTTAAACAGTGAGAACTACCTAAATGTCCACAAGCAGTGGATTAAGTAAATTATTGTATATCCATGCAATGCAATCATACAATGGCATTAAGAATAAAGCTATAGAAAAATACTTAATAACATGTAGAAATGTTCATAATATACTGGTTAATGGAAAATGTTATAAAAATGTGTCCAGTATGACCCAATTTGGTAAAAACTAAACTATTTATAGATCTCTATCCTTATCCATCATCTATGAAGGATACACCAGAAAATGTTAGCATTATAATTGCTGGCTAGGGATATTACAGCAATACTTTCTTCTTTGTGCTTTTATCTTCATGAACATTCTTGTAGTTGTAAGAAATAATAATAGTAATAAGTATATAATTGGGCATGGGGTAACTGATATTTGAGAGAGAAGACCTAAGGAGTGTATTATTCAACTGTTCTTCCTAATTACATAAAATCTGTTCTTGTATTAAATTAGATCAACAGAATACAGTGTTTCTGAAATACATTTTTAAAATCCTCTACAGAAATGCTTTCACCAAGTTACAACTGAATGATGAACTTGGCTTTATTAAGGCAATCTGAAGAATATTTTCTTAATCTTTGGTGAAATTACAGTTCAAAATATTGGCCCTTACGTTACTTACTGCTCCCTTTATAAAGAGCCACTTAACAGGTTTCTAAGAGAATTGATGCCAGGAAAGAGTTAACTTTTCTGTGAGCTCTTATCAAATAGCACACATTTTAGAACACAACTTATTTCTCTTATTGCCTTGTCTGCCAGGAAGATTAGAGCTAAATTCAGTGATCGATTAATGTAAAGATCCAGCTCCTGGTACAATTAGTACTGTCCTTTTAAGTGACATGTGTTGCTCATTTTTATAATTTTAAGCTCTTCTGTCTTTTAATAGGCAAGCCCCCTCAAATTGTTTTTCTAAATAGACATGTAAGGTAGAGAGATGTCCAGATGCTCTATAATAAATAAACAGGAAAAATTGGAAATTAGTACTCATTTGCTGTTCGTACATATACATAATGCTAAAGTTTTTAAATAGTTGTCCTTATAATAATATTATTGATTGTTTTTCTAACTATGTTTGCCTTTTACATGGATAGTGAAAACATTAACTTTATCTCAGCCTGTTTGAACTGCAATGGTTTTAAATAGAATCTTTAAAATAACTTCATTATTCTATTAGTTAACTACTGGTCAGAATGTTAGTTTTTCAGACAGCACATTGTTTTGGAGAGTTTAAATTAATGAAATGCATTTTCCGATCATAGAAGGAATATTGAGAGAACACTTGAAAATTTCAAGTCTAGTCAACACTGGTTCCAGTTTTTTTGTTTTTTTTTTTAATCACTACTCCTTTCTGTATTACTTTTGTGAGAAGAACTTAACCTTAACACTAATTTGAAATGAACTTTTGTATTCTCCTAATGACTAGGGACTGAAGTGTTTAAATAACCTTTTTCATCCCCAGGGAGATGACTGCTGTAGGTCAGTCTTGAGGTCATTGGCTGAAGAGTTACAAAGAAAGTCATAGTTTTGGCTGAAGATATAGTAAATTGGACTATGATAAAGCTGATGCTTCCTCTGAGATGAAAGAGAAAAATATTCAATCCTCTCCTCTGAACATAAATAAACACTGGCTATAGTTAGCCAGTTTGGGTGGATTGGAGTTTAAAATATTTCTAAATTTGGTACACATTACCATATGTAGTCAGGTTAAAGCTACTGATGTCTGGGAACATTTCTGGGAAAACAGAAGTATATCCAAGAAAAGATAAAGAATCTTAGAACTGTAGAGATGGAAGCCCTATGGTGGTCCATTCTCCTGTGTCTAGAAAGGCTGACAAAGAGTCCATAATAAGTAGAAACTCTCTTTGGAGAACTGAAGGAAGAGTGTTTCTGCAGCTTCTTGCTGTAATGAACTTTCATTCAGCCTTTGCATAAAAGAACCTGATGAAACGTGGGAATTTGCATGATTATGGTAATCAGTGTTACCCTATCTTGAAAACTCTGTCTTGTCAATGTCCCCTTAAGATATTAATGTTCCAGGGCTTCCCTGGTGGCGCAGGGGTTGAGAGTCTGCCTGCCGATGCAGGGGACACGGGTTCGTGCCCCGGTCTGGGAAGATCCAATATGCCGCGGAGCGGCTGGGCCCGTGAGCCGTGGCCGCTGAGCCTGCGCGTCCGGAGCCTGTGCTCCGCAACGGGAGAGGCCACAACAGTGAAAGGCCCGCATCCCGCAAAAAAAAAAAAAAAAAGATATTAATGTTCCATATGTGATGTATTCAAAGTTCAGAGAAATTGTACCCTCTTATCTGCTCACTAAACATCTATTAATGAAGCCCAGTTATGGTAGTTTTGGGGGCAATTATTTACCCTATTGGTTTCTACTAATCATGTGATCTTTTCTGTTTCTTTTTTCAGTATACCAACAGCAATGATGACCTTTATTTTCAAATCATGGACAATCAGAGGTATAGATTTACACGGGGATTGTAGGCCTGGGATTAGGCCATTGAATTTTTAACTTCCATGTGATATTTTTTACGTGACTTTTTTCTAAGCCAGATTCTGCCATGCTATACTTGCTCAATTTATTCTTTTTTTAAACTTAGAAGCAGAACTTTACTATATCTACTAATTTTATCTTAACCCTTCTAAGTTGTAGAAAGGCTTTTAAGTTTTAATTTTATCATCTGTACTACTAATTAGCATTTCCAGCTTTATGATGCTAAAACTTTAGCAAGAATGGCACCTCTGTGAAGGCACGAGCGCTGTTCACTGGTCAGAATGTAACACAGTACAGTTACTTTGGAGGTGAATTTGGCAATGTATTTTAAAATTAAAGTTGAAAATGCAGGAACCCAATAAATCCATCGCTAGGTAACTCTGGAGAAAAAGTTAAATATATGCACATGGAGATACGTACAAAGATGGTCATCGCAGCACTGTTTGTAGTGGCCAAGACTTGTGTAAAACCTAAATGTACATCAGTCAGGAAATAATTAAGGACTCTGGAATACTCTGTAGCCATTAAAATGAACAAGGTAGATCCATGTTTAATTATCATGGAAAGAATTCTAAGACATACACTGAGCGAAAACACAAGTTACTGAAAGTTAGGGAAACGTGATACCATTTATGTAAAGATACATACAGTCATACTAAACAACACTGTATCTTTTCTATGGTACACATATGCATGTAAATACACAAAGAAAAATCTGAAGTGATACACCCCAAACTGAGAAAAATGGTTTTATCTGGGAAGAAGAAGGAAGTGACTGGGATTGGGGGTGGAGTCCAAAGGATACTCTCACCATTATCTGTAATGCTGTCATTTTTCACAGAGATATTGTATAACTTTGTATTATTGTACAAAGTTAATTTTTAACCGGTTAAAACCCAACAATGAAAAGAATGAAAAGAAACCTAATTCAAGGTGTCAATAAAAATGTTTAAAAGGAAAACATCCTTAAGCTCACATTAAAAAAATACTCCTTCATTTTATAGAAATGGTAAATGAAGAAATAAGAAACCAATTATAAGACATTAGCTGCCTGAGAAAGTCCAGGAACATCTTCTCACTGGAAGATTCTCAACGTGTCCTTGTGGACATTTGGGGAATGGGCAGCAAATCAATCCATGCTCTCTCCTGTTCCGTGATGTGGCCTATTTCTGGGCCCTCATCCCTTCATATTCAGTATGAATTTTGGTTTTATCTCTTATAATGGAACTGAAAATTAAAATACCTCAGAGTCCAACTTTGAGGAGCGAGGCAATAAGTGGATGAAGGGATACTTACAAAGATCTCTCAAAATACAACTGCAGCCACTTTCCAACAGGGAGGATAAGATGGAGTGCAGAAGTCAGCAGAGAGCTGTCCCTGGAATCCTACAGGACATGCCAGAGACGACACAGGGCATCTTTACTTCATGGACACTCTGCATTTACTTTCTGGTTTTTATTGAGGAATTTTACCTCAAATTATTATATTTTTCTCATTACATATGTTTTCAAATAAGTAGGAAAAATTAGTACATGCATATGGTTTAAAAAAATCAAGTAGTACAAAAACAGTACAATGAGAAGTCTTCCTTTAACTGCAGATTCCAGTCCCCAGAGGCAGACACTCCTGAAATACTCTGTCTATAAAAGCACGTATCGGGTTGGCCAAAATGTTCATTCGTTTTTTTCCGTAAGATGCCTCTAGTAGCACTTAGTTGTCTTTAACTTCATTCGAAACAATTTTGTTAGATTGTATTGTGACAGCTGTCGTATCAGCGTGTATTTAAAAAAAAAATTATCAATATTGGTGAATTTTTGTGTAGCCCTTTTAATATTGAAGTTGGAAGAAAAAAGCAACATTTTCGGCATATTATGCTTTCTAATTCCGAGAAAGGTTAAAACGCAACTGAAACGCAAAAAAAGATTTGTGCAGTGTATGGAGAAGGTGCTGTGACTGATTGAATGTGTCAAAACTGGTTTGCTGGAGATTTCTCACTGGACGATGCTCCACAGTCTGGTAGACCAGTTGAAGTTGATAGTGATCAAGTTGAGACATTAACTGAGAATAATCAGTGTTACACCACGCGGGAGATAGCTGACATACTCAAAATATCCACATCAAATGTTGAAATCATTTGCACTAGGTTGGTCATGTGAATCACTTTGATATTTGGGTTCCTCATAAGTTAAGCGAAAAAAGCCTTCTTGACTGTATTTCCGCATACAGTTCTCTACATACATAATCTACATAACGAAAACGTTCCATTTTGAAAACAAATTGTGATGGGCAATGAAAAGTGGATACTGTCCAATAATGTGGAACGGAAGAGATCATGGGGCAAGTGAAATGAACAACCACCAACCACACTAAAGGCTGGTCTTCATCCAAAGAAGGTGATGTTATGTATATGGTGGGATTGGAAGGGAGTCCTCTATTATGAGCTCCTTCCGGAAAACCAAACGATTAATTCCAGCAAGTACTGCTCCCAATTAGATCAACTGAAAGCAGTACTCGATGAATAGTATCCGGAATTAGTCAACAGAAAATGGATAATCCTCCATCAGGATAACGCAAGACCACATGTCTCTTTGATGACCAGGCAAAAGCTGTTAGAGCTCGGCTGGGAAGTTCTGATTCATCTTCTGTATTCACCAGACACTGCACCTTCGGATTTCCATTGATTTCAGTCTTCACAAAATTCTCTTAGTGGAAAAAATTTCAATTCCCTGGAAGACTGTAAAAGGCACCTAGAACAATTCTCTGCTCAAAAAGATAAAAAGTTTTGGGAAGATGGAACTATGAAGTTGCCTGAAAAATGGCAGAAGGTAGTGGAACAAAAGGGTGAATATGTTGTTCAATCAAGTTCTTGGTGAAAATGAAAAATGTTGTCTTTTGGTTTTAAAAACCAAAGGCATTTTTTTGCCAACCCAATATATTGCAGGCATATGCATGTTTTCCCTTCATGAAAATGGAAGCATGCTAAACACATTGCAATATGCCTTACATTTTTCACTTATTTTCTACTTTTTCAGTATACCTAGATCATTCCACAGCCATGTATATAGATTGACTTCATTAAAAAAAAAACTGCAATAGTTCTTTATAAATTGCATCTGGCAATGATGGGCTCTCAAAAAACATTAAATGAATGACTCCACATAGTTTCTTTCATAAGCCTCTAATGAAGACCATTTTATTGTTTATTTCCAGTCTTTTGCAACCACAAGCAAAGCTGAAGTATATATGTTCACACATCTTTGTGCATGTGTGTGAATATGTCTGTAGGATAAATTCCTAGACAAGAAATTGCTGAATTAAAAGATACACTTATTTCAAATATTGAATGCTATTGCTGATCGATCTCCAACCGGCAGTGAAAGAGAGTACCTGTTTCCTTCAACTCTCTAATCCTATATGTTAAACTTTTTGACTGTACCCATCTGAGAAATAAAACAATGTATTCCTTTCCCTCGAATGTTTTATATTTTGTTTATATATTTTAAAAGGCTTCTTTATGGAAATATTATGTATTAATCTATATATTTTATTTATATTTCTTTTTCTATGAACTACTTGTTCATGTTCTTTTGCCAGTGAGTCGTTTCTCACTGATATTTAAGGTCTTTGTTTTTTAGTTTAACTTTGATGTCACAGATACTGCATAATTTCCCAGTTTGTCATTTATCTTTTTTTTTTTTTTTTTTTCTGTGGTACGCAGGCCTCTCACTGTTGTGGCCTCTCCCGTTCCGGACGCGCAGGCTCAGCGGCCATGGCTCACGGGCCCAGCCACTCCGCAGCATGTGGGATCTTCCCAGACCGGGGCATGAACCCGCGTCCCCTGCATCGGCAGGCGGACTCTCAACCACTGCGCCACCAGGGAGGCCCTGTCATTTATCATTTGACTTGGGTTTAGAGCAGGGAGGGGGACAGCACTAGTGGTGGATACTTGTGTTAAATTTATATAATTGAAAGGTTTGTTCATATAGCTTTCCCCAAACCAAGGAGCAGTCTGTCCCAAAGGTAAATTCAGGTTCCTGCTTCTTACACAGTTGTTTTAAGATGACAGGGGTTTTTTTCTGCTAGTTTTTGCACATTAAAAAAAAAAAAGTGCCTTGAATTGACGGTCAGGATGTCCCCTTTACACTAATGTCAAATAAGAACAAATGGACAATGATATTCGAATCTCTCTAATCTGAGCAGACCACACAGAAGATAAGGAATAGCAGGGTCTTTCTGTAAGGGGCTATCTTTGAAATAATATTTATTATTAACAACAATTTATTTGAATGAAATTAATATAAGGAAGGCTGAGCTCCTCTGATTCAATAGCTTTTTTCATCCAACTCTTACTATAGTGTTGAGCTAATTAAAAAACATAGAACATATGAATAAACCTAGTTACTTCTAGCATCCCTCTCTTTTCAAAGGTAAAAGAACAAGTCCTTGTGGTTGTCCAGTGGCCCTCAGGGAAGCCCAAGATAATTTAAAGGTAAAAGACATCATGAAGTTTTTACTTTTCTGAATTTAGGAGTTGATCTTGGGAAGGCAAAATCAAAGCCTATGAGAGGAGACTGGTCACTTGATTAATATGGTCACAGACATCTGAAAATAGTGCATGATTGTAGCTTGACTGTCTATGTAGAGTGACAATACACTATTTAAAAATAAGCTGACCGAAGGTGACGTAATTAAGCCTTGGCTATTTCAGGAACTTCGGTGTGTTCCTTGTTTATTTATCCGTTTTTAAAAATCAAGGACACAAAATCCACATAAAGCACAGATCATTATTCTGGGTGAGACCAGAATCTGCCACCTGGGCATGGAAGATAAACAGTAACCTTTCTTTACGTCTCGTGGAGATAGAGGTGCTCACTCTATTATACCACAGCTGATGGTCATAATGATGACTCGAGAACTGATTAGATGACTTCTGATGTACCAGGCTTTAGAAGTCAGTAATTTGTATATTTTAGTAAGCTTTCATAAGGAAATGGGCTTGGTGTGATTTCATTCAAAAACGGTTAACATTTAGAGTCATTGTCCACACCCATACATAATGTAGATGAGGAGTTTGGTTTTCAAAAACAACTTTCTAAAATGAAATTAGTGCATGTGTTCATTTAAAATATATATATATTTGTTCAGACTGCTTAGTGCCACTAGGTCCAAGGATGCAGCAATGTTTAGGGCAGAAAGATCTCTCCTTTAAGGGACTTTGTATTCTATTGAAGTGAGGGGACAGATAATATAAGGAAACAAATAAACAAGATACAATTTTAGATAATAAGTTTTATGTAATAGTGAGTAGCCAGAGGTTATTTTTATAAAATAAAAATAATTTGACCATCCAAGGTATCAGTACTAACATTTAAACATATCTCATTCTAATATGGGTTTGGGAGTATATAACAAATGGGATATTATTCTATAGTTTTGTAAACTACTTTCAATTAACAATATGTATATTGCAAGTATTTTTCCATGTTATGAATTCTCCTACAAAGCTGTCTGTGTGGCTACATGGAACACATTGGTTTCTATGACTATGACATGATTTATTTAAATTAATTTGTTCACCTTTAATTGTTTGGATTATCCTTCATTTTTTCCTTATTATAATCAATGTTGTAATAAGCACCAAGGTTGCTAAATGTACGTGTCTGTGATTTTTTTCTTTAGAGTAAATTTCTTGCACCAAAACTGTTGGCCTAAATGATATTTAATTTCAAAAATTTAAGGACTTGGAACTTCCCTTGAAGGTCCAGTGGTTAAGACTCTGCACTTCCAATGCCGGGGGCACGGTTTTGATCCCTGTTGGGGAACTAAGATCCTACATGCCAGGTGGTAGGGTGAAAAAAAAAAAAACCTGCTAAGAAAAAAAATTTAAGGACTTGATGCACACACTTTTAAACTGCCTTTTCAAAATGCTACAATAATTTATCCTCCATCTGGCAGCTCATGAAGTTTCCAGTTCACCCTGTCCTTGACAACCTGGGGTGATATCATTTCTTTTTTTCTCTCGACTATATAGGAGAAAATTTTCATTTTTATTTCAACATGCATTTCTTTATTTTTTTCTAAGATAATTCACATGCCATAAAATTCACCATTTTTAAGTGTACAATTTACTGGTTTTTTAGTATATTCACAAAGTGGTGCAACCATTACCACTATCTAACTGCAGAGCTTTTTCGTCACTCCAAAAACACCCTACACCCGCTAGCAGTCACTCCCCAGCCCCCTCTTCTCCCAGCCCTTGGCAGCCCCTTTATCTACTTTGTATTTCTGTGGATTTTGGTCTCTTCTTGACATTTTGTATACATGGAATCATGCTCTTCTTTCTGGCTTTTCTGATTCCACTGTAACAAGGTTCATCCATGTTTTAGCATGTATCATTTGTTTTTAGAGTCAAATAATATTCCGTTGTATGGATATACCAAATTTTGTTTATCCATTTGTCAATTGATAGACATTTGGGTAGTTTCCACTTTTTGGCTATTATGAATAATGCTGCTACGAACATTCATTGACGTGCTTTTGTGTGAACACAGTTTTCATTTCATATATGTATATGAATGCAATTGCTAGGTCATACGGTGACTCTGTGTTTAATTTTTTGAGGAGCTGCCAGACTCTTCTCTATATTTATGTTCCCACCAGCATTGTATGAAGGTTCCAATTATTCCACACCCTTGACAGCCCTTGTTATTTTCTGTTTTTTGTTTGTTTGTTTTTTATTATAGCTATTTTAGTGGGTGTGAAGTGATAACTCATTGTGGTTTTGATTTACATTTTACTAATGACTATCTTGAAAATCTTCTCACATACTTACTGGCTATTTTTGTAGATTCTTTGGGGAAATGTCTATTCAAATACTTTGTCCACTTTTAAATTGGGTTGTCTTTTTACTGTTGAGTTGTAACAGTTCTTTATATATTTTGGAGACTAGACTCTCATCATATATATGGTTTGCAAAATTTTCTCCCATTCTCTGGATACCTTTCATTTTCTCTAAAGTCTGATTTGATACACAAAACTTTCTAATTTGGATGAAGTACAATTTATCTATTGTTGCTTGTGTCTTTAGTGCCATATCTAAGAAACCATTGCCTAATCCAAGGTCACAAAGATTTATACCTATGTTTTCATCTAAGAGTGTTCATAGTTTTACATTTAAGTCTATGATCTATGTTGAGTTAGTTAATTTTTTAAAATATAGTGTGAGGCAGGGGTCCAAATTAATTCTTTTCATGTGAATATCTAGTCCCAACACCTTTGTTGGAAAGACTCTTCTTTCCCCATTGAATGGTTTTGGCATCCTTGTTGAAAATCAGTTGATCATAAATGTCAGAGTTTATTTTTTGACTCTCAATTCTATTGCATTGATTTATATGTCTACCCTTAATCCTGTATCACACTGTCCTATACATTGTAGCTTTGTAGAAAGTTTTGAAATCAAGTCCTCCAACTCTGTTCTGCTTGTTCACGACTGTTTTGGCTATTCTCAGTCCTTCACTTGTCCATATCAGTTTCATAAGTGGCTTGTCAATTTCTTCAAAAAAGGAAGTTGGAATTTTGACAGAGAATGCATTGAAGCTGTAGATCAATTTGAGTATTACCATCTTAACAATATTGTCTTTCAATCCGTGAATACAGATGTCTTCCCATTTATTTACATCTTATTTAATTTCTTCCAAATAATGTTTTGTAGTTTTTGGTATACAAGTCTTGAACTTCTTTGGTTAAATTTATTCCTAAATATTTTATTTATTTAGATGCTATTGTAAATGGAATTGTTTCCTTAATTTCATTTTTGGATTGTTCTTTACTAGTGTTAAGAAATACAACTGATTTTAATGTACTGATCTTGTATCCTGCAACCTTGCTGAAGTCATTTATTACCTCAGATAGTTGTGTGTGTGTCTATGTTTGTGTGTGTGTATTCTTCAGGGTTTTCTATATATAAGATTGTGTACTCTGCAAATACAGATAGATTTACTTCTTCCTTGGCAAACTGGATCCTTTTATTTCATTTCTTACCTAATTACTCCATTATAAGAACCCACCCTTGTGACTTCATTTAACCTTAATTACCTACTTAAAAGGCCCCATCTCCAAATACAGTCACACTGAAGGTTAGAACTTCAACATAGGAATCTGGGGGAGGGGGGACACAATTCAGTCCATGACAGTTATCTGCAACTTACAAGAGTTGTAAAGTTGCTCAAAGACAAAGGTACAGAGACCCCACAGAATCAGATAACCTAGACAATGCCTAATTTTCCATTGAAGATATATAGTAATCATTTCTGTCCACTTAAAAGTCTTTCAGATTTTTTCCCTGCAGTTAAGAAAAAAGTATTTGCTATTCTTATACGTTTATTTGTCCAATTGAATTTTACAATATTGTTAGATTGTGTTAAAATGGTGCTAAAATTTTAAACTAATATTGTTTAAAAAATTTAAATATGGTTAGGGGTATTTGACATTGTTATTTTACTGTATGTTTCCATCCAGGAACAGTTAAAATTTTTTTTAAGTTCTCATTAAATCTTTGTACTTTTCATCATTTAGATTCTGAACAATTCTTATTAATTCCAAAGTAATTTACCTTGGTGTTGTAAGGGAAATTCCTCTTTCCTTTATGGTTCCTAAGTAGTTATTACTGGAAACCAATGGTTTTTAAAAATAATGAGTTTTGTATCCATCATCTTATAGAATTCTCCTATTGGTTCTAGTTATTTTTCAAAATTATATTTATTTTAATATTCATCCTTATAGTTGGGTAAATTGAGAATGTAAGTTGAGTGCTTATGGTTCAGCTGAGAGCAAATTGATTGCATCTAAGAATATTTTGTCTGTCTCTGTGTGTGTGTACAGGGGTGTGTTGAGAAGAGTCTGGGTAGGAACATGAGACAACTTTCTTAATGATGTCTTCTTGGAATTAACACTATTTGTCTTGGAGACCTAGATTCCCAGAGCTGGCTTATCCATTTCATGTGACATCTCCTCCTCTGGTTTTAGAAGGAGCTAGGAAACAAGCAGTTATTGTACATGGGATGCAGTTCCTCAGGACCTGTGGTCTATTAGCACACAGATTCCTTAACTGCTTGTAGGTGTTCCCCAAATTTCTGGATGCTACTGTTCAAAAATATTTTGACTTAGCTTTTATCCCTTTGCTCTTGGAATACTCAGGTTTGTGTGACACGGAGTTCAAGGCTTCTTCAAATCTAACTCGATTTCAAAGTTAAGTGGCAACCTGATGCATGCTGCAGTAGCTTTAAGCATTCCCTAGGATACCCACAGAGATCGTCTGGAAGGGAGCTGTTTGTCTTAACAGATTTTCAAAGCAGATAAAACCTGTCCATTTTGGAGAGAGATGTCAGAGAACATACATCAGCCCGGAGAAGAGTACTCGTGGTTTTAAAGCTCCAAAGAATCGATTCATACGTCCTAGAAATGCATCTAGAGTTAAATACCTCTTGGAGACTTATGAACAAGTGCACTGATGGATAATCTTTTGAAACCAAATATGTTCTTAAATAGAGGAATTTCTGTATTCTCACATCTTCCAAGAAGCTTTCCCTAACCCCTGCCTACCCTCAAGCTGAGTTACCCCTTATCTGAAATCTCACGAAACTTTATTTTTACACTTCTATGGCCTTGACACTTTCTGCTGGTATTTTTGTTGTTCGTTCTCCCCATGTATCAGCCTCACTGTGCCAGAAGATTGGGTATCTCCCACTGCACTTACTGAAATGCTTTGCAAACAGTAGGTGCTCAGTATATGAAGTTCTGTGGATGGACATTTCGATAATCTGTAGTACCTGTTATATTCTACTGAAAATTAGCAAAGTGCAATTAACTTCAATTTTGTAGTTTGGGATTTTCAGTAAACTACCCTCCCTCCAAGAAATGCCTAACAGTTTAGCTAGAATAAGACATTAACATACTTCTATCACGATGAGGATTTGAGGCCCATCTTCATCTTTCCACTTTTGTCTAATTCAAGTTAGTCAGGCTAGTAAAAGAAAAGCCTTTTCCTCTTAGCAACCCAACCCGCTCCCCTTCTCTGGCCTCTTCGCTTATGTTAGTGAACTACTTCAGCCTCTGCCTTCAGTGTTAACAGTTTGTGCTTGTGCGTAACCCTCGGCTTTTGGTGATGAGAGATGTTCGAAACCTATTCTGACACAGAACCCTTCCTCGCTTCCGATTCCTCTGCTTCTTGGGGGTGGAAATAGTTTCTCCGCTTTGAAACGCTGGCAGGGAAAAAGAATGGGGGAGAAAATTGCATTTAAACTTTGAAAAGTTGAATCACGGCTGGTTGCACAGCAAAAGCTCCGCAGTGTGGAGAAAGTCTGAATGTGATTTGGTTTGCACGGGGTTGGGCTGGGCGCCTTCGGGGGGAACCGGCGGGGTCAAGCCCCCGGAGCGGCGAAGGCCCGAAACGTGGCCTCCCGCCGCATCCCCGCACCTCCCCCGCCCCCCGGCTGCGTTCGGGCTGCCCCCCCGCCCCGGCCACGGAGGTCGCGCGCTTGCGTGTTGCGGCCAGAGCGCCCGACCCGGAGACCGGTCGCAGAAAACGCCGAGCGAGTAGGGGGCGGCGCGCAGGAAGGGAGGAGGACCGGGGACCTGCGGGGTTGGTGGGCGTTCGCGGGTGGAGACGTAGAAGATGTGACGCCGTGGCCCGGCTGCTGCCAGACCAGCGGACGCTGTGCCGGCGGTTGCAAAAGGATCCCTGGCGCTGCAGCGGCCCTCCCGAGAGCGGCGGCTGCGGAGACACCCAGCCCTCACTCCCAGCTCCCGGGCCGCTCGGCTCCCCGCGCTCTAGGGCCGGCGGAGAGGGAAGCTGCGGAACAGTTTGAGGCTGGGGGCCCGCGGGCGCGGCCGCGTGCCGCGGGGAGGGAGGCTGGGGGGCCGGGGCCGGGGCCGCGCCCCGGAGCGCGTCCGAGGCCGGGGCCGGGGCGCGGCGACTCCCCGCGCGGCTCCAGGGGCTCGGGGACCCCGGCAGGGCGCTGGCGGGGCCATGGCAGCCGGGAGCATCACCACGCTGCCCGCCCTGCCGGAGGACGGCGGCAGCGGCGCCTTCCCGCCCGGCCACTTCAAGGACCCGAAGCGGCTGTACTGCAAAAACGGGGGCTTCTTCCTGCGCATCCACCCCGACGGCCGAGTGGACGGGGTCCGCGAGAAGAGCGACCCTCACGGTGAGTGCTGGCCGGCTCTTCCTACCCCGCGCCGTCTCCATCCCCTGCCGTTCTCTCTCCCTTCCCTGCCTTCCAGCCTCCGCGCTCTTTCCTTCTCTTCACTCTGACCCCAGTGGGGCTTGTGGTCTCTCCCCGCGCGGCCCTCGGCGGTTTTGGGTTCACCACTCGGCCCCTCCTGCTCCGAGCTGCGGTGGCGGGTAGACGCTCGCCCAGGCTTTGGAGTGTGCTGGTTTCCACTGGTAAACCAGTCCCCCGGGCCCGGAGCCGCAGGGCGCCCGGGCCTTGCCGGCGACTCTGTGGGCTCAGACAACCTGTCGCGTCGGGGATGCCCGGCGGCCGAGCAGAGGTGGGTAGCTCACGGAGGTGCCGCCGGCGCCCCCAGCCTGAAGTTCCGACCCCTTCTCTGTGGGATGCGCGCAGTCCCCGGGACAAAGCCAGGAGGGACCAAAGACGAATTAAACGTTCCTTATTGGAAAGATACCTTTCCAGAGTCGTGCCCTTAAATTCCAGGTTGGTAGGATCCAAGGCAGTTGGCACACTGCTGTCACCCATCCATTTCTGTTTTTTACCCCGAATTTCGGAAAACTGAAAAAGCAGAAAATATGGACTGTATTAATAAAGTGCTATAGACTTTTGTTGCAGTAGTGAAAAGAACTGCAAAAACTTTAATCTTCCACTTGCAGTTATTAGCTATGGGACCTTGAGCGACCCTTAACCCTTGAGCCCGTTTCCTCATCCCGAAAGGGGGGGATAATCAACCTTGCATCAGGCTTGAGGATCAAATGAGGATTTATATAAAGTGCACAGAGGACTCAGTTTACTAGTATGCAGTTTCGTTTTCTGTAAAAATAAAATGAAATAAAATAAAATCTATCTGTGGTTATAGAAAGAAGATGGGCCTAAGTCATTAGTTCTCAAACTTTAGGGATGCATCAGAATCACCTGGAAGGTTTGTTATAACACACGGCTGAACCATCTCCCAGAGTTTCAGATTGCTTAGGTCTGGAGTGGGGCCTGATTTGCATTTCTAACAAGTTCCCAGGTGATGCTGACCAGGGAGCACACTTTGAGAACCCACTGGTCTAGAGAAAAGATGGAGAAAAAGGTGTAAAATGGGCTGGTAAAAATACTGATGAATTGGAAGTGAGAGAAAGAGATCAGATATATTTTAACTGTCACCCTGTAAGTGTAGGTAAAACATCTCTTTTGAAAGCTGTTTGTTCTGCCAGTCCTTCCTTTATGGGTTTCAGGTGGAAAACCTCATCCTCTTTTTGCCTGAGAAAAGACCCGCAGGAGTCCGTCTTTACCTTATGATGCTAATGGTGTGTCCTTCACTTTGGAATGCGGGAGTAGGAAGTGGAGAGAGCTCTGCAGCCAAGCCTCCATTGACAAATTCGGGAATGGGAATGTGCTTTCATAAGAATTGAGTCTTTATTGGTTCCAAAATAGCAACAAGCAAAAGATGCAGGCCTGTAATTTTTTTCAGGCCTACCGTAATTAAAAAGTTTTCTCATGTACTATCCAGTAAATCTGAAAAGATGCTTTTAGTCCAGTCTATCGGTAGCGCTCCTTCTCTATTTTGGTAACTTAAATGGATTTCACAAAATTATCTTTGTGTTTGGAGTTTGTTCTGCAGTTGTCTGCCAGGCTAGACCAGCTGGTTAGGGCAAGGTGCACATATGTCCCAATTAGTTTTGCTCTTTTCTAGTAGCACAAAAAGGAGCATGTTCTTTGACGAGAAGACAGAAGAACTCTCTCCCAGATTGGGTTCATATTGAGGCTTCCCCTAGTACTCTCTTTTTTTTTTCCAGACATTTTATTAGTTACAGTTTTTTTCTTTGACACTCTCGATACCCTATTTCCTTTAGAACAAAACTGTATAGGGGCTAGCGAGTGAGGGTAATTCTGAATTGCATACCGCATTACCACCCTTGTAAAAACAGCTGTTAACTTTTTATTCCCAGTTCTGGGCTGGGCTGTCATTTTTGTAATCTGATTTTAACTCAGTGGTACTCAAATAGGATTGGTACTGCCTGCCCCCTTCCACCTCCAGGGAACATCTAGCAATGCCTGGAGACATTTTTGGTTGTCACGCCTGGAAGGGTGCTATTGGCATTTAATAAGTAGAGGCCAGGGATGATGCTACAGTGCACAAGATACCTCCCTAATCCCTCAGCAAAAAATTTTCTGACCCTAAATGTTAGAAGTGCTAAGGTTGAGAAACCCTACCAACTTGATAACTAGCTAAAGACAAGATGTTTAAAAGTGAAGAGTAGAATATTCATCCAGATCTGTGGAGAGCACTGATTTTTTAAAAATCACCTTGTACCAGGTGATAGCCTGACAAGAATGTAAACCTAAAAATGATAAATTTAGGCCACTTTTGTATAGCCCAACCTGGACATAAGTTTAAGTACAGTGTTTTTTTCTGGCATGTCGAAGGCGTACTGATAGTTGACCAAACCAGGAGGAGACTGATGGGAAATATATAAGAAAAAAAATGACTTAACAATATCCTCTGAATTACATCCCCTCCATTCCCCTGAACGAGCAAAACTGATCAGGAAACGTGGAGAAATCAGTTAACTGTTGCTACAGCTTCCCTCTGAATTAAGGCCCAGATATCTAGACCTGTTTGAAACGTTGGAAAACCCCAAGGCCCCATTCCTCAAACTGTTTTGCCCAATGGACCCTAAAATCTGTCATTGGAGATTTATTCCTTTGGCGTTAACACTTTCCGGACGTTTCTAAAATGCAAATACAGTCTGCTCTCCGTATCCGAGGGTTCCCCATCTGCGGAGATGAGGGTCAACAGTGCTGCGCCACGTTCCTCGAGGGACTTGAGGCTCCATGGTTGTTGGTACCTGCGGGGGATCCTGGAACCGGCCCGCCACGGATACCGAGGGAGGAGGGTCCCTCTGGAAGAGTTCAGCAGCGTTCGGATTTTACCGTTTAGCGTGGATTAAATTGCACGTGCAGTTTCTTCCCCAAAACCTGACCTGGAGGACCGGAGTTGGCGGAGCTGGGGGGCGGGGAGCTGTGAAGGCTGTGGCATGAATGTGGGGCGCTGCTTAGGGGCGGGGGCCGTAGCTCAGGTTCTGGAGAGGACACGGGGCGGGGCGGGGCGGACGGCGGCAGAAAGGAAGGGATCAGACGCCGGCAGAAAGGAAGGGATCAGACGCCTGGACGCCCGTGTTTCCAGCTTCACAGTGTTGCTGAAGATCACCTGTGCTTCTCACCTGGCTTCTCTCTTGAATTGCTTTCACAAGTTGCCTTTGAAAAGGCAACTTTCTTTACAATCCTGGAATAACCTGTGTTTGATACGAGAGTCTTGCTAAAAGCATGATAAAAACAAGGACGGAGCCTGTGCTCCCCCCCTCCCCCCCGCGTGCACGGTGCACACCCACCACCTTCCCTTCGGCGTCCTGGATGTTTTTACAGGCCCCTTCCAAATGCCCATGGGAATGGGTAACGTTAAGTGTATGCTCTAAAGTAGTGAACCACGTGAAAACATTCAGAAGAGAGAACATTTTATCCCAAGCAGCACGTACAACATGTGGTGGAGTATAGTAAGGGCAAAGTATGCTGCCTGTGTGCATTTTAGCATCAAATTTATTCCAGATGCTGTTATTTTGGAAAAAATGTAGGTAGTTAGAAGTGCTGGGTCGACCCTTGGGCCTCTCCCAGGAGGGCTTCTCCCAGGAGGTGACTGCCTGCTTGCCCCACTTCTCGGCTTCCAGGCTCCAGAGGACACTGAGCCTTGAAGAGACTGAGGGACCCGTCCACTCCCATGTGGAGAAGGGATGGGATCCCAGTCTGTGTGACCCCCGGTCTGTGTGACCCCCGTGCCGTGTGCCATGGCACATATTCCATGCAACCCCTCATCGTTAAAAACATGAACTTGCGAAATTCAAGGGGAGGCTTCAGACCTTTTATTTTCACAGATTTTAAAGATATTCTGGGGGAAAAAGGTTTTTTTGTTGTTGTTTGTTTTTTAAAGGAAGTTTGTATAGTGTAGTAATGATCTGGCTAGATTCTGTGAGTGGATTATTGTTCTCTGTTCATGATTTACGCACTTTGAGAAAATGCTGGCACCTTAAGGTAGGAACCATGACTTCTCCATGTAAATAAACATCATAAAAGATTTGTATCTTTTACTCTGGGAATTCTCACTGAATGTCAGCTGCTGGTGAGAACATTCTGTGCGGACCATCCCGTGGAATAACTCCTCCTGGACCACATGACATACAAAAGCACGGTCGAGGTTTATAGCTCTCTTGGTGCAGCTAACACATACGTTTAGACACTTGGTCAGTCTTTTAATGAAGATGATTATATGTAACAAAATTATATTTGGAAAATATTTTGGAATCTTAAAAGCTGGCTATTAGCATTTTTAAGGGTAATCTATACAGAGATGAATCATTTCTCAGGATAATTAGTTTAAAGCTCTCATTATGAATCCTGTTTTCTTTAAAAAGCACCTGAGATTTTTACCATGTACGGTGTGATATAAAATTCCTCAGGTATGTTGTGCATTTTGTTCATTCTTTCTTTCGTGGCCAATACCCTAGAATCCTGTACACTCTTCTACTTCATCTCCTTTTCTCTTTTTAATTCTGGATTCTGCACCAGGTATTCTACTTAAATCATTCTGGTCCCCAGCAGTCTTCCAGTTCAATCACATGGACTTATCCAATTTGTGGCCCTACTTGTGACACTTGACACCATTGTCTGCTTCTGTCTTCCAGAGAATTCCTTGGCTTCTGTTACACCACATCAACCTGGTTTCCTCTCACCCATCCGACCGTCTTTTCCTCTGGTTTCCCCTTCTTTCGGTCTTTTGCTATAATATTCCCCAAGGCTCTGTCTTGGCACTCTACCCGTCTTTCTGTGTACTCGTGGTCCTTCGGCAGATCAATTATAGTCTTTGTCTCAGATTTCCCACCTCTGTGTTAGTACTGTGTTTCTCACTGCTCGATGGCCAGATGCACTGCCACAGCCTCAACTCAACCCACGTAAAACAGACCATAACAAAGTTTTCTCCAACTAGCACCCTTCCTACCGAATTTGTTTGTAGTGAAATTATCCTTCTAGTCTCCAAAGCTAGACGCCTTGGAGTCTTCCCTACCTCAATGACTTTTCCTTGCCTTGTCTCTTGGTTTCCCCTGTCCTGTATTTACCTACAACCATACCCTCCCCGACTTGCCCTCTCCAGTATGACCCACCTGCTCAGTCTTATTTCCCACTCTTTGCCATCCGCACTCCCCTGACGCTGCCAGTGCTCTGTGCTTTCACTGTAGTCTCTAATCTGACAGACCCATCACTGTTACAATGATGCGCTTTTCCACTTGTGATCCTTGTTTTTGGAAAATCCTTCTTTTTCTTATCAATTCTTCTCTCACACCCTCCTCCCACTCCCACCTTTCTCTGGAAAGATCTTTTATGAGTCAGCTCAGTGGTCTTCTCCTTTGTGAAACTTTCCCCAGCCTTCCCAGGGAGAATTAATTGTTTCTATCTCTGCATTTCCCATAGTACTTGGTACATATTCTTCTACGGACTTCATGATTTTGCTTGTAATTGTTTATGTCTCCTGCACTGGGGCTGTGAACTCTGTCCTCTCTGTGTCTGCTCAAAGAATGTGTGTTAAGTTCAACATGTACCCAACAAATTAGCCAAGTCTTCTAACTTCCTTTCTGATCGTCTTCTCACATCCTTCTTCTTCTCTTAGCCTTTAATTGGCTATTAATCCTCTTACCTTACCCCAGTCCTAGGCATGCATCAGGCCCCATTTCTTTCATACCGCCCTGTACCTGTCTTTCCTCTCCTGCCTGCTATCTAAAAATTCTCTCTAATAGCTTGATATATTTTAACTTCACGTCCCTCAATTTTACTGGAAATTTCTAGTTGGCAGGGATTTTTTAAAATTCAAATGACATTACCTAGCAGTTCTTTACTCTTTTCTACTCTGAGGTCTGAGACTGCATTTACTCACCCCAGGAACCCCTTGACTCCACTGCTCAGTGAATGACAAGGCTGAGGCCCATTGAAGAGGCTCAATCTGTATTGTTGAATGAGCTAGAACTTTAAATAAATAAGCATACGTACTTCGGCACGAGGCGTGTAAAATGGATAAATTGAATGTAGCATCACTGTAGTTCCTTCTGCAGCGACACCTTTCACATTATTCAAAGGAAGCAATAAAGGTAAAACACAATCATTTGTTAGGATTAATTTTTATTGTGGAAGATTTTCTTTTCAGCTATTGAATAGCATAACATTTCTAGCCAATTCCAGAACTAGTTATAACCCTCTAATTAAAAAATACAGATCTGAGAATTCATACTTGAACCATATACTTTAATCCTTAAATCTCTCTCTCTCAAGTCTAAAACCTGTGAATCATTTTATAAATTAGGATTAAGAACTGTCTGGTTCCATTGTTAGTATCTGCTTTGGCTGTGAGGAAATGACACAAATAGTTTCATCCTAATATTCATTCAGATTTATGAGCCAGTATTCATCACAACAATCATAAAACTCTTAAAAGGACAGAAACTGTATGACAAAGTGAGTCATAGTCTTTGTGATGTGATGTCTGCAAGGGTGGGTGGGAGAGATTGCTGAATGACCAGTCTCATTCTACTGCTTTCTGAGCTGAATCATTTTATAAAGAGAAAACAATTCATAGGTTTACAGATCGTCATAACATAAATAGGAAATGGAAGAGAGTAACACAGTCAAATAATACCCCCTTTTAAAAAGTTACTTTTTGAAATATAACATTTGATGAACAGTGTTTGTTTTGAATTAGAAATGAAATTATTTACTGCCTAATAACTTATATTTTAATTTAACACCTGCTATATGCCTTCTTTATATATTTTCATTTTTTCTATAAATTATGTTTCTTCTCCCATCTTTTTATTTTTTTTTTAATTTTTTCTCTCGTGTCATTTGACCTTTCCCTTCTTAGCTATTTCTACCTTTGGCTTATTTGACAAGTGTGTGTGTGTGTGTGTGTGTGTGTGTGTGTGTGTGTGTGTGTGTGTGTAGGGGCAGGTGTCATTATTCACTGGTTGGATGACTACTTGAATTGGATGGGGACTCGAGAAGAAGGTCCCTTTCATCTTGGAAATTCTGATTCTGGGATGGTATAATCTTGGATTTTGCATGGTTGGTCCTCTTTTGTTACTTTTTATCTTACTAGAATCAGAAATTTGGAGAGCCTCTCTCAGTCAAATTTAATCTTTAAATGTAAGATTGATTAATCTTATCTCCTTATCTTCTTTGAGGCAAAGCATTTGTCAAAACAATTATGTGAAAAGAGAAATATTCTGAGTGTGTTTCTTAGTTTTAGAAGTAGTTCTTATATACTTATATTTATACATTACTCTAAATGCAGCAGTTTAGTAATGGGGATATAATGCAAGTAAAATTGGGAAGCCAATCTTGCTAACTGGTTTAGTAGAGCACAGTAGTATATGAAGAAGGCATATACAACAAGTGTTAGATTAAAAAATAATGAATTACAGCAACACCTTCAGCTGTGACCAGGTGGGGAAAGTGAGACACAGACTGTTTTGGAGGGAGGGTGTTAAAGCATGGGGGGTTGATGGGATCTGTCCAGCCTTAGCCAGACACCTAGGGAGATTAGGCACCATAATGACTAGGCAAAGTCCCTGTGCCATCATAGGGGAAGGGTCAGTTGTTTGACCTTCACCTCTGTATTCCTTGGACCTTGTTACTTTCTGAGTGTTTTTTCAATGAATGAATGAAATTCTTGAGAACATGCTCTATGTCAGCTTTATGAACAATATGTTTAATCTTATTACAATCTTCTGAAACAAGTATCATTTTCATTTTACAGATAAGGATAGGGTTTTTGCTGTTGGCTTTTCAAAACACGATCTCTTTGTTTGCGACAAGAAGTAATTAATTGTGCCTTCCGTACTTCTTAGCGTTTAGAATACAGTTCATGGCCAGAATTCCAGATGGATGGTGTAGCAGAAATTTGAACAGAATTAGTGATTTTAAAAAATTATTTAAACTCTTCCCAGAGCCTTTACCATGTCTAGCAGAGTTAGCCTCTGTCATCTTTTCTCCCACCCCTTGCTTTATTGCTTTCTTTTTTGTTTAGAAAGTATTTCTGTCATGATTTATTATGAAACAGCTCTTTAGGGGTTGTTTTCTGAAGCGCTCAAAGATTTTGAAATGGCATATTTAATTTAAAATGTAAAATAGAGGGCTTCCCTGGTGGCGCAGAGGTTGAGAGTCTGCCTGCCGATGCAGGGGATGCGGGTTTGTGCCCCGGTCCGGGAAGATCCCACATGCCGCAGAGCGGCTGGGCCCCTGAGCCATGGCCGCTGAGCCTGCGCTTCCGGAGCCTGTGCTCCGCAACGGGAGAGGCCACAACAGTGAGAGGCCCGCGTACCGCAAAAAAAAAAAAAAAACCTAAAATAGAAAGAGTAGGACGTAATTAAGGATAAATACTGTATAAGAATGGAATGAACCTCGAAGATTGGGTCTGGAAGATTAAGATACAGAATAAGCGAAAGCATGCAGAAAATGCAAAGAGAATAACTAAAAGGATGTTTAAAAATTACAGTTAGACCCTTTCAGGGAAATTCACGATAGGCTCCCTCTTTAAGGACATGTGGTGTAAGATTAAAAAAGCAACCAAAAGAAAAAAAGCAGATGTACTTGGACCTATTTTATTTTAATCTTCTTCACCAAGTGAGATTTTCAGTCAACCAATAATTGTTTGGATGTCTAGTATGTGAGGAAATAAAGACCAAGATAAGACAAAAAGATACAAAGAAAGTGCTTAGCCAGATACATCTAGAAATGTGTCTAAAATGAAAAATGAAACTCCTCTTTCCTTGGAATCACTTGCCTCCCTTTTTTGACTCCCCTATATTTTAAAATATAAAATATATTTAAAAAAATTTCTTGCCAACCACGCCCATCTCTTGGAGTAAATTTCTACTCTTCATTTTCCTCAATCCTCACATCCCTTTCTCAGGCCCTGTGCATTTCGGTTCTGCAGTGTCTTTTACACTCACGCTGGCCTCTGCATTGTTGCCACAGCTGCTCTAGTTCTGTCCCTGACTGTTGCCAATGGCTTCTAGCCTTTCCCATCTGTGTAAGTTTGCTAGGGCTGCCATAACAAAATACCGTGGACTGAGTGGCTCAAACAACAGAAATTAATTTTCCCGTAGTGCTGAAGCCTAGATGTCCGAGATTAAAGTGTCTGCAGGTTTGGTCTTTCTGAGGCTTCTTCTCGGCTCACAGACAGCTGCCTTCTTGCTGCCCTTTCCTCTCTTTGCACACATACAAACCTCCTCTTCTTGGTTCAGATTTGGTTAGGGCCCACCCTAATCGACTCATTTTAATTTAATCACCTCTTCAGAGGCCCTATCTCCGAATAGTCATTTTCTGAGGTACTGAGGCCTAGGGCTTCAACATATGAGTTTGGGGCAGCGGCGGGTAGGAGATACAATTCAGCCCATAACACATCTAATCAACCGGATATTGTTCTTCAGCAGCGTAATCTTCCCAGAGAGCAGCTCCGATCTTGTTATTCCTCTCCTCAGAAAAACATGGACTCGAAACAGTCCAGTCCCCTGGTACACACATCGTTTACAGATGTGGGCACTGTTAAAAGTCTGTGAGAATGATAGAGAATAGGAAAGTTACCAGCAGATGAGTGGTTGTCTTATATATCAAAAAGTGGGATAAAGCTATTTTCCGGAAACTCTATATAGGTAGTAAGCTTGATGTAGTTCCTTGAAAAAAAAAAAAAATTCCAAGAGTCTTAGAATACTGAGAAAAGAAAATAACACAGGAAGTAGTAAATAGGGTGATCTATAGTGGGAGAGTAGTAACATACATAGGCTTGATATGTTCATTTCAGTGGAATATCAGACCAAACTTCTCATAATAACCTTCTACAAAAGAAAATACATTTTCTTTGGGAGAGAGTCTGGAGCTTTTCATGTTTGGGTTTCCAAGGCCAGGCTAAGGACTGTATCACTTTTAATGAACTGTAAGTATGTTCTCCCTCTAAAAGGTAAAAAATTGAAGATAAATTTATTATCATAATCTAAAAGTATTCTTAATAGACAGCTGACTCTGTTTTCTAATTACCACCCAAAAGTGAAGCTTTAGATTCTTATTCTAATTCAGGGTTATAATTTTTGCTAGACCTTCCACCCAACTTTTAACGGCAGTGTAGCTCACATCCCCATACAGCAGGAGAATTCATTTAGTGATTTACACGTATGTTTTGCAGCTCAACTAATTTTTCTTGGAATGCATTGCAGGAAGTTACTCAAAAAGTAGATAGTCTTTGAGTGTTTTAATGAGATTAGGGGGAAAAAAACCCAGTTGGGATATCCATTTGGTTATACCTATGTTGAATATTTTCCAGACTTAAATTATTTTTGGCCGTGCTTAATGATGTAGGACTGTAGAGCTTTTGTGTTGTAGAATTCTGGAGACTCTTGGCGTTGCCCATGGTATCACCTCCAGAAGTGATTGGGTGTTCCTTGTAGGCATCTCTGTTTTTCTAGAAGGAGCCTAATGCTCACCATGGCTGACAGTTAAAGCACATGGTTCTTTACAATTCAGCCCATAGGCCAGAGAGCAGCACTTTTTTAAGGTCCTGCTGTGGGAAATAATATTTATGGAGGCCTGACTCAAGGATCTATAGTACATCTTTCCTCCGGGTTGTGGATTTTAATATGGGTGGTCCATGGACAAGCTTCAGGTTTCCATAATCTCCTGAAAATAGATGCAAAATATTATGTCAGGGTGTTGTTTCTGAGGAGAAGATACATAGCATTTTATCAGGTTCTCAAAAAGTTGTCCATGGTCCAAAATATGTTAAGGATACTACCACTAATAACTAAAGTATATCTTCTAATTAACCTGACCATCAGCGAGGGAACCAATTTGAATACATTGGTGTGAGACTGTAGTTTATGGTAAACGATTTTCAAGAGTAACATCTCTCTGAAACTGGTGTCTGTGTTAATTCTAAGAAATATGTAAAGCTGCTGTTTATCTCATTACATCGTGTCCCCTCTGAGGACTCCTGAGAGAATTTCTCTGTGGTAACTGTGTCAGGACTAGTTACGCTTCTCCTTAGTGGCCAGTTTGTTCTAACCTTATGGACTCCGGGCAACTTGTTATGGCTACTGGCTTCTAGAAAGCCGAATATGTGGTGTGCTTCTAGCAAGTATAGTAATCTCAGTCCTGGCTTCACCAATTTTTAACTCTTATTTTCTATTTGCCTTATTAAAAAGCCATTTTTAAAGTTTTTGTTTGTTTGTTTTTGGTCTTGGTATATTGTCAATATCTTTGTAACTCATCTTAAATATTAAGTTGTACCTCAATAAAAATAATATATTTTTTGATTTGCCATTTTAACCACAAAATTTCTACTATATTGTCATATATAGCATTGGGTGCTGGGGATTAAAAGTCAGATAATGTAGGCACCTACCACCTGAAACTAACACAATATTTTAAGTCAATTAAAATTGAATTAAAAATATTTTAATTCAATAAAAAAATGTAGGCCTCTGCCCCTTAAGGTGTATATTGTCCGACAGGACAAGAAAGAGATGTAAGTCAGGAAAAAAAAAAAAGATGTAAGTCAGTAGGGACACTGAAATGTTACGGCTGCTTTGCTCGTGTTGTGTCCTGGGGGAAGAGTGAGATCGTACTACGGAGGACAGTAATTCTACAGGGAAGTCAGAAAAGGCTTCAGACAGGAGGGACTGCTGGCCTGGGTGTTGGGAGGCAACTAGGTGTTTGCCCGGCAGCTGACCCTGTTATCTAATTGCCACCAAAAAGTGATGCTTTAGGTCCTTATTCTAAACAGAGTTAACAGTTTTTGCTAGACCCTCTATACCACTTTTAACAGCAGTGTGGCTAACATTCCCATACAGCAGCAGAATTCATTTGGTTATTTATATATGTTTTGCAACTCAACTAATTTTTCTTGGAAGCCTCATAAGGGCATGCAGGCCAAGGAAGCAGCTCCAGGTTTGGTATGCTTTGGGAACTGCAAACATTTTGGCATGGCCAGAGTGTAGGGTTATAGTAAGAGGTAAGGCCAGCCACGTAGGAAGGGCCAGGATTCTTTTTTTTTTTTTTAATTGAAGTCCAGTTGATTTACAAAGTTGTGTTCGATTCTGGTGTACAGCAAATGATTCAGTTGTACATACACATATATCTATTTCTTTTTGGATTCTTTTCCCTCACAGGTTGTTACAAAATATTGGGTATCATTCCCTGTGCAGTATATCTTTGTTGTTTACCCACTCTTTATATAAGAGTTTGCATCTGTTAGTCCCAAACTCTCAGTCCAACCTTCCCTCGCTCCCTCTCCCGCTTGACAACCACAAGTCTGATCTTTATGTCTGTGAGTCTGTTTGTTTCATAGATAAGTTCATTTGTGTCATAGTTCAGATTCCACATGTGAATGATATCATATGGTATTTGTCTTTCTGACTTTGCTTAGTATGATGCTCTCTGGGTCCATTCATGCAGCTGCAAATGGCATTATTTCATTTTTTATGACTGAGTAGTATTCCATTTTATATGTATACTGCATCTTCTTTATCCATTCATCTGTTGATGGACATTTAGGTTGTTTCCATGTCTTGGCTACAGTAAATAGTGCTGCTCTGAACACAGGGGTGCATGTATCTTTTCGAATTATAGTTTTGTCCTGATGTATGGAAGGGCCTGGATTGTGATGGACTTTGTAAGCCATGCTAACAATTTGGTCTTTATCCTCAAAGCAGTGGGGAGTCAGTGAAAGAGTGTAATCATAATAAGAATATCAGATTTGGGCTTTTGTAAAATCACTCAGGCAGGTGTGTGGGATGGATCGAAGGGTATAAGGCTGGGAGTAGGGAGGAGAGTTAGGAAATTTATTGTGGTAGTCCAGCTGAGAAATGTAGATCTCTTATATCATTGTCTGGCACATCATAAGTGAGGTACAGACATTAGAAGAGAAGGGTCTCCATTTTGTCAAGAGAAAAAAGGAAATTATTGGACTTCTGTCCAGGCCAGAACCCAAGATGGCTGTGCTCTTGTTGAGACATATTGGCCGTCATTGCCTCTGTGCCCACCTTGGTCCTCAGCTCTGTATCAGAAATGCTGTTCCTTTGGAAACCACAGCCAGAGAAGAGATGGAGAGGTTCTGGAATAACAACAGTGGTTCAGAGCACCCTTTGTCTCCCCATATCGCTATCTGTAGCTGGTCTCTTCCCATGGTGATGTCCATTTGCCACCACGGCACTGGTATTGCCTTGAGTGCAGGGGTCTTTCTTTTTGCTTGTCGGCCCTTTTGATCCCTGGAAGCTTTGAGTCTCATTTGGAACTTGTGAAGTCCCTGTATTTGGGGCCAGCAGTGATCCACACAGCCAGATTTGCACTCATCTTCCTTCTCATGTGTCACACCTGGAATGGGATCTGACTCCTGATGTGGGATCAAGAAAGGGCCTGACAGTTCCCCAGCTATACCAGTCTGGAGTGCTTGTCTTGGTTCTTACTGTGTTGTCCTCTGTAGGGCTGGCAGCCCTGTGAAGAGCCGAAGTTCCCAGCATCATCTTCCTACAAATTATTACATTGACCTGTCTTCCTGCTTGTCACTCCTATCTTCAGCCAGGGCAGAGTCCTCCTGATTTGTTTAGACCCTTTTGTGCTTGCAGATCCCCCTTGGAGCTCAGCAGTAGAGGACCTTATAGAACCATAGTAGTGGAAAAGGGTCCAGTTTTCCCCTTCTTTCTTTCTTTCTTTTTTTTTTGCGGTACGCGGGCCTCTCACTGCTGTGGCCTCTCCTGTTGCGGAGCACAGGCTCCGGATGCGCAGGCTCAGCGGCCATGGCTCACGGGCCCAGCCGCTCCGCGGCATGTGGGATCTTCCCAGACCGGGGCACGAACCCGTGTCCCCTGCATCGGCAGACGGACTCCCAACCACTGCGCCACCAGGGAAGCCCCCCCCCCCCTTATTTATTTCTAAAGGTGGAATGACTGCAATAACTCCCTTTTCCTGACTGTAACTTGCAGCCTACTCTGGGCCTGGGAGCGCTCAGTCTTTCTTCACATTAGGCCTTGCTTTGTGCTGAGGGTCAGCTTTTGGCTCCTTCTTCCTGAGACAGTGGAAACGATGCCAGCTCTGTGGCCTCTGCTGTCGGGACTGGGAGTGGGGCTTTGGGTCCCACTGCCTGTGGGTTGTTGGCTTAAGGACAATTCTTTTCATTGGTCAGAGCCCAGGGTCTTTATGACTGAAAGAAGAGAGGGGTGGTGGAGGGGAATTAGCCTGTCCCAGCTAGAGGCAGATAAAGAGACTGAGTTGGCTCTTGGAGCAGGTGCTTTGGGGAGAAGATATACAGCTTTTGATGCAAGAGGAAGATCCAGAAAATTATCATTGAACTTATTAACGGTTATTTCTTTTCCTTGCATTTACAGAAAAACCAAGCCTCTTATTGTCATGTTTTCTAAACCAAATTCATGTGACAGCTTTTTCTGAAACTGAATTTAAAAGATCATTTTGTCTTTGGAAACAAAAAGGAAGTTATTGGAATAACACAAAAAAATTACCCCGTTTATAAAAATGCACACACACAAAAGAACTATATACTTATGGAGTAAATAGGTAGGCTAAGAGCTGAAAAGGATGTATACCAAACTGCTAACTCGTGCTTATAACTTTGGAGAGGGGGCTAGGATTGAGAGAGAAGAAATGAAGGGGAATCTTTACTTCTTTATGTATTTGGAAAATTTTAACAATTATATATCCACATATTATTTATATAAAGATTTCTGAGAAGGATGAATGGAGTGAGGGAGCAGAGACAGATGGTGGATACTATTCTCTGGGGTATGTGAATATGAAGGGACAGAGAGAGATGAGATGGTAACCAAGAGGCTTCTGTCTTGGGAGGGTGGAGCTATGGGTGGGGTCTTTGGCCATCGGTCACACAGATGGACGCAGCACCCTAGTTGACTGATTGTTGGTGAGCAGTGCCCAGGCCTATGCCTGTCCCCTAGAAGGAACCCACTTCTCACTCCTTTATCCATTCTTTGGCTTATTTCCTCTTAAGCCCCACTCAGATGCATGGCCTTGGTTGTTATCAGTAAAACTGCTTTACTTTGCTTTGGGAAATGGTGCTTAATTAGTACTAATTATTTCTAATTCACTGTACATTCTAAGTCAAAGCATGCCAAAAATCTAAATCTAAATGTATTCTGCATAATATCGTTTACTTTTTTAAGGTGAATCATAACCGTGTTCTTTGGGAAAGTCCTATACTGGTGCAGCAGTGGGCTGGAAGAGACATAAAGGGACTGGATCAGATCACAGAGGGATGGAGTAAGTTTAATGGAAGCAAGGAGACTCTGGGAAGGGAGGAGACCAGCACAGGTGCAGTTTGGACTGACCCTGTGGACGGGGTTTGACATCCGAACAGCCGTGCTCACTGAAGGTCAGCCTGACTTTGGAGCCTCATCACAGAGGCTAGCCCTGCTGGTGAAGATGTTGCCAAGGGCAACAGCTGAACAGCTGCTTATCTCCTGACCACGTAGCAATTCAATTTGTAGGAGGACTGAATTAGTTAGGTTCTCCAGAGAAACAGAACCATTAGGAGATACAGATGAGATAGAGTAGGAGAGGGAAGGAGGGATTTATTTTAAGAAATTGATTCATGTGATTATGGAAGCTGGAAACCTGTTAGGCTGGAGACCCAGAGGAGAGCCAGTGTTGCAGTTCAAGTTCAGAAGGCCGTCTGCTGGCAGAATTCTTTCTTGCTCAGGGAAGGTCAGTCTTTTGTTCTACCAGGCCTTCAAGTGATTGGATGAGGCCACCCACATTATGGGGGACAGTCCACTTTATTCAAAGTCCACCACTTCAAATATAAACCTCATCCAAAAACACCCCTCACAGAAGCATCCAGAATAATGTTTGACCAAATATCTGGGCACCATGGCCCAGCCAAGTTGGCACATGACATTAACCATCGCAGGGCCCTTGTTGGCATAAATCCTAGACTGGCCTAAGTGTTCAACCCTGACTTGGATAGGACCCCCTTATTCACAGCGATATCCCAAGGACGTGGGGCGGAGGGTTCCTGAGAGAGGCACGAGACTGGCCTCCTATTCATGCTGAGATCATTTTGCTTTGGTCCCCACTGAGACCCCAAGGAGGCTCCACCTTCCATGACTGGTGCTTGCCAGGGAACATGGAGGCTAGCTTCTTTCTCCTCACCCCCTTCTCCCTCCTCTCCTCCCTTTTCCTCTTCTAAATTGAGATATAATTGACATATAGCATTGTACTAGTTTTAGTTATACAACATAATGATTTGATATATGTATATATCATGAACTGATCACCACAGTAAGTTTAGTTAACATCTATCATCTCACAAAGATACAGATTTTTTTTTCTTATGATGAGAACTTTTAAGATCTACCCTTCTAGCAACTTGTAATTATACAGCACAGTATTGTTAACTATAGTCACCGTACCATACATTACATCCCCAGGACTTAATTATCTTATAATTTGAAGTTTGTGCATTTACACCTCCTTTACCCATTTTGTCCACCTTCCCAGCCCCCTGGCTCGGCAGTTGATTAATCAATCTGTTCTCTGTATCTAAGAGTTTTTTTTTAAGATTCCACATATAAATGATATCATACAGCATACATCTTTGTCTGACTTATTTCACTTAGCATAATGCCCTTAAGATCCATCCAAATGGGTCAGGATTTCCTTCCTTTTTATGGCTGAATAATATTCGTGTGTGTGTGTGTGTGTGTGTGTGTGTGTATTTCACATTTTCTTCATACATTCATCCATCAATGATGGACACAAGTGGTTTCCATGTCTTGGCTATTGTAAACAATGCTGCAGTGAACATGGGTGCAGATTTTCTTTTTGAGTTAGTGATTTTGTTTTCTTTGTATAAATACCCACAAGTGGAATTGTTGGATCATATGGTAGTTTTATTTTTAATTTTCTGAGGAACCTCTGTACTGTTTTTCATTAGCTTTTTTCTTCTGGTTCTCTTTTCCTTCCCCCAACACACGTGAGTTAGTTTTGCTTCCTTAGGATTTCTGAAAACAAGAATAATGATCCTATTCCAGAAGAAAGGATATTACTAAAATCAACAAACAAAAAAGGATTCCCAACAAGTCAGAGTAACACTTACATGTGGAGATGCTCGAGGCTGTCGCCTGTGCTCACAGAGAGCATTACTGCTGTCCCTGGTCTCCATCAGCCGCCGAATGCTCCAAAGGCTGCCCTGCTCGTCCCTCATCACAGAAGTGAACTGGGCCTCAGAGGCCTGTTTCTGAGGACCAGACAGCAGAGGGCAGTTGAGGCTGCAGTCTGATTGGGTAGGTGTTAGTTTTTTTTTTAAAGTCATATTCTAGTCTGTGATTGGAAACGTCTGTTGCTTCTGTCTTACATCATCCTCAAACTAGCATTGATTAGAAGCAGGGGTATCAGCATAACTAGAGGCACTTCTGTTGTCAGTTGTCTGAGCCTCATGAGAGGTCCAAGATGACATAGAAGTAAGGGAAGGGGGAGATCAGATGCCTTTCTACTTCACTGGCACTGCTGGGAGAGAGCAGGGAATGTGAGGGGCTTTGATTAGGTGCTGGGCCAAGAGCGGGGGAGTTTCTCCATGTACTGCGCGTCTCCCTTACCCGCACCCTGGACTGTTGGGTCTCCTTAACTGGGCCTCTTTGTTTATCTTTATGTCCTCAGGGGCAAGGTGCCTCCCCACTGGGAAGCTAAAAGGCCATGCCAGACAACACCAGATACACAGAGATTTCAGTGTGCCGATTTTGTAGCAAAATGGCACAAAATGACAAACCCTCTTTGGTGGCTTAGTTGCTGTTTAAAAAAAAAAAAAAGAGAGAGAAGGAAAAGACAAATGTGTTCCACTAAATGATGAGCTTAGCTTGGTCAGCGCAGTATGAGTGAATATGTTTTAGGTATGGGAACACTGAGGGACCTTAGGTCTGCGATCTTCGGTTTTTCTTTGAAGCAGGAGGCAGTGTTATCTCCGAGAGGGAGGTATGGCTGTGGGCTGGGCCTGTAGAGCCAGCTCTAAGTCTTATGGCTGCTGTAGGGAATGGGAGAGGACAGAGACCGGGATGTGCCCACGGTCGCTGATGGCTCACTTGAGGCTGGAGACCCACATTCATAACAACACCAGTCTGGATGGTTGTGTCACTTCTGGGGACGTTTCCACTGTGTAGGTTCAACAGCGCGAGTGCAGGAGTGGAGAAGCCAGATGGCTATATTGATCCAAAAATTGGAGCTTCGATTGCAGAAGTGTGAGAAAGAAAAAGCAGAACTGAGTTATGCCCCGCAGAGCTCAGAGTGATAAGGAGGGAAGCGCAAGAGGCTACGGACGGGTAGATAACTGAACCTGACTCCACCATTTAAGTCAAAGCGGCTGAAGGAAATGAGGTTATACCATGTCGGAGTTTGAGATGAAGCCGCTCTCGAATGATGGCGTGGACATGAGAGTGGTGAATGCAGGTTGCTAGACTCGATAAGCCAAGGATCTTGGAGGCTCGATTGTTGGTGGGTCTTCTGCATGAACAGTGCCATCTCTCTAGATGATGGCAAGGGATGCAGGGTGCCTAATTCCAAGGTTTTCAGTGAGTGACAGTGACGGTCAGTGGATAGCACTGACAAGGAGGAAGAGAGGGTATGCACCTTGAAGGATGAAAGACTTTAGTGTGGTCGTGGGAAATTTATATCGTAGCTGTCGTTGCAGGAAGCCAGAAAACAGCTGCATATGCTAAGAGGGGAGAGGCTGGATTCCAGTGGAAAATGGCTCTTTGGAAGAATTGGCTGGACCCCAGTGTGCTTAGCTCCCAGTGGTGTTGCAATGGCCTGTGATGACCAGCAGCCCTTAGGATTTGAGTGTTGCAAGGGGGAGAGGTCTGGGTGGGGTAAGGAAAACATCTTTTGGTCAAAGCAACTGTTTCCTATTTTTAAAAACATCGGTGTTGGGACAGGTCATCTGCAAAGCACCTTCCTGGTTTAAAAGTTCTTTCCACGAATCTGAAAAAATGCACGTCAGGAGTTTTATCCCTTGTTATTGTCCAGCTGGAAGAATATGCCTAGATTCTGAATAATCTTTTCTTCATGTGAAAATCACCGTTCCCATAGAGATAGAAAGTAAAATACTTTAGAAATTCTTGGGGGGGAAAAGATAATTACAGTAAAAGGTATGAGTTGAACAAAGTGAGCTGTATTTTGTGTCTGGCCTTGGAACAGTTTACTTGGGAGGGCGACTCCCTTCCATGCCTGAGATAAGAGGTTTCAATTCAGAGCATCTCAAGAAGAATCACTTTCTGTGCCTAAAGCCTTTCCTATTCCTCTAAAAATAATGTCGAGATAATGGTGGATGTCTTTATAGATGTCTGATTTTTTTTTCTCTTTTTAGTAACCTCATATATCTTTTGGAGGAAGCAGAAAGGATAAATTAAATCAGGGGAGCAGACAGGGCAAGGGAGGTAGAAAGTGAAGAGGGAAAGGAAGAAAGAGAAGAAAAACAAACACACACCCAGGAATATGCAAGAGAAGATTTAGGTTGAAACAGACTTTCATATTCAAAACTCCTGAGTAATTAGTTGTGTGGGCTCTTGGCATTCTCTTCAGAGAGGTATTCCAACTCTGGGAAGGAGAAAGGAGCAAAAGAAAACAAAATGATGACTTTCCGTGGCACAGAGAAAGGAAATACATTCAACAATTATGATTCTAGGCTCCTTTTTTGGGATCGAAGTGTGAGTACTAGAGCCAGATGCTATTTGCTTTGCTATTTGTGTACTTTTGTGACTTTTTAAAAAAACTTTATAAACTATAGCAATTAACTCTTTGTCTTTTTATTATGAGGAATAAGAAGACACAGTATAAGAAGATTTTCTTTGGGGAGATAAATTCCCTTACTTCTTGGTATTTTTCTCCATTCGCCGGTTTTCCCCTTACCCTCTCCATCATCACACAACTCATTGCTTGGAACAAGGCACAGTTTCAGCGTTATTTCAACCAGCTATTTCTTGAAGAATGGCAGATGAGAAAATAATAGAGTGACATGCTTCTCAGGGCAGTTTGGCTCTGCAGCCAGCAAGAAGAAGGAGGGTTAGGACCGCTGACTTTTGACCCTGGGTCCTTAGGTGATCTTGGGCAAAGCAATCCACCAACCTGGGACTCTGCTTCCTTATCTTGAACTGAAAAGTCTGCACTAGATGATTTCCAAGGGCCAAGCGCTAAGGATTTTTGACTCAAATTCTGCTGGAGGGTTTTGACAATCAGTTTTGGGGAAGGGCTGATAATATCATCAGAAACAGGCGTGGCCAAAGGAAAAGCGTGTGAACCCAGAAAACGGGGCACTTTGTGTCAGGTGTGTCCCGGGAGATGGCCAGTGATGATCTTAAAGCAAAAGACGTATGGGGGCAACAAGTGACTGTACACGTGGCTGTAGGGGACACCTGCTGTTACCAGAGTTAAGTGCAGAGGGAGAATGCCAACAGAGCTGGCTTCCTAAATAGGGGCTAGATTTGATTCACTCCCTAACTAGACTGTGTTGAACAGCTATTCTTGAAATTAGAGAAAAATGCAAAACGGTAATCAAGTCGTTGTTCTTTCTGCCCTGGTCCTACCCCCGGCCCCCTCTCCCCTTTATTCTCACTCCTCTGTTAAGGTCATTCTTGTCTTCCACATTTGTGCAGGCAATAGGTAGACCTGGGTTTAGGTCTCAGCTGTGCCTTTCTAGTGGTATGATCTTGGGTGAAATTACTTCATTTCTTTAAACACCAGTTTCCTCATCTGCCAAGCAGGGATGCTAGCTAATGATAGCCACCGTGTTAATAATGTTGTATTAATATGTCACATAGTAAGCCCTTAGTGAGTGTTAGCTGTGACTGCTGTTTACTGTTCCTAAAGCTCCCCTTTATAGACCTATATCTCGTCTGTCCTCCAGTGCTTGAGAAATCTATTGCTGTGTAACAAACATCTCAAAATTTAATGCTCTAAAATCACCATTTTATTATTTCTCATGTTTCTGTGTATTGACTGTAGTTCAGCTGGATGGTTCTTCTGCTAGCATAGTAGCTGCAGTCAAATGGTGGCTGGAACAGGAATACCTAAGATGGCTTTACTTACGTGTCTGGTGCCTTGGCAGGGTAACTGAAACTCCAGTGATTTGTTCCTTTCTCCACGCGGTCTCTCCATGAGACTAGCTTGGGCTTCTTTACATAGAGGCTGGATCGCAAGACCAGAGCTCCCATCTGTAAGCACTGTTCACGTCATGTTTGCTAATGTCCCATTGACTAAATTCAGGCAACATGGCCCAAGACTAGAGTCAATATGGGAGGGGCTACACAAGGTATGACTATCAAGAGGTGTGGTTCATTGGAGCCACCAAAATAAGTCTCTACCACATCCAGTTTCCAAACCCCTACTGTCTGGAAAACAACTTCACTTGGATGTCACTCTGTAAGCTTGAACGTAACTAATTCACTTCCAATCAAATAAGCAATTCATCGTTCTCCTTGATGAGCAGGAAGCTGGTGCTGGATCATAAACTGGATATCCTCATTTTGTCAACTTTCTTCCCAAATTATTCCATCATTTTTCCTTATTTCCAAGTTGAAAACCTAAACTTAACTTTTCCCCCCTTCTTGTTTTTGTTTTTTACCAAAATCCAGACTTCATGAAACCCTGGTGTTTATTCCTTTGTTCTCTGTCCTCACTGCCGCTTTCAATGTGCATATCCTTATTATCTTACACATGTATGGCTGCAGTAACCTTTCTTTTTTTGTTGTTGCGGTACGCGGGCCTCTCACTGTTGTTGCCTCTCCCGCTGCGGAGCACAGGCTCCGGACGCGCAGGCCCAGCGGCCATGGCTCACAGGCCCAGCCGCTCCACGGCACGTGGTATATTCCCGGACCGGGGCACGAACCCGCGTCCTCTGCATCGGCAGGCGGACTCTGAACCACTGCGCCACCAGGGAAGCCCCCTGTATGTTCTCTTATATTGAATGGAGAGAGATGCAGAAGGCAGTTCCATGAATTATCTTCACCATTAAAAATAGACATTTGTTCAGCACTCAATACATGTGCTCTAGACGCTGACCGAGGCGGGGATGAGTGAGGCTTACTTAGCTAGTTACACGGCACAATGAGAGCACCTGTTTCTTCTGTAGGTGGAGAGTATAAAACATGTTAGGAACATGGGAAGAGAAACCTATTACATTTTTTATTTTTTAGATCTATAAACCTTTTGGGTCAGATAAAAATTTAAAAATTGGACTTTGAAAGAATAACTTCCTGTTCCTATGAGGGAACAACATTATAAAGTGATAAACATAGAGAGGCATTAACCTGAGGAAGTTGAACAGGCATATTCAGTTAATCCCTGACATTAATTTGATACTGTTCATTTCCATTCCAGAGGCGTCGTATTTTTGTGAAACCAGTGATAGTATTTAACCTCAGTAATTGAGATATCGCGTACGGAAATGGCAAACATACTGGAAGAATCTCTCCCACTCTGCCAACTTTCAGCCACAGTTTCAAATACCGTATTTCAAAGAACTGAACTCCAGAGTAGTTCACTTAACTTTATTAACCTGGACTTCAAGGTAGCTGCGTTCTTTGGGGTGGAGCCATGCTCTTCTCTTACTGTGACCCCGTTATTCCTTTAAAGTTATTCCGTTAACTTCTCAGCACAGCCGAAGAAGGGGCCCTGTTTCTTTCTTGGAGACTTTCAGGCAGAGGGGCCGTTTCCAACTTCCTACTAAGTCCACCCAGCTATGTCATGCAGGGGATGCAGGGGAGAGCTTTCCTTGGGAAGGCCTCCTCAGAAGTTTTGGAGATGGGCCTCGAGCTCTTGGCTGCCATCAGGGTTTTCCAAAGTGGAGGCCGCAGTAAAGCTCGTCATTGACCAAGAGACGTGCCGCCCAGGCTATTTTCATGAGGGTCAAATAAAACTCTCTTGTCTTAAGCCTGCTTTGAAAGGTGTTTTCCTAATGATTTTACCAGTCAAACAGAATGACTGTGTGGAGAGTGCAGTTAAATAGCTGGGACACTCTGGGCAGCTCCCTTCCTGCACCCTGTGCCCCCCTCGCCTTTCCCCCGAAGCTCCTCCTTTCCCAGGCACACACTTGCTGCTCTGTTTTCTGTTCTGGAGCTGCCTGAATTGTGTGATTTTTGAGGATGAATGTGAACTCCTCAATCCAGAAAGAAGTGCCAGGAACACAAATAGCTAATTGGCATTCACCCCTAGGGCAGGCGCGTGACCAGCCAAGCTGGTTGCATTATCTCCATGGGGCACTTAGCTTTGAGAGAGACCTCAGCTCTCTCAGATCATCCAAGGAGCATTTCCAAAAGGTAGAAAGAATCGCCAAGAAAAGGCTGTATTCTGTCTCTTGGGTATGTTGGATTGGTTGCAGAAATGCTTGTTTGAGGCAGTTTATATTTTTGCTATTACTCTCTATCTGAGCTTCTTGTGATTTCAGGGCACTCTGGCCAGGTTAATAGCCTTATGAAACAGGGATTTCAGATTGGTGATCCGCAAGCCAAATTCCAGTCACAACTCTGTATGTGTGTGTGTGTATATGTGCGCACGCACGTGCAAGCACCTGGCCGGTACTGAGTAGTGGCTGCCCCATCGGTTGGGAGGGGTATATGTTCTACGGTTTATCACGGTCCCCACTATTCCCTGCTTCTCCTAACCTTATCACCAAGATGCTTCTCTCTTGTCTGTTACTCACATGGTCCCTGTAGGCCTTTGAGTTTGCTACCCTGCTTTTAGTACAAGTATTTGCAGTGCTCCTTGAATGCTGAACTCTGAGACAAACCAAAGGAGTTGATAGGGATTTCTCAAGAATTGATTTATATTATAGAACTAAAATTTAGAAACATCAGCTGTTATTTTTCAGTGAAAATAGTTTTCAGCCTATAGCAGGGGCTGCCCCTGACTGAAGGTGTGTCTGACTTTGAACAGTTTGGTCCATATTAGGCTGTCGACTTCCTCAGGGGCCTGTCGGCCGCCGGTCTCCTCAGACAACAGAGCAGCAATTCTGAAACCTGGTGCTTCACCTCCAGCTTCGGAAGGCCTCCGCTGGAAGACGTCTTCTCATACGTAGCACAGATGCCGGCCCCGGGAGCCGGTGCACATCCTGTTTATTCAGTAACATTATAGGAAATATGAAGAAATGGGAAGTGACCACATGTTCTGGGGTCACCAGAGCAGTTCTCAGCGTTCTTTTACTGATTAAAAATGTAATGCTCTATAACATTCAGCTATCTGAGGCATACAGAATCTTTCTGTCTTGTCTTTATATAACCTTTACCTAACCTCCTTCCACCGCCTAACTTTTTAATATGGCCACAAGCAGGTAGCAAAAGTGGTATTTGAACTTCATCCTTCTTTCCTCTGCCTGCTGTTCCCTCACCATCTAATGGGAGTATTCAGAGGCTATGAATAGAGAATGGAAGAAATTGAGAACCCATGGTGGCACAATAGCCCATAGACCATGTAGTGAGCCTCTGAATAATTGAGAATCTGATAAGTAGAATAAGCGATCAAATAAAAAAAGAATTTTCAAACAGTGATTCATCTTAGAATCATTTCATATTTTCCCCATGACTGTTAGAGTAAAATCATAAAAATGGAGTGTGAACTGAAACTTTGCATCAGATCTTTGTACTGTGCTGTATTGCGTTTTATTCCATGAGCCCAGATAGGACTGCACTCATAGTGAGTGAACAAGTTGTAGAATGGAAAAACCTGCATACATGGGAGGCAAATTATTTGGTCTATGGGCTGTTCCACCTGTGGGTTCTCAATTGCGTCCATTTCTATTCTGCCATGGAAACGGAACTTAGAGTAAAAATAATATCTAGAGGAGTCTATCTTCTTTACATTACTTGGCTTTTTTTCTCTCTTAAATAATTCTTTGTATCTTAAAGCATATATTTCAAATATTGACTATTAAACTAGATGAGATTTTGAACTAGTTGGTTGATATTTTAAAAATTAGTTAAAAAAATTTTTGAGGTAATTTTAGATTCACATACAGTTATAAGAAGTAATAGAGATTCGATGTCCACTTTGCCCAGTTTTCCCCAGTTGTAACATCTTGCAGTACCTTTTACAGTATCACACCAGGATATTGACGTCGACACAGCCAAGACACAGAACACTTCCATCATCACAAGGATTCCTCAGGTTGCCCTTTTATAGCCACACTCATTCCCCCAATCCCACCTCTGGCAACTGCCAATCTATTCTCCATTTCTGTAATTTTGTGGCCCCCTTATTTTTAGAACCATTTCTCCCACAGCTGGTCTCTGGGAAGAAAATAGCCTTTAACAGTTATGTAGGGCTGAGGACTTTTTGTAGGTGGAAGCTGGTACTTGTTTATACCTGTGTGCCCTCAGAGTTGGCTTGGCGTTCTATGCCAGGAGACAGCGTCTGGTCCTGAAATCCAGCTCACTAAGTTGTCGCTACTGCAGCCATTGCCAGAAAATGCCCCTGCCAAAGTTTGACGGAATTTTCCCTCCTGAATTACACACCGCTTCAAAGCAGGCCAAGAAATGACCTGGGTGGGAGGCATTTCTGCACTCTCCCTGACACTACAATAGTCAGATACTGCCTGGGGTCCCTGGTAGCTGTGGAAAGGGTGAGAGGAGGTATTATATTTTCTCCACCTATCAACCTGTTGTGATTGTTTACTGATGGGTGTTGAGACTTTGAACTCTTTCCTTTTCTCTCCATCTTTGACGTTCTCTCTGCTGCTGTGCAGCTCTGCGTTAACCCTGTATTGCACTTTGAGCTTCTGGAATGCCACAAGGTGCCAGATAGTCTTTCCCTCTTTCTTGCTATCAGTATGACTTCATTATTTGATGCCACTTACAAAGTAAAAGCCATTGCCATTGTGTTATTAGAAGAATCAGGAATCATCTAATGTCTACAGCTGTTCGGACCTGTGTTACACTTGCTCTTGAGGTAGCTCAGCTACCTCAAACGCTTCCACTTTAGGACATGAAGTATAGATCCAGTAGAGGAGATATTGGAGAAAATTGATTTCTGTAGGTTTTTATGGATTGGAATTGCTTGTAACAGCCCTGTCTTTGGCATAAATCAACTGTACATTTAAAAAAATTTTTATTGCAGAAATTAAATGATATGGCTTAGACGTAACTGGCAAGAAATTTGGTCTTTCAGACATATTATATTACACTTACTTTAAAAAAATTATTTATTTATTTGCGTTGGGTCTTCGTTGCTGAGCGCAGGCTTTCTCTAGTTGCAGTGAGCTGGGGCTACTCTTTACTCTTGTTGTGGAGCACGGGCTCTAGGCGCGGGGGCTTCAGTAGTTGTGGCTCGTGGGCTCTAGAGCACAGGCTCCATAGTTGTGGCTTAGTTGCTCCGTGGCATGTGAGATCTTCCCGGAACAGGGCTCAAACCCACGTCCCCTGCATTGGCGGGCTGATTCTTAACCACTGCGCCACCAGGGAAGCCCCTATTACACTTACTTTTATTTAAACTGTTTTAAATATTTTGTCACCATTGGTAGTCTTAAGTCCCACGATGAAAACAATTTCTACTTTGTGGATATAAGGCTTGATACAGAGAAAGATTTAATGGACTCATAAAGCCATGTCCTGATTGAGTAGTAATGAAAGAATTCATGGATTTCTAAGGTCCTCCCTTCCTTTCTTCCTTCCTATTTTTCTTTCTTTCATATTATGTCTACCTTTAACCTTCCTTGCAAACCGAGGAGTTGCTAAGAATTTGAAAGAACTGTGTGTGTATCTAATATTCTTATCTATAAACTTTAACCAGCCAGTTGAGTTGTGAGAAGAATGGAATGTGTGTTTTTTGGTTTCTGGGATGATATGCAAAAGGAAATGATAAGAAAAGAAAGTTTAAGGAGAGAGTCAGTGTGAAGCTCGTTAGTCAAATTAGACAAACAAAAGAGGAAATAAATAAATTTAGGTTGCTGATCTTTGTAATCTATCTGATTATTACCTCTGGTATTCCACATATGTATGGAGATTTAAAGTTTTTCATTTTTAGCAAATGAGTTTCTTTTGCTACATACACTCCTTTGTCAGTTATCTGCATTAAAAAGTTTTCAGTGCTTGGTCTTCAGCATTAAATTGGATGATTCCTGACAGAAGAAAGTAAACCAGTGGGTTATGCCTTGGAATTTAGTTGTCAGTTACTCAGTAATTTCTGTTCCAAGGAGACTACTAAACCCAACTCAGTTACTTTTTGACTCAAAAACGTAATTATATTGGAAAGCTAACACACTGTACCACCAAGTTTTAAATTAATATGTTTTTTTGAATGGTAAGTAAGAAATTAAAATGTGTACAGTGTTCTCAGAACAGGATGTCAGGAATATAAGGGCTTGTCAGCGGTAGATCCATATAGTGAACTTTGTAATATAGTATTAGGCAACTTCTTTCCGATTATTTTTGTGTACTGAATTAAGAGTTTCACTTTGCTTAAGCTTAAAATTATTTAAATGAGAAATAACATTAATGCTGGCCCAACTAAAGAAACACCATGCAGTTGCCACCAGAATGTAAGCTCCATGAGGGCACAGACTTTGTAGATCTTGGCTACTGTTGTATTTCTAGCTCCTAGACCAGTTCCTGACACATGAGGCAACTGATACCATTTTGTCGAATGAAGGAATACTAAATACAGGATAATAGATTGAGAAATTGTATAAGGTCTGTGTCTTCTTTGCAGCAAGTACCATTTAGTTTACTTCCCTTGAGAATAGTGAAACTATAAATTTATTTGCCATAGGTAGAGTCAACCTCAGTAGGGTACGACATCATGTACAGCATAAATGACATTACTGAAAGATGCCTCTGCCATTTTGTAGATCATACTTGCCCTTTTCTAGATATCCTCATGTCCTCGATCAAGTATAAGGTTTCCTAACACATCATATAATCCTTGAGTCTCAAAACAAAGCAATAGGAAGAAGCAGGTGTAGAGTAGGAGGCCAACATCTATGATGGTTACATAGATGATTACAAGGCTCTACTAAAACTTTTACATATGCAGAGAGATCTAATATCTAATTTTCACTATCGGCTTGTGGAATAGCAATTCTTTCCCATTGTGCAGGTGAAGAGGTCAGCTCAGCTAGTAAGTGGTGAAGCCTGACGAGTGCAATTCTGTCTGAAATTTGTTCAGTTTGTCCAAAATGTGTGCGTTGACACCATGTTATTTTTTCTGAGTACTACAATTTAATTTCTGTGGTTTGTTTCAGTCAGAATTGTTGAAGAAGTTGTTTGCATTAACTGTTATCAAATTCTTCCTGTGGTTAATCCAGTGATTACTTTTCAGTCCTATATTACCTGACTTCTTTTGTACCATTTGACATTGAAGGTCTTTTTAAAGGTCCCACTTGAGATTCTGTCTTCAGTTGGTTTTTACTCTCCCCTGGTTTTCTACTTCTGACCACTCTTGGGGGGTTCATTAAATGTATAGACTACATGGGGGGAGAAGTGACTCTCTATATTGAGTCTCCCCATTGGTAAGCATACATAGCTCCCCTTTTAAGTCTTTTCAGAATGACTTTCAATAAACTTTTAACTTTCTCCATACAAGTCCTTGGTACCTTTAGTTATTATCTCAAATGGTATCTTTTAAAAAAAAATAACTATGTGTTCTAACAGTTTGTTGTGGGTAACAGAAACTCAACTGATTTTTATACTTGTATCAAGCAACCTTGCTGGAGTATTTTCAGTACTTCATTTGTATTTTATTTCGACTTTCAAAAAACTTTTTATTCAGGAGAAATTATAGAAGATTTATAGAAGAGTTGCAAAGATTTTATAGAGTTCCCCTATACCCTTCACCCCGCTTTCCCTAAGGTTAACTTCTTGCATAACTGTGGCACTTTTGTCAAAAGTAAAAAAAAAACAACAAAAAACCAATACAGATACATTACCGTTAACTAACTACAGACTTTATTTAGATTTCACCACTTTTTCCACTGACATCCTTTTTTTGCTCCAGTATCCAATCCTTGCATCTAGTCTCTTAATTTTAATGCAGAAAATTGTGCCACCCACAAAGAATAACAGTTTTGTCCCTTAGTTTCCAAATCTGTGCGTGTGTGTGGTGTAGGTGTGCGTGTGTGTGGTGTAGGTGTGTGTGCATGTGTGTATGGGGTGTAGGTGTGTGTGTGCATGCGTTGTGTGTGGTGTAGGAGTAGGTGTGTGCACGTGAGGGGTGTAGGTGTGTGTGTGGTGTAGGTGTGTGTCTGGTATACGGGTGCGCGCACGTGTGTGTGGGGTGTAGGTGTGTGCATGTGTGTGTGGGTGTAGGTGCATGTGTGTGAGCGTGTGGTGTAGGTGTGTGTGGTGTCGGTGTAGGTGTGTGTGTGGTGTAGGTGCGTGCATGTGTGTGGTGTAGGTGTGTGTGGCATAGGTGTGTGTGGGGTGTAGGTGCGTGTGTGTGTGCGTGTGTGGTGTAGGTGTGTGTGTGGTGGCGGGGCTAGCGTGTGCGCGCAGGCACACACCTATACCCCCCCTACACCCCCCACACCTGTGCATGTGTGTGGTGTAGGTTTGTGCGCATGTGTGGTGTAGGTGTGTGTGGTGTAGGTGTGTGTGGTGTAGGTGTGTGTGTGTGTGTGGGGGGTGTAGGTGTGGGGGGTGTAGGGGGGGGTATAGGTGTGTGCATGTGTGTGTGGTGTAGGTGTGTGTGCATGTGTGGTGTAGGTGTGTGGGGTGTGGGTGTGTGCATGTGTGTGGGGGGTGTAGGTGCGTGTGTGTGCGCGTGTGTGGTGTAGGTGTGTGCACAGTGCTTACCCTCGTGAGCTGGCTTGACTGACCACTCTTTTCCAGGCTCTGCTGGCTCTACACCCTCTACTCCTGCAAATGTTGGTGTGTCCCAGGATTCCGTCCTTTGCCCTTTACTTCATGCCTGTTACACACTGTTCTGGATCTCATTTTGTATCTCCCTGTGTGGGTTTGCAGCAGCCTGTGTGTCCAAGGTAGCCACTGTTTGCTATGATTACCAAATCTTTATTTCCAGCATAGATTTCTTTTTTTTGAGCTCCAGATTCATATAGCTGACTCTCTTCTGGATATCTCTGTCTGGATTTTCCACAGACTGTCAATATGTCTTAAGGGAACTTATCTGATTATCTTCTCTTGCCAACTTGTCCCTCCTCCTGTATTTCCCATCTCAACAATCTCCCAAATATCCAAGGCAGAGAAACCCGTGGCTCAGAGAGAAACCATTCTTTCCTTCCTTCTTCCTTCCCTGCCTCCTCCTTACCTCCACTATCTCCCTTCATTAACTTTTAATTCTTTTTCCTTCAAGTCTCACATATTTATCAACGTCTCTCCATCCTATTTCATGCAAAGCTCGCATTCTTTCTTCTTTTTTTATACTGTCAAACTCCTTAACGTAGTCTTCAGAGCCTCTGGCCTCTCCAGCCTCATCCTGTCCCGCGATGCCCTCTCACACAGTACACACCGCCCCCTCACTCTGTGCTGGCCACACCCATGTACCTGACATTCCTTGGCTGTGCCATGCTTTCTGTCCCTTTCTCCTTTGCAAGTTACGTCAGGATGCTTTTGTTGTTGTTCCTACTCTCTCTTTTCCTGACTAACTCTGCTAATTCCTGTAGTCTCCACTCAGTTGTCGCTGCTTCCAGGAAACCTTTCATCTCCCAGGCTGGGTTAGGTGTACCTTCTAGTGTTCTTGGATAGCTTGTGTGAATTTCTCTCATGGCACTGACATTATGGAGCTCATCTAGTTATCTGTGTACCATCCCTCTTCTCCTCGACAGTATTGTATGTTCAAGGTCAAAGACTGATGTTGTAGTTTCCTTTATGCTTCCTATTGCTTAGCACGGTACCTGGCACATACCTGTTACTAGTAAATGTTCATGAACTGTTCTCAGAAACACTGAGTTGTCTATTTCCCAAAACCATATTCCTTCACTGGGGACAAACCTCTCTAAATGTCAGCTTCTTTATTTATAATCGAGGAGGGTGCACTGGATGATCTCTGAAGTCCTTTACTGCTCTAACAAGTTAGTATTAGTGATTTTAAGATTTATCATCCTTGAGCCTATTCAAAAGAAAATGATACAAATTCATGGAGGAAATTCCAAAAAAGGAGTTGCAAAATGTTTCGAGCAGGCTTTTTGGTTATACTCTGTTAACTAAATGTGTCAAGTGCTAATTAATGGCCTGAGCACTTGAACATTTGAGTAATTTAATGGGATCAGAGTTTCTGTTCCTTTGCTTACATATCTAAATCGTTTTAGAGAGACTGTGCAAATTCACCTTTGCTAAAGATTTTCAAGTAAAAGACAACTGTTTCTCATGGATATTGTAGATGGGATTTAAGATGTAATTGTATAGTGATGGGACCAATTGACCCCTAAGATCTTGCCTAATGATGAGATTCTTCAATTTTGTGGTTTACAGCTTTTGTTTTTATGCTACAGCAGAGAAAAAAAAGTTGAATTTTAAACTTGGATAACACACTATGTATTTTTCCAAGTTCATCTCTTATTGCATTTAATATCAACATTAGGAGGCCACCAGAAGTCTATGTTTATCAAAATTGTTGACTTCTGTGCATCCAAAACCTGAATATAGTGGGTGGTCTCCAGCGTGCTGAAGTGACCGGGGCTATATCAGTGTTCAAGGTCCAATTTAGAAAGGTCTTTTATTGTAGACTTCTTTTTTTAATTTTAAAAACTTTCAAAATGTAAAATATAACATAGATACAGAAAAACACATAAAACAAACTTGTACTTTAATGGGTTATTACTAGGTGAACATTTTTGTAATCATCCCTCAGGTCAGAAAACAGAACTTTGCCAGTCACCGTAGAAGCCCCTCTGTGTGTCCCCTGTCCCAATCACAGTCCCCTGCCTCCCCAATAAAAGGGTACAGATCTTTAATTACTTCTTTGCGTTTCTTAATAGTTTCATCACACTGATAGGCATCCTTAAATATTCTGCTTTATTTACTTTTTAAAGTATGTCAGTTTTAAGCCTTTTTTAGTCTCAGGTCCTTCTTCCATCTTTTTTTCTCCCTAGTAATTGATTGTTGAGGAAATTGGTTTATTTGACCTGTGGGGTTTCTTTAAAGTTTTTTTTTTTTTTTTTTAATGTGGACCATTTTTAAAGTCTTTATTGAATTTGTTACATTATTGCTTCTGATTTATGTTTTGGTTCTTTGGCCTTGAGGCATGTGGGATCTTAGCTCCCCAACCAGGGGTCGAACCCACACCCCCTGCGTTGGAAGGCAAAGTCTTAACCACTGGACCCCCAGGGAAGTCCCCGACCTGTGGGGTTTCTCAGTCTGGATTTTGCCTATTGCTCTAGCTGTCTTGGACTTGGCTGTTTAGGCTGTGTGGCTGTTTCGTGCCTCAGTCCTGAAATGACATTCTACCTGGAATATCATTCTGTCTAGTCTCCCTACCCTATACCTTGTTCATGAGGTTATCTCCTACATATCCTTCAAAACTTAGCTCAAACCTCATCTCGCCTAGAAAGATTCTCTGATTTTCCCTCTAATAATAGATATGTCATTTTCCGTAGTCTCATAGCACCTGTATAATGCTCCAGTATGACACCAAGGACATTGCTGCAATGGTTCCTTTACCCTCTTTTTCTTGTGTGAGATGCTTTCAATCCATCAAACATTCACAAGAGACTTCTATGTGTCTGGCATTGTGTTAACTCACAGGATACAGAGATGATTATAGTTCCCTGCCCTCAAGAAGCTCACAATCAAAGAGGGCCAGACAAGTAGGGTACAAAATTGTTCCGAGTAGAGGAAGCAGGATAAAGGAGTATAGAGGAGAGGACTCCTATCCTAAACTGAGGGGAGAAGGGAAAAGGGAATGACCACAGAAGGTTTTCCAGGGGAGATTATACTTCCACAGTCTAGCGCATCGCATGCAAGAGAATTGGTACTTATTTATACTACAAAAAGGAATGTTCTATTTTATAGTCATTTATTAAGCACTTTGTAGGTGGTAAGTTTCATATTATCAATATTATGGAGAAAAAGAATTTTTTGTTTTGCTTTTTGGATAGCTATGACAGACACTTTTCAAGTGTATAAACAGCTAGATTGAAGTATTAAAATAGGGTTTAGTTTTATATAAGGTGAAAACCAAGGCTTTAACCTTTATTCTAAATGTAAAAGTATACATTAATATTTTCTATTTCCAGAAACTAGGCTGAGGATAATCGTTTCCCTGGTTAGGCACAGAAGGGAATAGATCATTTTTATGGTTCAGAAGAGTTGATGATAATGTTATCCAAAGTTATCCTCCATTTTTCAGAACAAATTTTTGCTAGCTTGTCTATTATATTGTTTCATTTCCTGAAGAGTATGGAAAATTTTACATTGTATTCGTTATGTGGAAATTTAATAGAATTCCTTTCATTCCCTATCTTGAAGTGCCTGATATTTAAAACCACTCCTTTAAAGAAGACTCTCTTCCCACTCTTCCTCCAGCCAACAAAACATGTCTTTGGTTTATGCCTTTTCTGTGTCATAAGATCCAATGGCTTTGCTTATTAAGAGTCTTATAAATCTCCAGTATGATTATTTTATTGTAGCTTTCCTCCCTATGAAGCCAGTCCAGTATGAAACAGTGACTGTCCAGTGTCCTTGAGTACTGGCTGAGATTTCACACTGTATAGAATCCAAAAGTATCTCAAGGACTGTCTCTGGAACATTAACACAGTTTTCATACCTGTTATGGACTGAATGTTTGTGTCGTTCCCCACCCCCCGCCCCCCAAATTAATGTGTGGAAATCCAAACCCTTGATGGAATGGTATTAGGAGATGTAGGGCCTTTGGGAACTGGTCATGTCATGGGGGTGGAGCCCTCATGAATGGGATCAGTGTCCCTACAAAAGGGACCCCACAGAGCCCCTTCTGCTATGTGAGGACACTGAGAGAAGACAGCTGTTTGTGAACCAGAAAAAGGGCTCTCACCAGACACTGAATCTAACGCCATCTTGATCTTAGATTCCTTAGCCTCCAGAACTGTGAGAAATAAATGTTGCTTAAGTCACCCAGTCTATGGTATTTTTGTTATAGGAACCTGAATGGTCTAAGACAATACCCTTCAATTAAATTGGTACTCACATTTAACATTAATTGCCCAATGAACTGCCTTGGTTACTTTTTGTTCTTTTATAACCCCCCCCCAATTTTTTATTAGAGAAAGTTTCAAACATATACAAAAAATAGAAGAACCAATTTAATGAACCCCATGTACCCATCACCTAGCTTCAGTAGTTATCATCGCAGTCTTGTTTCATCTATACCTGCCTTAGCTCTTTACCCCCTTCCCTACTACTGGATTGTTTTAACTATATCTGAGACATCATGTCATTTCATCAAAGCATTTGAAAAATGACTACATAAATTATTACGTAAGTGATATGTATGTATTAGTGCATATTAGATACATAAATGATTGATATGTATCTCTAAAAGACTGATATGTATCTCTAAAAGATCCTTTAAAAATAATTACAGTTCCATTCTCATGCCTAAAAATTAAAAAATTCCCTTAGAAGTATAAAATATCCAGTTAGTGTTAAAATTTCTCCTATGGTCTTACCGTAATTTTTATAGTTGGTTTGCTTTCATCAAGGTTTACTCATCGCTTTTTAAAAATAAATTTATTTATTTTTGGCTGTGTTGGGTTTTTGTTGCTGTGCGTGGGCTTTCTCTAGTTGCGCCGAGCGGGGGCTACTCTTCGTTGTGGTGCGCGGGCTTCTCATTGTGGTGGCTTCTCTTGTGGAGCACGAGCTCTAGGCACACGGGCTTCAGTAGTTGCAGCACATGGGCTCAGTCATTGTGGCTGATGGGCTCTAGAGCGCGGGCTCAGTAGTTGTGGCTCATGGGCTCTAGAGCGCAGGCTTAGTAGTTGTGGCACACGGGCTTAGTTGCTCCACGGCATGTGGGATCTTCCTGGACCAGGGCTCGAACCTGTGTCCCCTGCATTGGCAGGCGGATTCTTAACTACTGCGCCACCAGGGAAGCCCTACACATTCCTTTTGATACATTTCTTACATCGCTTTTGAGAAATTTCCCTCTTGGAACTCATGACTGCAATTATTTCATGTTTAATGTGGCATACACTTGGCATTTTATTCTACATTATTTAAAAATTCTGACAATGCTAACACTGTTCTTGTTATAAAAGTAACATATGTTCAACCGAGAAAAAAATTTTAAATATCAAAAAGTGTATGAAAGTAAAATATTATTTTCCTCTTATTAACGCTGAAATAACTGTTAGCTCTTTGGGATTATTTTCTACTAATATATATATATTCCATTGTGTAATTTTTACATAGTATGTATTCCCTCTGCTATTACTTTAGGCTTAATTTGCTCTTCTGGTTCTTAAGGTAAAAGCTGAGATTTTCATGATTTTTTGTTTTTCCAGTATAAACCCTTAAAGCTATACCTTTCCCTTTAAGCATGTTGAGTTTTTATTATCATACAATTAGAAATATTTTCTAATTTCCCTTGTGATTTCTTTGATATGTGTTTTGCTTGGAAATTATTGCTTAATCTCCAAATATTTGTGGGATTTTCTAGATATATTATTGTTATTAATTTCTCATATTACACTCTGTATGATTTCAGCCCTTTTAAGTATATTGAGACTTGTTTTATGGCCTGCATATAATTTATTCTTGGGAGTATTCCTTGAAAATATATATATTCTGCAGATTTTGGGTGTAGTGATCTTTAAGTGTCAATTTAGGCACATCCGCATGTAAAACAATGAAGTTGGACCCTCATACAACATACAAAAATTAACTCAAAATGGATCAAAACCTAAATGACAAGGTAAAACTAAAACTCTTACGAGAAAAGCATAGGCATAAATCTTCATGGCCTTGGATTAGGCAGTAGTTTCTCAGATATGACACCAAAAGCACAAGCAATGAAAAAACAAAATCAATAAATTGGATTTCATGAAAATTAAAAATGTTTATGCATCAAAGGATAATACCAAGAAAGTGAAAAGACAAGCCACAGGATGGGAAAAGATATTTGCAAATCAGATATCTAATTAGGGTTTGTATATAGAACATATAAAGAACTCTTACAACTCAATGAGAAAAAGACAATCTAAAAAATGGGCCAAGGATCTGAATAGACATTTCTCTAAAGTAGATATACAAGTAGCCAATAAACACATGAAAAGATACTCAACATCAGAAAAATGAAAATCAGAACTAAGACATACCACTTCACACCCAATCAGGACGACTATAATAGAAAAAACAAACAAACAAAAAACACCACCACGGACTATCACAAATGTGGCCTGGATGTGGAGAAATTGGAACCCTTAATTTCTAGTGGGAATGTGAAATGGTTGCTTTGGAAAAGTCTGACAATTTCTCAAATGATTAAACATAGAGTTACCATATTGACTTCTTGGTATATACCCAAGAGAAATGAAAACATATGTCTACACAAAATCTTGTACTTGAATGTTTATAGCAGCATTATTCATAATAGCCAAAAATTGGAAACAAACCAAATGTCTATCACCTGATGGGTGGGTAGATCAAATGGGGTCTCTCTATTCAATGCAATGTTATTTGGCAATAAAAAAGAATGAAGTACTGATACATGGCTATAATGTGAATGAACCTTGAAAACAATATGCTAAGTGAAAGAAGCCAGTCACAAAAGACTACATATTGTATTATCCCATTTATATGAAATATCCAGAATAGGCATATCTATAGAGACAGGAAGTGGATTAGTGGTAGCCTAGGGTTGGGGATGGTGGTATTGGGGACATAGGAGGTGAACCATAGGAGGTGTGGGATGATGAAGATGTTCTAAAATTGATTGTGGTGATGGTTGCACAACTCTGTGAATATACTAAAAACCACTGAATTGTATGTACACTTTAAATGAATTGTATCATACGTGAATTATGTCTCAGACTGTTAAAAAACAAAAGTACTGGGGCACCAATAGTGCAAGTCCGCTAGGCAAATAAGCATAGGATCACTTACCATGCTGGCAGAGTTAATTTTTTTTAGCATAGTTTTCAAATGACAGTGATGTTAAGAAGAGACTAAAGTTTCAGGTAAATGAAACCTACCTGATCTCAAAAAAAAAAAAAAAAAAGTCAGGTCAGGTTGGCCGATAACATTATTCTTATATTCCATATACTTACTGATCTATTTCTTCTGTGAATTTTTGCTTCAGGCAATTTATTATTATAGCACATTATCTATTATTATGTGCTACATGTTTAAAATTATTATGTTTTCTTGAGGTATATGACCCTCTTATCATTATGAAATAACTTTGTTCATCTCTAGTTATACTACTTGCCTTGAAGTCCACATCAGATATTAATATAGCCATACTAGCATTCTTATAATTAGGGTATACATTTTATATTTTTTTCCCACATTACTATCAACTTGCCTGTATCTTTGTATTTAATGTGCTTTCCTTGTAGACAACATAGTTGGGTTTTGCCTTTTAACTTCTTGACAATTTTTCCTTTAAGTGTTTAGTTCATTTACATTTAGTTCAATTATTGATGTGTTGGGTTTAATCTGCCATCTTGGAATTTGTTTTCTAATTTCCCCATCTGTTCTTTGTCCTTCTGTTCCTCTTCTTCTGCCTTCTTTTGGGTTGAGTACTTTTTCATATTCCATTTTGTCTAAGACAAAAATAGCCCAGCTATTAACTATTCGGGTAGGTCAGGATTATCCTTGCTCTTGAAATCTACCATTGTCTTTTGAAGATCTCTCTTCATCCTGCTTTTCATTTGGTGAAGGCTCAGTGATGCTCAGAGGGCTCTTTCTCAGCTCTGTTCCACTCCCAGCTGTCAGTGGACTGCTGCTTTGCACTCAGCAAAGCCTTAGGTGCTTCAGAAGGATCTCTTAGCCCTTCTGTTCTGTCCTCTGCCTCTGGTGTGTGATGGTTGTGCACTAGGTGCAAGCTCTGTAGGAGAGAACTGGCAGGTGGGTATGGAATTGCTGTTTGATTAGGGCTCCTTAGAAATCCAGTTCTTCACGTCAGCAGCACTTAAAGTTTGTAAAAGTTCAGCTGGTTTCTTTACACTCCCCATTTTGACAGGGTTAGTCTTCCTGTCAAAGATGGAAGCAGGTCATCTTTTTGGTGGGGGAAGGGATCATCTGTATGTGAAATTTAGTTTACTTAGGTCTCTTTGCATCTCAGCTCTGATGGGTTTTTAAAGAAAATCTGTGATTTTGTGGATTTTCCAGCTTCTTATTGGTTTCAGGCTTTGGTTACTTTTAAAGTTTATATATATACTTTTTTTTTTTTTTTTGGCGATACACGGGCCTCTCACTCTTGTGGCCTCTCCCGTTGCGGTGCACAGGCTCTGGATGCGCAGGCTCAGCGGCCATGGCTCACGGGCCCAGCCCCTCCGCGGCATGTGGGATCTTCCCGGACCGGGGCACGAACCCGTGTCCCCTGCATCGGTAGGCGGACTCCCAACCACTGCGCCACCAGGGAAACCTTTAAAGTTTATATTTTTATAGTTATATGTTAATGGAAACACTTTTCAGGCATCTACAATTAGTGTTTACTTTTTAGTGGCTTATCAAATGACAGTATCCTAATGTGGAATCCCAAGAAATCTGTGAAAGGCCAATGAATAAATAAATGAATGATGACATTTACTTTGGGTACTGAGTTGCAGGTACTGACCACACATTAATATCCATAATCTGCCTTATGACCAGTAATACACATTACAAGATGGTGGGCTAGGCTATAGTTTATTGATAAAGTGCTGGGAAAAAAGCATAGTGATTGACTATGCAGTCTTGCTTCAGGAGCATTTATACAACCATATGAGTTAAAAAGAGATGCAAATGCATTCATAATTAATATGGCTTATCTACATCACTTTAGAGCTATATACAAGGATTTTTATTCATAATCATTAATTTTGCTTATATTTGTTAAAAATAAATCTTGGGCTTCCCTGGTGGCGCAGTGGTTGAGAGTCCGCCTGCCGATGCAGGGGACACGGGTTCATGCCCCGGTCTGGGAAGATCCCACATGCCGCGGAGCGGCTGGGCCCGTGAGCCATGGCCGCTGAGCCTGCGCGTCTGGAGCCTGTGCTCCGCAACGGGAGAGGTCACAACAGTGAGAGGCCCGCGTACCGCAAAAAAAAAAAAAAAAATCTTATTTTCTACAGTTTCCCATAATGTTTTGAAAGAGACTTTATGCCTTTCTCCGTTTAGTTTTCATGTCTTGATTATATTCCTTTTACTTTGTACTGTCTTTTAAGATTCTGTAGAAGAATTTCACCTGGAGTGACTGGTACAGAGGAGAATCAGACATTAAATGTCCAACAAATATCTTTTTATAAAAAATGTAAATTCTCAAACATTCATAAAATAATGAGAATAATGAACTCCCATGCTTCTAATAACTATTGACATAGGTTAATCAATCTTGTTTTATTTATCCCACCCATTTTATTAAAAAAATATTGATTGATTCCTGGAATATTTTAATTTTTTTCCTGGAATATTTTAAAGCCAATCCCAGATGTTACATCTCATTTTACCCGTATGTTGTTCTACCTGGTAGGAAAAAATTTAAAACATAATTACTATGACATAATTATGTCTAACAAAGTTAATAGTAATTCCAGAATTTTTCAAACATTGCCTTTTCGTGCCATGTTTCCTAGCTGCCCGGGCTCACCTGGGAAAATTAAATTTACTTTATGTTTCTAATGTTATCCAAATAATAATATTCTGATTTCTAAAATTTTGAATATTCACTGCTTTTTTCTGTTGCTCTCAAGAATGTCCTAGATATGTTTATAGGCCACAGAATAGCCTATGAAAAAACTTGTTCTGGGACCCAAGCACATTTTATACACACTGTATACTTGATCCCCTTATGGTGATTTATAATGCAGGTTATGAGAGGCAAAGTTCTGAGAAGTTTGACAATAAAGAGTTAACTTGACTTAACCAAGAATTTCCTAAATTTATTTGGCCCCAGAACCTGTTTTTTAAGTAATCTCTGTCAGCCAAAATACATTTTGGGGAATGCTGTTCTAGGCAGGAGAATGCTGCTTCTGAATAGCAAAACAGATTTTGAACTTAATTTTAACTGAATTAATTAGATGATTATTTGTCCCTATGGCATTATCATCATGATCATGTAATATCTATTTTTTTGTTTTTCAACAGTCTGCTTAATATTGATAATGTAGTGTAACACATAGGTCATCCTCTTCAGGATCTTACATTCTGAAAATCTTTCATCACACTATAAGCAAATTAAGCATAAACATTTTGTTTTCCCAATAGATATTTGCAAAAAAAAAATCTATATATCACAATCCCTCCATAAAGAAAGATAAATGCATTTGGTATTGATTGTATTGAAGGGGAAGCTAGAAATAAGAAGTGAGGAAACTCAAGGAAATACAAACCAAAAGATAATAGTGAGCAATTATATTTTATTTGTGAAGAATTGGTTAAAATAACTTTTAAAGAGTTTAAAGTTAGGCAGTAGTATGGAAATTCTCATAAGTAGTTTATATATTTATGTACTCTTAAAATATGTTCATAAAAAAAAATCTAAGTAGTTAACAGGGCCAAGTGGAGGCTAATTACACATGAAGGGAAAAAAATTCTCCATCTGTCACTCTTATCCGCTCACTGACACTGGATTGAGAGGGGAGTCAAGAAGCACTCATACTTTAGTGGGTCTGCCTCTCATTCTAACAGAATTTAATTGACATCTGGCCCCTGTCCCCCAGCTCCTTGGCTGGATGCACAAGTGCCTCTTGTCTTTACCCTGCATGTTGCATAAACATGTAGATGCCGCTTTTTTCTATGATGCTACAAAGGTAATTTTTTCTCCATTACTTATAGTCAAACTACAACTTCAAGCAGAAGAGAGAGGGGTTGTGTCTATCAAAGGAGTGTGTGCGAACCGTTACCTTGCTATGAAGGAAGATGGAAGATTACTGGCTTCTGTAAGTAATGTTTTCTCTTTTCATACTTTTTTAAAAAAAAATTTAGCTTTTATTGCTATGAATTTACTAGTATTGGTATTATTAAATCTTTATTAAGGGTTTTACAGGTATATCATTTTATCTTCACATTCATCCCTTAAAATAGAGTATTATACTCTATTTCACAGAGGCAAATACTGAAGTTCTGAGGGTGTAATAAAGTAACCAAGAAAACACAGGTCACATGAGGCAGAGCCTGGATGGCACGCCAGGAGGGCATGCCAGGCAGTCTTGACTCTAGAGCAGGAACTCTAATTCACTGCATTTTACTGCCTTTGCTGCAAAGCTATTAAACTATAGTCTTATTTTTAAATTTTTAATAAATTTATTTACTTTTGGACGCATTGGGTCTTCGTTGCTGCACAGGCTTTCTCTAGTTGCGGTGAGCGGGGGCTACTCTTCGTTGCAACGTGCAGGCTTCTCATTGCGGTGGCTCCCCTGTTGTGAAGCACGGGCTTCATAGTTATGGCACGCAGGCTCAGCAGTTGTGGCTCTAGAGCGCAGGCTCAGTAGTTGTGGTGCACAGGCTTAGTTGCTCCACGGCATGTGGGATCTTCCTGGACCAGGGCTCGAACCCGTGTCCCCTGCATTGGCAGGTGGATTCTTAACCACTACACCACCAGGGAAGTCCCTAAAACTATAGTTTAAAAAAAATCTTTATATTGTGTAGTTGTCTGAAGATCACTGGGATGGACATAAAATTTTGAGTATGAGTTTTTAAGCTTATTTCAAATATGACATAGAAACACTTGCCATTTAGAGTACTATAAAATAGAGACAATAATGATTGTATCTCAGAGTTTTTGTGTGGACTAAATAATTTATATCGTGCCAAAATCAGGGTCTTATACATAATAGGTCCTCAAAATTGTTACTTCCTCATGTTACTTCTCATTTATATATAAGCTCATTAAGGGCAGGGACTTCTCTTTTTTTTTTTTTACTTTTTATCACACTACTCCAGGGTCCTTGCTGCTGGCTAGTATTCTTTCCATTAATACAGGCTCCCTGTCAACTTCACCATTATTATTACAACCAGGATTGTACGTCTGTTGAGCAGACACTGTGTGGGGAATGACGCAGGGAAGCAGATCAGTATAAAAGACACAGATTGTACTTCTGTCTCATTGGGGGAGTAGATAAGACATGTACCTAAAAGTGTGTGTATATACAAACCACAGCCATAATACCAATACCAGTAGCCAGTTATATAGCACTTTATAGCTTTCCCCACAGAATGGATCTAATAGTACTGAGCAGTTGTGGTGTTTTGAGCTTAGTTTTTGAATTTTTTTCTGAGTGAAGATCTTTGGATTTCTTTTTAATTAATTTTTTATTGGCGTGTAGTTGATTTACGTTGTGCTAGTTTCTGCTGTACAGCAAAGTGAATCAGTTATACATACATCCACTCGTTTTTAGATTCTTTTCCCATATAGGTCATTACAGAGTATTGAGTTCCCTGTGCTATACAGTAGGCCCGTATTAGTTATCTACTTTATACATAGTAGTGTGTATATGTCAACCCCAATGTCCCAGTTTATCCCTCCCCTTTTCCCCCCGATAACTATGTTTGTGTTTTACATCTGTGACTCTATTTCTGTTCTGTAAATAAGTTCATTTGTACCATTTTTTTAGATTCCACATATAAGTGATATCATATATGTCTTTCTCTGTCTTCACTTAGTGTATAATTTCTGTGTCCATCCATGTTTTTGCAAATGGCATTATTTCATTCGTTTTTATGGCTGAGTAATAGTCCATTGTGTATATATTTGCATCTTCTTTACCCATTCCTGTCGCTGGGCACTTAGGTTGCCTCCGTGTCCTGGCTGTTGTAAATAGAGCTGCAGTGAACACTGGGGTGCAGGCATCTTTTCAAATTACCGTTTTCTCCGGATATATACCCAGGAGTGGGATTGCTGGATCATATGGCAGCTCTATTTTTTTGTTTCTTAAGGAACCTCCATACTGTGCTCCATAGTGGCTGTATCAATTTACATTCCAACCAACAGTGCAAGAGGGTTCCCTTTTCTCCACACCCTCTCCAGCATTTATTGTTTGTAGATTTTTTGATGATGGCCATTCTGAGTGGTGTGAGGTGATACCTCATGGTAGTTTTGATTTGCATTTCTCTAATGATTAGTGATGCTGAACATCTTTTCATGTGCCTATTGGCCATCTGTATGTGATCTTTGGATTTCTGAAGGGACTGAAACAGACTTACAGAGAAAAAGAATATTCAACCATCTGATTGATCATCTGACAAAGATATATTTATGTGATTTTTGTAGGATAAATAAGTCTCAGTGTAGTGGTGCTCTTTTTATGTAACTGAATAAATTTTAGAATCCTCTTCAATAGCTAGTATTTTTTGAGTGTACAGTATACTAGATACCATGCTAGGCATTAGGGTTATAAAATTGAATACAAAATGGCCTGTGCCTTTAATAAGTGACAATCTGGGGAGGCAGAAGTGTAAATAAGTATTCATAATAATGTGTAAGGGGTGGCTTCGGTGTGTTCTTCTATATGTTGCATGTATGCATAGTAATAAAGGAAAAGGGAGCGATTAAACTTGTCTAGATTGGGAAAAATGACCTACCAAGAGGATTTGACATAATGCAGAGGAAGGAGTTTATCAGGCAGTTCGGGAACAGAGGAATGGAGATCAGGATATAGATAATTCTAGGACATGGCACAGGCATGGATGCGGAAGGCTTACTAGGGGTTTCTCCAGAATTACAATTCACTCCTGCTGGAGTGTAAGGTGCAAAGGCAACAGAAGGTAGAGGGGAAAAGACGAGGCTGGAGAAGCAGGTAAACTGCCTGCTGAAGTACCTGATAGCACCATGCTGCTCTCAGCAGTGGGAAGCCATAAAGCGTTCTAAGAGACACATGAGATTTGAATCAAGAAAGAGCTCTCTGGCAGTAGCGCAGAGGATGGATTTGAGGGGTCCAAGGCTGGTGGAGACAGGCCAGTTAGAAGGCCATGGGAGTAGTCCAAGCAAGTGATGATCAGAACCTGGCAGTGACGGGATGAAGAGGATGGAGTAAAGCGTGAGCACTGAGGCTGACCCGAGTTACGAGTAGAGTCGAGGAAAGTGTCAAAGATGACATCCAGGTTTCTAGTTTGGATGAGGAGGTAGATGAGAAAGGGGAAGACGAAAAGAGCAAGTTCTGGGAAAAGGTAAGACAGGTTCACATTTAGTCTTATCTAGTTTGAGGTGCCTAAGAGAAATTCAGGTGAAGATGTTCACTACATAGGTGGAGTTAGGGGTCTGGAGTTTAGAGGAGAGGTGTCGTGTTGATATATAGATTTGGGTGTCATAAGCACATATGCGGTGGCTAAAGCAGGGGAAATGGATGAGGTTTCCTAGGCAAAAAAAACGTAGCTATGAAAGGCTGACTACTTGGAACTTTCACTTCTTCCACTGTTTTTTTTTTCTACCAGCCTGTTGTCATCTCAAGGGATGATGTAATACTTTGGGAATCTACTGAAGTAGCATTTAAAATATTTCCAGGACAGTGAATCAATGGGTAATTTTGGATGACCTTGACCTTGTAGAGAGAAGAGGGGATAACCCTACTCTTCTCACCTCAGGATGTAACAAAACACAGTGTGAATCACTTTGTCTCCTGCAATAGTGTTGACTTGGCTACTGTCAGACAGTAAAGGTGGTGGAGGAAAGAAAGTAAATACATACAACATTTGCTTCTGTCTCAACTATGGACAACTCTAGTCAAATTGGCACTAGTCAAAATGGTTTTAAAGCTCTAGACTTTGCTATGTCTGTCTTGTGACTTCAGATTGTTACCCTGTGGTTTTCCACTTAAAGAGATTAGAAGATCCAGTAATCTGGTAATCATGGTGGCCCTGTAAGATAGTCATTGGAGGGGTTATCTTGAGAACACAGGCTGGAACACAGGTTCATCTGTAATGATAAAAATAATTGTCAAAAGTGATGAAAACAGAAGCTACTCTACCTTATTTATTACATTTTTTTTTTTAATTGAAGTATAGTTGATTTACTATGTTGTGTTAGTTTCTGGTGTAGAGCAAAGTGATTCAATTTTAAATATATATATTTTTCATATTCTTTTCCATTATAGGTTATACGAGATATTGAATATAGTTCCTTGTGATATATACACTAGGACTTGTTGTTTATTTTATACATAGTAGTTTGTATCTGCTAATCCCAAACTCCTAATTTATCCCTCGCTGCTCTTCCCCCTTTGGTAACCATAAGTTTGTTTTCTATGTCTGTAAGTCTGTTTCTGTTTTGTAAATAAATGTCAATTGACATTTAGGTTGAGAAGTTACTCTACAGTGAGTCTTTGAAACTACTGGAGTCTGTAAAAGAGGAGACAATTTAAGACACTAGACCTAAAACCTGAGCTGTCTTCTCATTCTTAGAGAATTCTCTACAAGTTAGAATTCAGAGAATTCTGACCTCTTCTCTTGGCACATAGGCATTAAGCTTCCCAAACTGTTGATTCTGTACCATCAGAAGCATAAAATAAACACATAAAACAATAAAATAAAACAGTGTTTCCTTAGCTAAGCAGGACCTTTCACAAGATTAAGGTCACAGCATTCTATTTAGTCTTAAATATATTTCTGTCCCCTTGGATGTGTGTTAATTCTTCCAGATACAACAGATTTCCTTCAAGCTGGTACAGTAAGAGTTAATTTAGCAATGCTCAGAAATTTATCACAAACTCTGTAGGGACAATGCTACAGCTGTTACACATAAATGGAATATTCAGGATTTATCAGTTTTCTTTGAGGAAAGGCACCAGCCAAGATCCAGTTGTTCCAGCTCCTGTCACTGGATCTATTCCATGCCAAGGTCATGAGTCAATCTCTAGTCTTACCATTCAATTTGTGTGGCTCGCTGCCTTGCCTCTTCAGCAGCAATCCTCTTTCAGATTAGTCTGGGTGGGCTGTGTCAATTTTCAGATGAAAAAGTAAGTGTCCCTAAAACAAGGGACACTTACCCCCAAACCAAGGAGGTGGTGTTGATTCAGGAAGTGGCATATTTTCCTCTGAGTCAGATCCATAGGCACTGAGCTGTCAACAATAGCAACTTTCAGGCAAGAAATTAAAAGTCTTGACCCTTGGCTATTAATAGCATCTGTTCCACTGTTTAACAGGTTGAGATGAATCACTGATGATGAAAGACACTGTAGCCGGGGATGTCAGCAGGGACCTCACTCAGGTGACAATGGGAAGAGACAACTGGCATGTAAAAAAGAAAAACAAACCAAAACAACTTTGGGATAAGTCCAGTGTTGTGACCAGTAGCCATCATTTGGGGATGCAGATGTTCCTTATTACCTAGAGACACTGGGGTTTATGAACTTGCATTTGCCAAAGGCATAATTCTTCCCACTCTTCTTCTACAGGGCCCCACCCCATTTCAGACTGCTATGTTATGGCACGTCCCTGGGTTCTTCTGCATTTTATCCTGTGTGCGATTCCTACACTGATTTGTAAAACATTATAGTTTCCCCTCAGAAAGAAGAGCATGCTGGATAATAACACATTTTGGTTTCTAAGAGTCAGGTTAGGTTGATTACTACCAGTTGAGAGTATTAAAAAAGACTCAGAGTAACTATATTTACCTGCCAAAGCCTAAATTTGGAGGCTGAAGTTGAGTAGTTCTTTAATATACAACAGACTCCGTATTCCATTCCATAGCAAAATAAATTTTGTTGCTATGAACAACAGAAGCCCAGGACAAATATTAGGATCTATGATTTCTTCTATGTTCAAAAATTGCATATAATGAGGTTAACTGTAGTCTTAAGTTTAAATCATCGAAGAACCTCAGTGTTAGCACTGGTATGAAAAAATCTGCCTGGTCTTTAGCTGCTAGAAAGTTGCACATTGTTTTCTATATTATGCGACAGATTGTGATAACCTAAACAAAATAATTCAGTAAGTATTAGAATGTGTGTGATCTGTGTTGATCCGTAAGAGTCAAATATGCAAAAGTTATGTATCGTATCTGAGAATATATATTTAATTACTGTAAAAGTAAATTTTTTTTTACTTATCGAATAACTTTCTTACTTGAGGGGAAATGAAACTTAGAGATTTTTGAGGGTTCACTTATACAGAATGGTGATATATACTGATTAAATTTGTCAGAAAATGCAGTAAAGAAGAATATCATTTTTAAGAGATAAAATACTAGATTAAATGCAAAGGTTACTGCTTAATAAGAATTATTGCTTCTTTTAGAAGCAATTTATAAAATTTATAAAATTTTACATAAGCTACATATATATTACAATATTAAGATTAAATTTAAACTTTTTACAATTTGTGTCTTAGTTTGTTTTGAAATAGTCAACACTGATACTTACACATCATGTCTGTTTTTAATTCTCAGAAGCTGTGTAAGCAAAAGCATTCTTGGACTCATGTTGAGCAAACTCTCTCATAAGCCAAAACTGCAAAATCAAAGTACTGTAAAAGAATAAACAATCCAAAAAACAGAGCATGGGGGAGTGAGCATAAGGGTCAATCTAACATTTAGCAGTGCACGAGAATTCTGAGGCCAATACATAAGGACAGGGGATGGTGGGGGACGGCAGGGGGAGGAGAATTTACTCTAGTTCTTTTCTTATAGTATGCCAGGGCTTTAAGATTGTTTTAAAGGCTTAAAAATTGTTAAAGATTGGGAGGGATCTTAAAGATCATCTAACCCAGTCTTATTTTACAGATGAGAAAAGTAAGGTTCAGAGCGGTTAAGTGGCTCACTCAAAGATACAAGATAGTCAGGGATCAAGGCAAGACTGGAACCCACGTTTCCTGGCTCATAAAGATCCTCGCAGATGTTGTTAGGATAGTCAATGGGCCAACTGGCTTAGTTTCCTCAGGGACTAAATTAGTCCATAAAATTAGACTATATTCTGTATTTCAGTACTTAGGCTGGATTTTCCTTGGTCTTAGTTCCTTTGTTCTTATTTAGATTTTGCAGTGCCATTGAATGGTATTTTTACTGTAACCTATATAAAAGTTTCATTTATTCATTAATTTAGTAAATATTTATTGATCACTATGTGCCAGGCACTGATATAGCAATAGAATAGAAGAAAAACAACAGAAGAAAATCTCCACCCACCTGGCATTTATAGTATGGTGAAATAAAGTGGATATGTATATATAAATAAATGATCTGTATTTGGATGTTGTAGAGCACAGAAATGAATGAGATGCTTTTATCCCTCATAGTGTAACTAGAGTTACTAAATTCAGTTACTTGAGATTCTTTTTTTGTGGTCATACTTGTAGCCCTAAAGTCAGGTTTTTTAAAAAATAAATGTTGATTTTAGAATAGTAATAGGTTTACAGAAAAGTTGTGAAGATGCAGTACAGAGAGTTTCTGTACACTCCACACCCAGCTTCTCCTATTAACATGATACATTAGTATGGTACACCTGTCATGACTAATGAACCAATATTGATACATACATCATTATTAGCTGAAGTTCACACTTTATTCATATTTCCTTAATTTTTACCTCATGTCCTTTTTCTGTTCCAGGATACCACATTTAGTCATCATGTTTCTGTAGTCTCCCTTAGATCATGACATTTCCTTAGACTTTCCTTTTTTTGATTACTTTGACAGTTTGAGGAGTACTGGTCAAGTATTTGTTAGAAGGTCTTTGAGTTTGCCTGATGTTTTCCTCATGATTAGACGTGGGTTATGAGTGTTGGGGAGGTAGATCACAGAGGTAAAGTACTATTTTCATTGTATCGTTTCAGGGAACATGCTTATCACTAATAATATTAACCTTGGTCAGCTGGCTGAGGTAGTGTTTGTCTCCACTGTAAAGTTACTGCTGTTTTCCCCTTTCCATACTGTATTTGGAAGAAAGTCACTATACACAGTCTACATTTAAGAGATGGGAGTCGGGGCGGGGGAGGTTTATGCTCCGTCTCCTTGAGGAGGAAGTATCTGCATACATTATTTGGAATTCTTTTGTATGAGAAACAACTTCTTTTATTTAGTTAATCATGTATATCAGTATATATGTATGGATATTTATTTTGTACTTTGGGTTATAATCCAAAACTGTATTTGTTGTTCACATTGTTTCAGCTTTGGCTCTTGGGAGCTTCTTCATTTGGCTCCTGTATTCTTTGACATACCCCAGTCAATGTGGGGTTTTTTGAGCACTTCCTTATTTCATGTCCTCTAAGAGTGCTCCAGTCTCATCTTGTATATTCCCTACTCCAGCCCGGAATGAGCCATTTCTCTAAGGAGGCTTGGTTCCTTCTACTGGAAAATGGCATCAGAAACCAAGATCTGGGCGTGCTTGTTGCTACCGAGGTGTGTCTGCTTCCAGGCCCTCTTATCTGACCGAGCAAGGAATATAGGCATATACCAACCTGGATATATATATATATATACATAACTATAAATATTTCTACATTTAACCAAAAAATGAGTACATACTGATGTTATCCAACCCTAATCCAACAGTATCACATGAACCATTTTAGCCTTCCCTGCTGCCTTGTCTGTAACTACCCACTCCAATAGTGAGAAACATGGTTCCTACCATTTCCTAGGGTCAGTTTTTCATTATGTATAAATATCTCACATCAGTTTACTTTTTTTGAAATTTCAAAGTAAATTAAATATATAGGCAAAATACAAATCAAACTATTTAAAATGTTGATTATGCTTTTTCAAACTCTATTTGATTCTTTCCTATTCAGATGCCCCTACAAGGGGTCAAATTTCCAGCACCATCTTTAAAATCATTAGTATCACCGTTATCAGTATCAACAAATGGTTATTGTGCCCCTTATATAGGACCATAAGCTAAGCTAGTTCATGTGGATAATGTTCAGGCAAGTCTTGAGGTGTGGCCCACCACTGATGCATGACAGATTTATATTACTCTCATACATGTACATCTACATTCATTTTTTAGATTCCATACCTTTTAGAAGTGAGAATATGGCTTATTGGAATTATTGTAACTTAAAACACTTCTCAGCATTCCAAATAAATTAGTACTTTTCAAGTTCCAATTCTGTGGTTATTAGCATTAGTAAGAGGGAAAGAAGGTTAAGTGATTTGTCTCTTGCAGAGTATGCGCTCAGTAAACACTCTTTATCTCCTTTAGGACATCTGATATTTATCTCAAACTCAACATGTCCAAAACTGAATTCCTAATCTTTATCTATAAAACCTGTTCCCCCTCACAGCTTTCCCCATCTCAGCAAGTCCATCATCTAGAACATAAACTTCAGTGCCACCCTTGATTCCTCTATATCTTACACCACACATCTGATGTGTCAGGAAACTGTGTTGACTCTACTTTCAGAATACATCCAGAAGCAGACAGCTTCTTACCATCTCTGCTGCTACCAGCATGGTCTGAGTCTCCCTCTCTGTCTAGGTTACTGAGCAAGCCTCTAATGGGTGTATCTGTGTCTGCATCTGCCTTTGGCCCAGAGTAATCTTGACAGCCAGAGTAATCCTGGAAAAATGTCAGATCATGCTCAAAAGTCTACAATGGCTTTTCAGTTTCTCAGGATAGAAGCCAAAATACTTACAATAGCCTATAAATCTCCTATCTCATTACCTCTCTGACTTCATTTCCTTTCCCCTTCAAACCCTCTGCTTCATTTCCACTGGCCTTGCTGCCCTTCACACTTTAGGCATGATCCTGTTGTAGGGATTTTACACTGGCTTTTCCCTGTCTGCTTGGGATGCTGTTCTCTGGTATCTGGAGGGTTAACTCCAGCTCCTTCAGGTTTTTGCTCAAATATCACTTTCTCAGTGGAGCCTACTGTGGCCGTGCTATTTAATACTGCAGCCTAATCTGTACCCACACCATCCCCCATCCCTCTTATCCTCTCAGTTTTACTTTTTCCCATAGGATTTATCGTATTTTAGCGTACAATTTATTCAGTTATGCTTACTGCTTATTTTGTGTCTCCCCCAGTGAGAATCTGACCAGCACAAAGGCAGGGATCTTTGTTCAGTTTTGTTCACTGATGTATCCCAGTGCCTAGAAGAAAAAAATTACGTTAAATGAATAAATGCATTATTTGAGCTGTGTGCTTTCTGTATCCCAAAATTATTCTTAAATTTAAAAAAATAAAGGAAAATAAAGGAAAATGTAATTTGATGAAAAGGTGTCAGATGGATACATGGGCAAAGGGTTATCATTTATTTTTTTGGAGTATAGTTGCTTTACAATGTTGCATTAGTTTTTGCTGTGCAGCAAAGTTAATCAGCTATACGTATACATATATCCCCTCTTTTCTGGATTTCCTTCCCATTTAGGTCACCACAGAGCACTGAGTAGAGTTCCCTGTGCTATACAGTCGGTTCTCATTAGTTATCTGTTTTATACACAGTAGTGTATATATGTCAATCCTAGTCTCCTGATCTATGAGCCTTGAGTTTTAGATTCCTCATTTGTTAATGAGTATATATGATACATTATGTCAGAGGATTGTTGTGGTATTTATATAAAATGATATGCATGAGAGCAGTCAATAACCATGAATTAAGGGATTTCCCAGCTCCTGGGCCTATATAAAATAAGGCTTGAAGGCAAGGTACAATTTGTTGTAAGCCTTTAGGAGCTACTTACCCACTTCCTCTGTGATGTCCTCTGAAGATCTCCTTTTCTCTTAAGTTTGAAACGGTGAGCAGTTAAACATTGAGTATAGGAAAAAAGCTCTGTGAATATGTTTATAAAGGTTAAAAAAATTACACTGCATCAGTTTTTAACAGGATTATTGACATCACAACCAATGAAGATGATTTGTAAACTTAGGATGGAGAGAACTGAAAATTGCTTAAAATGGGATGTTAGATGCATGCTTTTATTGAGACTGAATTTTGGCTCTACTACCCATTAAAAAAATGCAGTTTGTTTTCAAGTGCACATCAGCTGTTTAGTAACCTTACATGTCTGAATGTTCAGCACAGATGCACAATTTCCTTCTCTCCCCTGTGTTAAAAAGGTACAAGTAACCTCTGTTTAAAAAATAAAAAAACAAACTTGTGGTTTCCATAATGTATCAATATTATCCACTTAATCCCCGGTACTATTTCTTTTCTCTAAAATACTAGCAACTGGCTCAGAAGGCAAATATTACTGGCATGGTATGTATCCCAGTTGGCCAAGCATTATAGGGAGTGCTAACTAGCAACGTGGAGCACCCTGTAGGCTGACTGAACACCAAAAAATGAGCATATCAACGTCCTGAGGATAACTGACTGATGTGGTTTAGGTCTATTTCTGGGAAATTAGCCCATGAATCTCAATGCTGACCTTTCATGTTATCTTTATGATTACATGACTTTTCCTTTCACTCTTTACTTTTCGACTCCGGACCTTAAACCTGGAATAGAGAAAGAGGAAGATTTTTATTGGTGGCACTAAAAAGTGACAAGATAAAGTAAAACAGGTTAACGTCAGTTAACAAAGGAAGCACAATAATTTCACCAAAGGTAGCAAGTATTGGCTACAGAGTATCTGTGCCACTGTTATTACATTTGAATCTCTTTGAAAATCATGAGACAGTCCTGGGTATCGTATAGCTGGGTCCTTGTGCAATGTATGCTGCTTTGTAAGGCTACCTGTGATTTATTTGCACTTAAGTTCCTTTCTTAGTAAGTTACAAAAAAAAAATGAGCAAACTAGATAAGTTTGCATTTCAGTTTTTAAAAGTTCAGTTAACAGTAGTCAAAACATGAAAGCCAAGTAAATATCCAGTAAAATTCTTATCTCTAGAAGCCGACTACAGGAGCTATTAATCACTTTTAGGTCTTTCTTGTTACTGGATGTATGTCTCTTTTGGAGACCACTGAAATCTATGTTCATGGGATGTTTCAAGTCTGAGCCAGTGTGGTTCCTACACCACCTGTGTGCTCCTACTGCCTAGCACCTGACCTGTCCGTCCTGGGGCTGGAGAATGGGTCCTTGGACTGCTCCTCTGAAGAAATGTGCTTGAAACTGTCCTGCTGATACGCTGTGTTCCTGTCCTGTGTCTTTCTGCAGACTCAGATTGTGTCAGATTTTGGCCTGTTGAGTCTCACTACTTCGATCGTCCTGCTGAACCCAAAGCACTGTGTACTGTCATTAAATATTTAACATGAAAAGTATGACAACAACTACTAATTTTTCCTTTGTTTTTCAGAAATGTGTTACAGACGAGTGTTTCTTTTTTGAACGACTGGAATCTAATAACTACAATACTTACCGGTCAAGGAAATACTCCAGTTGGTATGTGGCACTGAAGCGAACTGGGCAGTATAAACTTGGCCCCAAAACAGGACCTGGGCAGAAAGCTATACTTTTTCTTCCAATGTCTGCTAAGAGCTGATCTTAATGGCAGCATCTGATCTCATTTCATATACCTCATGAAAGAAGAGGTATATTTTAGAAATTTGTTGATGAAAGGAAAAGAAAAATGTATACAGCTATCTGCTTAGTTTACGTAACTGGTCAGATAACCTTTTATCTAACAGTAAAATATTTAACCATTGCCTTAGTAAAACAACAACAACAAAAATTCCTGGAAAATGCATAGACTTCCACTTTTTATATAGAATTTGCCTTTATCCAGTGAAGCTTACTTACAGCTACAATCTTTTTCATACATTTGCTTCATTTGAAAAGAGGCTTTTAAAATGTGCATACGTACAAATAAGTTTTCTTCACGGAAATCATAGACATTAGAAAATTTAAGTCAGATATTTAGTTAACCCAAATGTCCACTACTTCTTATAATACGGCACACATTAATCTACAGGTACAATTTACTTAAACATTTTAAAACCATGTAAATATAAATCTAATCCATGCCTGTCATAGTTTTATAACTGTCTGGCAGTTCCTTGTGATAGATTTTATAGAACAAGCCTGTGTAAACTGCTGGAAGTTCTTCCACGGTCAGATCAATCTTGTCAAACCCTTCTCTGTATCCATACAGCAGCAGCCTAGCAACTCTGCTGGTGATCGGAGTTGTATTTTCAGTCTTGACTAGGTCGCTGAGATCCATCCACTCACACCTTAAGCATTCACGCTGGCAAAAATTTATGGTGAATGAATATGGCTTTAGGCGGCAGATAATATACATATCTGACTTTCCAAAAGCTCCAGGATGGGTGTGCTGTTGCCGAATACTCAGGAGGGACCTGAATTCTGACTTTATACCAGTCTCTTCAAAAACTTCTCGAACTGCTGTATCTCCTACATAGAAGAAAATGTACAAATCAATAAGGATCACATTTTTAGGAATTTAATCATCAAAGATTTTCAAGAAGCATTTTCTAAATGCTCAAAAAGCACAATTTTACCCTAAGAAAATAAAGTTTTCAATGTAAACTCTTTGCCTTACTGGACATCCTGAAGTACTGAAGTATTTTCTTACCAATGTATATCTAAGAAGCTTTTGAAATACTGAATATTTCTTTGGCTGCTACTTGCAGGCTTACCCACTTATATATATATATATATTTTGGGAGTCACATTTTAAAAAATTCTTCCTGCTTTATTTCCCCAGAGGTGAAAACATAGGTTGCAAAGCTGCAGTTAATATTCCTACGTATTTTTTCATTATTATCCTGTTCCTGATTACCCATCAAAGCTGCCTAAATTTATAAACATCAGAATTGAGAAAAAGTGATCCACTCTTCTTTATAAAAGTCTGGAGAGCTACAGAAGGTACTGAACTATGAAATGATTCAACTCTCCCCTGGTCTCTGCTGGGACTGTCAAGCCTCTGAAGTCATAGAGCTGTGAGTGGAATCCCACCATGGTTAATTTTTGGCATTTTCTTTGTTTCCTGCATTTCAAAGAGCTTGGATTCATTCCTCCAACAGCAAAATGCTGCAGTCATTTCATCAGAAGTTTTCAAAAAACTTGCAATTTACAGAATTTTATAATACAACTAGGGTTTTCGCGTTTTATAAGGTTGATTTTTCAATAATATGCAAATTTCTGGGACAGGATTTTTATTGCCAATAACTTATTTTTGTGGCTGCTTTTTCTAAATATCCAGATGAAACTCCTACATGGGATTTCTCTAATTTTATGATGCTCTGTCATTGTCTCCCAAAGTGTTTTATGAGAAGCCCCTAAAAAAGCTGCCTTCCTTGCCTATTTGCTGGGAAGCTTCACAATTGCCACAGGTACAAATTTTTGTTCAACTACCCTTTAATGCCTCCATTTTCTTGTTTGTCAAATTGTCAATTATATTTGTCTTCTTAGTAGTCCTACTAGTGAGGAATAGGCAAGGAAGAGCAAGTCGTTGAAAGAAAAAAAAATGTCTCAAATGTTTTTTCTGATAAACAGCTCTGGAAATATGCACAGGAAAAGTGTTTAATATATAAGACGTTTGTCTGCCATACTTGAATTATATGTGGACTTCCCTTATAATTGAGATTTGCCTTAGGTCAAACATGGTTAGAAATTATATTTTTAAACTGAAAACATAAAAGAAGAATTTATATGTTAAGAAAAGGAAAACTTGCCTTAATAAGAAAGCTAATTTTTAGTAGTATACATGTTTATTAAATTTGTTAAAGATTGTGGCAGTAGTCTTAAATTTTACATGTCATTTGCTGATCTGACTTAAAAATTGTTTAAATGTTTATTTTTATTCTTTAAACACTTTGAAAGATGACCATGGGGGTCTTGTTTAGCTTTTAGCAACACTAATCAAGAGTTTGGCATTTAGTTCCTGAGTCTGGCCTGTTGGTGTGTTACGGAATCACAGGACAGGGCTGGTGAGCGAAATCTGCCCTGCTCAGCAGTCACCACAGCAGTTGATTCAAAATTGGTGCTGCCTGGGTAGTTTGATCCGTTTAATTTGAATCCATGATATTGACTAGACTAAAAACTGAATGGGCAAATAAGCGCTTTTGTATCTAGAAGAACCCCTTCCATCTTAAGATTGAAATCTCTTCTCCAAAGATTTTACCATGAATTTAAAGATTTTTCTATCTAGATAAAGTGCTTTATTCTCCTGTACCTTTATTATTTTAATGTACTGTAAGCTAAATTGAAATAACTGTTTTATAGGTTTGAAGAACATAGGAAAAACCAAGAGGGTTTTGTTTTTATTTTTGCTGGTTGAAAGATATGTTTAAAAACGTCAGTGTTTTGTTTAGTTAAAGGACAATAATGAAATGGAATTTATATTTGTTATTTCTGTTTTCTAATATTTAATAGAATTAGATTGAAATAAAAGGAAAAACTGTGCAGAATATGGGTTTTTCTGGTGTTTGTTTCCCTCTGACTCTGGTACACTGATGAATTCTGATCAGACCCCCCTGCTTTAAAGACCTTTGGCTATGCAGGGATGCTCTTCCTGTCAGTGATAATGAGATTTTTTTCAGGAAGGCAGCTTCTCCATCTTTAACCTTGTACATGTATTGTACTCTTAGGGTATTATATGAAAACCTAAGGATTGCATTCTATTTTGTATATGCCCCCTTAATGTTTTTCCTTTTTTTTTTTTAAGCACTACGGACAATAGTGCTTCATTTACCTAGTAGTATCAAAGAATGAATGATTCCAAACAAATGTGCTTCTCAGTTAACTACTGTTTACTGCTTAAGAGCCAATATGAATGTTTGCACATTTGTGATGGCAGTATACCTAAAGTATATTACATACTTTACTAAAAACAGAGCTTAAAGAAAATAATTTAAATAATTCCTGGATGATCTGGCTTCATCATTAAGAATAATCTACTATTGTACTGTTACAAAATAGAAATGCCCTCTATACATAGTCTTCCAGATCTCTACTGTCAGTTATCATTTCTAGCTGCTTTCAGGGTTTTATCAGTTCTGAGGCAAAGCTTCAATTTATACTACTCCTAGGTAGTATGGTGAATGCCAATTGCTGCTTTTTTCTTACTTCCACATGGTGAGGTGTATATACGATCTCTGAATAGGTGGGTTGTTGTGACAACCACAAACACACAAAAAAAGTAGTGAATTCCTAATAATATGGACTTGAAGTGTTCTGGAGTACACTCAAACCTACAATTATACACATTTGGCTTGGAAATATGTTTCTCCATTTAAATATATCTGAAACTCAGACTATCCATAAAAACTCAAATGAGAAAAGTCAATTCATTTGAGAAGGCAAGACTCAGAAGAGGAAGCTACACAAACCTTCTCCTGTAGACTGCTGTTTGCCCAGTATCAACTGGATGAGGATGTAAAACATAAACTTAACTAGTTCACATGATGTCATATCACATAAGGATAGTGTGAGATAATCAGGAGCTCTAGAATAAATGCCCTTCTCTTTCAACACTTGCACCACTACAAAATCCTTTTTATTTCAACAGAAGGCCTAGCAAACTCTAAGCAAAAGGTCAGTAAGTACCTAAAAAACAAAATTTGCTATGGATATATCTGAATGTAGTGAATTTACTTATAGGATATTAGGAGTTGATTCTATACTATGTATAGGGCATTTTTATTTTTTAATTTGTGGAACATTAAAAAAAATCGTTTCAACTATATATATATATTTAAAATACTTAAAAATAATTTAGGACATTGCCTTCATATAAATGATGGCTAAAGAGACTAGGGGACATACATATTGAGGAAAAAGTCATTGACAAATAATACTGATATGAAATGAGTTGATTTATTATGATAGGGACTGCACTTGACCCAATGGTTTAAGGAATAGGTAGGAAAACTCAGTTTCTATTCTTTCCTTCCTGTAAAATCCTGACATAATGAGCTCAGTAAATTGTTTTAGGAAGTTATCTCTCATTTCAGACTTTCTCATTTGAGACATTTTACTATGCTTTGGCTTTCTGACTATCCAAAATAAACAGTAGATAAAATTTTCATAAACAGAAGAATTATGTCACCACTGTTCTATAATTGACTTTATAAATAATTCTTATTTCACAATTTATTTAAAAGTTACTCTTCATCCTTGTGTGATAGAATGCTCAAGAATTTGTTTTATCATAGTTTAATTCCAACAATTTTAGTTATATTCAAAATAACCCTTAATGCTAAACTTGACTGATGTACATCCAAAGCTTTTCATTTTCAAGCAAATTAATCTAGAAGCAGTCCTAAGCAGAAAAACAGGAGTTATGCTCCTAATGGTATTATTTATAATAATGAAATAAGTTGTAATATTAGAAGTTTTGCTGCTAATTTTATATCATCCCTGAAGTAACTTCACTGAAATTTTCTGACTTAGCCTAAACCAATTAGAAAAGTTAAAATCTTATTCTCAGCTCTACAGCAAGAAAGTAAACATATGAATTTCCTCAACATTTTCAAGTCAATTAAAGATATGTAATATACACACCAATATCTTCTCCAGGCTCTGACAGGCCTCCTGGAAACTTCCACATATTTTTCAACTGCAGTATAAAATCAGAAAATAAAGTTAACATACCTTTTATTCACAAACATACACAAACACACACGGATGCCACAAAATTTACTCATAATTGGTCAAGGTGGTTGAGAATTTATTTTTTGGTTAATTATACGCAAATTTTTTTCAGCTTCACTTCCTCACGCCTCCCTTCTTTTTAGGGATAACTGGTGACTTGTGAAACCTTTTCCCACCTTTTTCTTCAGGAACTAGAAGTGGTTTTGTTTGGTTAATGTGATAAATTCTGTATGAGTGAAACAGTGGGGGGGGGAACATCTACTGAATTTGTGTAGTTAAAAAAATTTTGCTGCTAGTTTATTAAAAAATAGAGGAATCTTACTGATGCTGCTATAAATAAGTAGAAAATACAGTATAAATTTAATCACTAAAGTATGCTACTTTTAATTTTCACATTTACTTTCTGTATTGTGTCTAATCAGATATGTTCATCTTAAGATTTCTCTTATTCTCTGTGTTAATGATTTTATGTACAAATGTAACTGCTTTTCATGGGAAGTGTGAATAAAATTGATTAGTTTAAGTTTGTGGCTTTTTGTATATCATTTCTTTTTTTGATGGGGAGGGGCAGGTGGGAAGATCTGATCTAGGAATGGGGATAAATGTGGAAAATTTATTTTAAATAATTCTGCAGTGACATGGGACAATATTCTTATGGCTGACACGATTATTTTTTCCTGTTAGGATTCTGTTGTATCAATCCATCACCATGATAAAAGCTGAAGAATGAGAAATTATGACATCCTCATAAAGGTACTGCAGCTTGGAGCCAGTACCCCTCATACTCTTCATTCATAAAACAAGTTTATGGACCTTTACTGGTATGCTTTGTGACCCACTCATTTCCTGCGCAAGAGCTTCTTAAAGAATGTGTCATTTCCCAACTATGCTAGGTTGGAGCCCAGTGGCATGGTTCCCAGAGTTTCCACAGACTTGATTATGTGGGTACAGAATTGAGGCTTACCACCCTTCTGTGTCTGGCTCAGACTTGAGATTAATTTATAAAGCATATTATGTTTTACTTTTTTAATGTAGAAATATATCTCTTAAGAATATCTCAACATTAAATGTACTGTCTTTGGGGTTCCATTTTGAAATTGTTCCAGAAGCAATGTTTCTACAAAAACTATGCAGTCTTTTGTCTGCTAGTATATTAAACTTCACCACCATAAAATTATTTCTAACAAAAGATATAATAGGGCAAACAATTCTCCAAAACAAAGTCAACTTTTAAAAATCTTTACCTAGACCTGATTATAAATAATTGGAAACTGTTGATTAAATTTGGAGATAGGAACTTATTAGAAGGGGAAAATGCTAGCTATAAGGATTGAAAACAGCTCACACACATTTGATTTTGATTATTTCATAAACCTTAGGTATGGAAAGATTATTTTTATGCTGGTGATTAGTTTGTGATATTTTCTGGCATCAATTAGGTTTAAAGAGCTTATTTTAAAACAGCTTCCTCCTCCTCCCCAAAAGCTTGAGCTTACAGTTAGTTCTAAGTGGTAGGTTGAGAGGCCTAAGTTTGAAAAACCTGGTTAATATTGTAGATATGATAGATCAGTGGAGGGACAAGTAGGTCTTCTCACTTTTTTTTTTAACGTTAAAAAATACTCCCACTAGCTGGGTTTAGCAATATAATAAGTAATAATAATAAATATTACTAGGTAATGTATATTGAATGTCCACCATGTTCCAGATACTATGCTAAATGCTTTAATAATTATACACATTTAAACTTTATAGTAACCCCACAAGAAACTATTACTGTTCCCATTTTAATTTTTTTCCATTTCTTTTTTTATTGAAGTATAGTTGATTTACAATATTGTGTTACAGCAAAGTGTAAAAGTGTACAGCAAAGTGATTCAGTTATACATATATGTTTTTCAGATTATTCTCCATTATAGGTTATTATAAGATATTGAATACAGTTCCCTGTGCTATACAGTGAATCCTTACTGCTTATTGTTCCCATTTTAGAAGTGATGAAACTGAGGACAAATAGGTTAAATAATTTACCTGGAGTGGCACAGTGTGTAGCAAAACTCACAGTTAAAATCCAGGCAATCTGATTCTAATCATCTTTTAAGAAATTTAAAAAGTTGGTTTGCTATTTTCATACTAATTCTTTACCACTATTTGCTGCTTTTTCGTATATCTTTCGATCTTCAGATCTCATTGGAACATTCTATATAAACCCAACCAGAATCTGTATCCTAGTCTTACATTCCTCCAGGGTTTGTGAATTTGAACTAAAACCTAGTTTGGTATCAAACGTCTTTGTATCTACCTCTTGCCTGTGAGTTCCCTATCAAGAAACGTTTGATTGGCATGAGATTTATTACTCTAATGATTTACTACTACTCTGCTAGTGATTTACTGTTACTCCACTAGTGATTTGCTATTACTCTACTAGTGATTTACTATTACTCTAACACTTCCAGTATATTGTTTCATAGGGGAAAAATTACTGAGGAAGGGGTAAGGTTGGGTTTTGAATATGAACAGTAACCCATAGTTTCTGTTTTCATCCTTGTTCTCCCTTCCAATAAAAGACAAAACATCTCTATGCTTCAAGTGTAAAATTCCAAGATCCTTTTCTCCCTAATCTTAAAAAAAGGAACTTTCCACTCTCTTCTAAAAGAAATACTCTACTCAGACATTCTCTTGCCTCTTTGCTTGTTGGGTCCTACCCAACATTCACATATATGACCCCTCCCTGCTTTGAGTTAGTCAGGTCATCTAGTTCCTGAAGCATATCTGATCTGATTTTTACATACTACAAAAGGCAGTTATCCTTTTAAGTTATAAAAATGTGTGATTTTTTTTTTTTTTTTTTTTTTGCGGTACGCGGGCCTCTCTCTGTTGTGGCCTCTCCTGTTGCGGAGCACAGGCTCCGGACGTGCAGGCTCAGCGGCCATGGCTCACGGGCCCAGCCGCTCCGCGGCATGTGGGATCTTCCCGGACCAGGGCACAAACCCGTGTCCCCTGCATTGGCAGGCAGACTCTCAACCACTGCGCCACCAGGGAAGCCCCAAAATGTGTGATTTTAAAGCATACTCAGAGTAATTCCAGCATATTGTAGAATGGTGAATGTGATGATAAATTTTTCCTATACGTTTGCCAATTATAAATCTGATGTGTTTGTGTGTGTGTGTGCACGTGTGTGTTTGTAGGTGTGAGTGTAAAACAGAAGAGTGTGTAAATGATGTACAGTGGTCCCATCAATCACTGGAACCTCTTTCCTTCCTCGGTGTTAGGAACTGCTAGCCCCAATAGTAAGCATTTTGGATACCAACAAAGGGTATTATTTTTTTAATGCATTCTTCATACTAACAGAGTGTAAGATATTTTCTGTTAAGGCAATTTCAAGTTTAATACCACTGTTTCTTATAAAACCTATCCTGAAGATAAACTCAAGTTTATCTTAGCGTTTCTAGAATGGGTAAATAGGAATGGCTCAGTTTCTGATCCTTTTTCTCACTATTTTTCCAACCCCACAGACATCTTCTGTTTTCCTAAGCAGATGATTCGCTTCAGGATCTTCCCTGGGTGTGGCTGCTGCAATCCTAACTAGGGATTTGTATAAACAGAACCCCCCAAAGACTATTAATTTCTTTCAAATAGAAATTGTCTAATCTCAAGAACCTAGAACAAGGGTACAGACTTGCTAGCCTCTTCCTTTTGGTTCTTATATTATTTGACTTTATCATTCTTCCCTAACTCAAACTTGGTCAGATGCCTGAGATTTCATTATCTTTTCTTTTCACTGTTCTGGTCTTTAATGCTACTACTCTCACTCTTCAGAATTCAGAGCCACTGTGTTTAGATAAATCCAATTAACTACAATATTATCACTGTTATGCGACAGATGCTACCAGAGATGTCTTAATAAGTTTGTTCATTCATTCAATAAAAATTTACTGAGTGCTAGGTTTAGGGCATACAGAAAATTAATGCACAATATAGCAAGGCTAGTCATTCTCTTTCTCCTTATACTACTGTATTTTTCTTAATAACATTCACCATCACTTTATATATTATTTATTCATTCACTTATTATTTGTATCTTACCTATTTGAATATAAGCTCCAGATGTAGAAACTTTGTTTTGTTCACTAATGTTTACTTAGAGCTTAAAACAGAGCCTACAACATAGTTATGTACAGGAACTCAGTAATGTTTGGCAAATGAATGAATAGGTCCCTACCATTAACTCAGCTCTTTAGCACCTGGTTTACAAGGTCAAGCCACTGTTAGGTCTTTTGTTCCTCAAAATCATGGGGCAGGGACAAAGGAAAGGACTATATGGGTAGGAAAGGAGAAAGGACATGTTTTAAGTATTTCAGCTTTGAGTCTGAGTGTGCATTTGCTCATGCAAAGAAAGGAGAAAAAATGGCTCAGATGTCTGAAAGTAACGCTAATTAGTTATTTACAGCTAATACCTATCATTTATGCTTAAATTCCACCTAACACCAAAATAATTACAGAAATTTTATGATTTAGTCTCACTTTATACTTTTTATTACATTGAGCTATACATTAATACTGTTTTTATATTTTATTGCTCTGTTAGATAGATCTCTGTTCATAACTTAAATCAAAACCCTAAATAAGAGTATCACTTCTATTTAATTCACAAAGAAACCAAAGTCTTATATAATTTGAATTTGTTTCTAGCTTCTGCCAATCCCAACTGCCTAGAAGCACGGTGGGGATCATGATTAGGTTCTGAGCAGCAGTACTTTCTCTTAAAGAACCAATCACTGGCAAGACTGAAAATCAGCAAATGAAGAATCTGGATGCCCAGTGTTCTAGTTTGGAGGTTCTCAAACTTGACCGTGCACCTAAAACACCTGGAGGGCTTGTTAACACACAAATTGTTGAGCGGCATCCCCACAGTTTGATTCATCAGGCCTGGGGGTGGGGCAGGGGTGTGAGAATGTGTGGTTTCTAAGAAGTTGACACTATGATTGTCCCTCAGCTTCAAATTCAGCCTCCGTGCTCTGCCTAGTGATGCTGGAGCTGGGACTCTGCTAAGCAGTTTTGGTCTTGCCAACTAACTCCCTGTTAGGCTCCACCAACAGACTGCAAGGCTGGAGGAGGAAGAAGGGAGCAGCTCCTCCTGTCTGCTTCCTGTGGGCTTCCCATGTGCTTGTGGTTCCTGTATTGCCTCGGCATGCTGCTTCATTCTGGCAGCAGCAGTTCCTTCCCATAGCAACAGCCAAATCCACTTTGCAGTTTCCTAGCATTTCCAACATGAGCTTCATTGTGTCCCCTCCCCAGAGACACCGGCCAGCTGATGCTGGGTCCCAGGCCCTCTGAGTTCAGAGACATCAGCAGCTGAACAGCATTTCTTATTAGAGATTTGATTAGCTATGTGCAGTCCCAAATGAAGGGATGCACAACCTACCAGAATAGTATAAAGATTACCTTAAACTGAAGACATATGAGATACAGCAAGATGCAGAAAGAAGCCTTTTCTGAGATTCCCTTTATCTGATTAAAGGTAAAGCTTTCTGAGGACAAAGCTGCCATAAATCCTTTCTGGGGAGCTTCCAGCCAGGAAGGAAACTAACCTTCAGCACCTGGTGAGAAACTGCATACACAAACTTTATTAGAAGCTGCCATAACTTCTAAAATTACTCTTTATATCCTTCACTTAATCATGTCCCTTTTCTCCATAATAATTTTTCTTCACACACTTTTGTTCTAACCTCTTTTTTTTTTCTTTAGGCCAAATATGTACTGTTTAAGTATCATCGTTGGCAACTGAACTGAATGGAACTGTCAACCTAAACAATAGACAGTGGCATCTGTACTATGTATTAAAAAAAGCGAAAAACTACCTCCCTAAAAAACAAACCCCATTCAAGTGAAGTCTTTTGTATCCTATGCAAAGTATGATAGGCATTGCCATAAAACTACTGACTCCCTCAAAAAAATCCAAGTTTTAATTCCATTTATGTTTTCATCTGCTTTAGTTTAGTGAAAAGATTCCTCTCTAGGCTTAAATTCTGACTCTGCCAATTACCAGTTGTGTAATGTTGAAAAAGTTACTGCAACCTCTCTAAAGTTTTTTTGAAAAATGGAGATAATAACAAATACCATTATTAAATAAGAAAATTTCTGCAGAAGTATTTTGTCATCACAATTATCATTATTTATCTGATTTTATTTCTATTAAATAGCAAAACGATGGAATTAAAATAATTTTGTTTAGCCTGAAAACCTCATCAATTAGGATCACGAATGTGTACTATGATAGGAGAACAAGTGACTTGGAGAATGGTCGAGTGTTAGCAAATGTTTGGTTATGAATTTTTAGTAGGCTAGAAGCCATAGCAGAGCTGGTGCTACACTTTACTTGGGTTTTTAATCCTCTTGAGATATGGCTGTTGGTTCCAAGAGACATCAAATAAACCATTTAGGAACCTATCTAGGGTTAATTACTCAAAAGTCCCCCCAGCTTAAGTATGACCTTCAATTGACCCTAAAGGCAACTGACCCCCAAAGGAAACTTGAGGTGGAGGATTGAAAACTCTCCACTCACATCTTTATAAGCCCATGTTACAGGATGAATGGCTAAAACAATGCCACTGTGGATAGGTCTCTTGGAGTTTTTGTTTAGTCATTAAATCTTGGGTCTCCCTTTGTTTCCTGACTACCTTGGAAAATACTAACAAACATTCCAGAAAACATTAGCAATTATTTCTTTGAAACTAAGATGAACAAAACTAGAGAGGCACTGAATGCAATCACGATTAACTGAGAATCATAAAAGTTTTTAGTCATTTACAGTGGAGTTTAGGCAAATTTAGTATACATAGTTTTGACTATTGCCCTGTTTTAAAAATAAAGCTCAATTCAATTCTTTCCTTTTCAATTGCTGCAATACAGATTGCTCTGGAAGTTTGATTTCTGCAAACTAAAGCTGTTAAATCATTTGTCTTGGAAGGTTTTATAAGGGAAAAAAAAAAAAAAACCATCCCCAAAACATCACGCTGTCTAGGTTTGGAGTAAGACAGGTTAGCCATAACTGCCAGGGAAGCTCCTTCTTTTCTTTTTTTCAGACTGCAAGCCAATTTTTAATATTATTAGTTAGACCTAGGTTTGTTCTCTATGAATTTCCATGTTTTAATAAATGAGTAATTACATAAATAGATTCTTAGTTGGTTGATCCACCAGTCCTGAAAAACTGCTCAGAATGGAGCAATCACATTACTCTGGCTGTCTTTCAGTCTCTGTCAAAGTCCTTAATGAAATTTTATTTGATAAAGTCACTTACGACACAGCGTGCTCTTTTAAAATCTTAAAAGTTTACCCTTTTCTTTCCAAAATACCAAAGTGGTTTAAACCAGGTTATATCTGGTATCTTATCTTACATGTGCATAAGTGTATAGGGAGAATTATAGTATTGGGATATTTCATTTGTGATCATCGAATCTAACTCCTTAATTTCATAAATGGGGCAACTTAGGTTCCCAGGGGCTCACAGATTTGCCCAGAGTTGTATAGCTAGCTAATGACAGGGCCAAATCTTAGAACCCAGGTCTCCTGATCCAATTTTGTTTGTACAACTTCTTATGTCACCTGAGCGTAGAAAAAATTAAATTTTGGTGATACTGTTGCTTCTTTAAATGCAAGGAAAAGACAGTTAAAGGGATACACTTAAAAGACAGTAAAACCTTTTATAATATCTTTAGAAGTAACTTTTATATACTAAGGTATAGATTATTTTTCCAACTTAGCAAAAGAAATTAACCAATTTATGTTACTTATATATACTTGTATACCATATATATATGGTATCTGCCAATAATGTTTGGGCATATCATCTCTCTGCCATACTGCAGAGTTATAATATCCACTTTCAGTCTAACCCAATTTAATTGAACAAAATCCTAAGTAAGTTTTCTCAGACCTTGGGTACTAAATATTATATATTAATACAACCTCCTTTGGCCTAAGGGTAGTTAAGACCTGAATGATAAAATAGTAAAATAATGACTACGGGAACTGTTCTTTTGTAGGTTAGAGTAGGGTAAGATAAGGACCATCTGGTGTTCCTCATAATTTCAAGGCATGTAGGGAAATAGCTGTATGTCTTTGAAATCCTTACTTGATGCTTGGAATTGAATGTGGAGAGAATCAGGGCTTATCACTCTCACATGAAATGAGTTTACTTAGGTTTGGGCTAATTTTTTTTAAGATTACAGACTCTAAAATTAGATTGGTTTTACTACTACGTTATCTGCATAATTTTGGGTAAATAGCCTCTCTGCGTGCCTTTCACCCTATCTCCAATTTCTAGATCTAGCAATTTACCCTATGGTAAAAGGGTAAATAACATAGTATAGTGATAAATAAACAGAGTATAGCTGTCCATATATCATCTTCATCACTGTCACCTCAATCAAAATCTTTCAGTAAACAAAATCTGAATTGTTTCTATGTCAAATCTAAACTCCTCTTCCTGGCTCTCAGGCCCCCTCATAACTAGGCCCTATTTTTACCATTCAGTCTTGCTTCCTACTCACTCTCCGCTCATTACCGTCAAATATACATATATATATATATGTACTCCAATTCAAATATAAAACTTACTGATGGCTAGGCACAATACTACTTTAGGTACCCAATAAAAATCTGTTGAAGATAAAGTTTAGTTTGAGTCAGAGATCCTGCCTTAACTAAAACTTTAACGTTACTTAATACCATGAGAGTGCTTTCAGATAGCGTTTCTGAGAAATGATTGATACTGCTTTCAGCTATAATTATGAATATTAGTTTAAAATTTAAAAACATATATGAGGAGAAAAATCTATGACTCTATCCACCAATATTTACTGAAGTCTCAGAAAGTATCAAAGTAATTATTCTCGTCACTTATACTCCTGAGCATGAAAGCATCTGACCTCTAAGCATGGTACTTCTCTTAAAAACTTCTGTTACTTCTAGTTGCCTATAGTTCTTATTTGGGTGTATGAGGCTCTTTAATTCTGTTCCCAATCTAGCTCTCAAACCAAATATTTTACCATTCCCATCTGTAAAGGAGAGACGGTCCATACAGGCAGACGCTTGGCCCGGGGAGCCCCATTGCCTGCTGGGAAATCTGCTGAGTCAGATAGAGGGGCTGGAGAAGCCTAGACTCTGCTTGTGAGGAGTGTGTGCATGCTGGCTTGCTAACAATCAGGGCAAAAAGAGACCAGCACTGGCGGGTGCCGCCTTGCCACACTTCCCAATCCGGAGGGGTGAACGCCTGGGTCCCGCTTACTCCACACCTCAGCCTGGTGTGAGATAAGGGCAGAGATTCAATCTAGCTGCGCATACAGACTGGGCCGCCTGAGGTGGATCAGCCAAACTGCAGAGACCACTGTCAGTGCACACATGCGGGTGGTGGATCAAACTGAGCAGACACTGTCAGTGCTGCACCGGGCCATGCCACAATTACGTGCAGTGGCTAACTGCCAAATCTCCAAGTCCCTGGGAGAGGACTCGATATAGCTGCACAGAGACAACTTGAAGAGTCTGAGGTGTGGTCTGGGGAGAACCTCGGAGCCTGTGGTAGGTGTGTGGACAGCAGGGGCAGGTCGGCTGCAGCAGACTTGGTCAGCGCATGCATAGGTGGTGCCATAAAAAAGCAGAGTGGCTGGATGCTGCGTCTTGAGCAGACAGGCCCTGGGCAGGAGTACGCAGTGGTACGTTTCCCGTGGGAGTGCTCTGGCTCCAGCTCCACCCACTTCGCACTGCAGGGTGGAGCTGGATGTGGGGCTGGCAGGTCCTGGTAGAGGTCTACCACAGAGGCTGCCCAGGTCCCAGGTGCAGCACAGCAACCTCAATTCCTGCAGTCACAGCCTCCAGCCCCAGCCTACTCCGCACCACAGCCTAGCACTGGGTCTGGGATGAACACAACAGAGAAAGGGACGAGACCATGGGCTGCTTCTGGGCGAAACCGTGGGCAACTACAGGTGCACAGGTTCACTGTGACTACACAGGCCTTATATGCTTCTGCGGTCACCTCCTTTGGGGCAGACCACACACTCAAGGGCAACTGAACCTAACTGCACCCAACCATTAGGGCTTCTTCAACAACTGGGGAGCAGACACTGCCCCCAACAGGGTGGTGACAGCCATGGAGCAAAGAGGAGGCCCTGCTCCTCATCTAGCACAGGTTCTGCACACCACAACACCTATTACAACCCCTATCAATGGGATAACAGCCAGCACACTCTGAAGAAAGAAGTGGCTGGCATCTATACCAAAACAAGCCCTTGCACCAAAAATAACAGACTCACACAGTCTACACAGGGAAACACCCCTTCAAGATCAAAGTAGATAATGGTTTCTCCTAAATTCACGGAGACAGAGAAAGTTAAAAAACAGAGGAACTACTCCCAATAAAAAGAACAAGAGAAATCTCCTGAAAGAACAAATAATGAAACAGACCTCACCAGTCTATTAGACCCTGAGTCCAAAAATGAGGTAATAAAAATGCTTATTTAAGAAAGATTATTGGGACTTCCCTGGTGGCACAGTGGTTAAGAATCTGCCTGCTAATGCAAGGGAAACGGGTTTGATCCCTGGTCTGGGAAGATCCCACATGCTGTGGAGCAACTAAGCCCATGTGCCACAACTACTGAGCCTGCGTGATACAACTGCTGAAGCCCATGTGCCTAGAGCCCATGCTCTGCAAAAGAGAAGCCACCACAATGAGAAGCCCACATGCTGCAACGAAGAGTAGGCCCCACTCACCACAAATAGAGAAAGCCCACATGCAGCAACAAAGACCCAATGCAGCCAAAAATAAAGTTAAAAAAAAGATTATTAATAAAATTCAGATTAATAAAATGAAATTTACTAAGATCATTAATAAAATAAATAATAAAAGTTTATTATTTATTAATAAAATAAAAGACTATTAATAAAATTCAGATCACCGTAACAAGGAACTATAAACTAAAAATGAACCAAACAGACAATTCAATTACTGAGATAAAAACCTATCTAGAAGCAATGAATAGCAGACTAAATGACACAGAAGGAATAAGTAATCTAGGAGACAGAATAATGGCAATCACCCAATCAGAACAGCAGACAGAAAGACAAATGAAAAAAAATGAAAGCAACATACGAGATCTATGGGATATGTAAAGTGTGCCAACCTATGCACAGAAGGAGAAAAGAGAAAAAAGGGTATCAAAAATGTATTTGAAGAAATTATGGCTGAAAACTTTCCAAACCTTAAGAAGGAAACATATATCCAGGTACAGGAAACACAGAGGGTCCCAAACAACATGAACACACACAAAGACATATCATAATTAAAATGGCAAAAGTTAAAGTGAGGATTCTAAAGGCAGCAGGAGAAAAACAAAGAGTCAGTTACAAGGGAATCCCATAAGGCTATCAGCTGATTTCTCTGCAGAAACTCTGCAGGCCAGAAGGGAGTGACATGATATATTCAAAGACCTGAAAGGGAAAAACCTGCAACCTAGGATACTCTACCCAGCAAGATTATCATTTAGGAGAGAAAGAATTTCTCAGACAAGCAAAAACTAAAGGAATTCAGCAATACTAAACCTATCCTAAAAGAAATACTGAAAGGTCTTCTCTAAATAGAAAAGAAGAACCTATAGAAAAAGAAAAACACAATAGGATAGGCAAATATATGAAAGGATTGAAAATTAAATAAGCAAGCACACAGATTTAAAAAACAATTAAAAAATTGTAAAAGTGATTATAACTAAACAGTAAAAGGGTAAGCATGAAGATGCAAAACAGGATATCAAAATCACAAAAAGTGGGGGAGGGGAGTATAAAAATGTAAATCTTTTAGAACGTGTTTGAACTTGCATGACTATCAATTTAAAGCAGATACAGTTATGGGTCAACATACTTGTAAACCAGGGTAGCCACAAATCAAAATCATACAATAGACTCAAAAAAACTAAAAAGAAAGAAACTCAAGCAAACTAAAAAAGAAAACCATCAAATCACAAAAGGAAAAACAAAAAGAAGAAATGAGCCAAAAAGAGCTACAAAAACAACTGGAAAACAAGGTTTTAAATGGCAACAAGTACATACCTATCAATAATTATTTTATGTGTCAATGGACTAAATGCTCTGATCAGAAGACACAGAGTGACAGACTGGATTTAAAAAAAAAAAAAAAACCTATAATATGCTGTGGACAAGAGACTCACTTTAGGGTGAAATACACACACAGCTTGAAAGTGAGGGGATGGAAAAAGATATTTCATGCAAATGGAAACCAGAAAGCAGGGGTAGCAATACTCATATCAGACAAAACAAACTTTTTAAAAAAGTCTACAAAGAGGGCTTCCCTGGTGGCGCAGTGGTTGAGAGTCCGCCTTCCGATGCAGGGGACACGGGTTCGTGCCCCGGTCCGGGAAGATCCCACATGCCCGCGGAGCGGCTGGGCCCGTGAGCCATGGCCGCTGAGCCTGTGCGTCCAGAGCCTGTGCTCCTCAACGGGAGAGGCCACAACAGTGAGAGGCCCGCGTACAGCAAAAAAAAAAAAAAAAAAAAGTCTACAAAGAAAGACAAAGATGGACACTTTATAAGGATGAAAGGGATCAATACAAAAAACCTGATATTACACTGTAACATATATGCACCCAATATAAGAGCACTTAAATATATAAAACAAATACATAACAGACATAAAGGGAGAAACTGACAGAAATACAATAACGGTAGGAGACTTTAACACCCCACTGATATCAATAGACAAATATTACAGACAGAAAATCAATAAAGCAACAGAGGTCCTAAATGACACAACAGACCAGTTGGACTTAATTGATGTTTACAGGACACTACATCCAAAAAAACCAAAATAAACATTCTTCTCAAGTGCACATGGAACACTCTCTAGGATAAAACACATAGTAGGACACAAAACAAGCCTCAACAAATTTAAGAGGACAGAATTTACCTCAAGCATCTTTTCTGACTACATGAAACTAGAAATTAACCACAGAAAGAAAATTGGGAAAAGAATGAACACATGGAGACTAAACAATATGCTACTAAAAAACCAATGGGTCAACAATGAAATCAAAGAGGAAATCAGAAAATACCCTGAGACAGATGAAAATAAAAACACAACCTTACAAAATCCATAGGATGCAGCAAAAGCAGTTCTATGAGGGAAGTTCATAGCGATACGGGACTTCTTCAAGAAACAAGAAAAATCTCAAATAAACAACCTAACCTACCAACTGAAAGAATTTTAGAAAAAGAAGAATGCACAAAATCCAAAGTCAGCAAAGTCAGCAGAAGGAAAGAAATAATAAAGATCAGAGAGGAAATAGAAGAGAGATCCAAATAAACAAGAGAAAAGATCAATAAAGGCAAGAGCTGCATTTTTGAAAAGATAAACAAAATTGACAAACCTCTAGGCAGGTTCATCAAGAAAAAAAAGAGAGAGAACACAAATAAACAAATTAAGAAATGAAAGAGAAGAAATAACAACTGATACCACCACAAATAAGAAAAAAAAATCCTAAGAGAATCCTATGAACAGTTATATGCCAACAAACTGAACAACCTAGAAGAAATGGACAAATTTTAGAAACATACAGCCTGCCAAAACTGAGTCAAGAAGAAATAGGTAACTTGAACAGACCAACCTCTAGATGTGAAACAGAATCTGTAATTAAAAAAACTGCAAACAAGAACCCAGGACTGGACGGCTTCACTGGGGGATTCTACCAAACATAAAAAGAAGAACTTATACCTATCCTCCTCAAACTATTCCAAAAGACTGAGGAGGAGGGAACACTCCCAAATTCATTCTATGAAGCAACCGTCACTGTAATACCAAAACCAGACAAAGACACTACAAAAAAAGAAAATTACAGGCCAACATCTTTGATGAACACAGATGCAAAAATCATCAACAAAATACTAGAAAACTGAATCCAACAATACATACAAAGATCAAAAACCAAGATCAAGTTGAATTAATTCCAGGGTTGCAAGAATGGTTCAACATATGCAAATCAATCAACGTGACACACCACATTAACAAAAGGAAAGACAAAAACCACATGGTCATCTCAACAGATGCAGAAAAAGCATTCCAAAACATTCAACATCCATTCATGATAAAAACTCTCAACAAAGTGGGTATAGAGGGAAAATATCTCTGTAATAAAAGCCATTTAAGACAAATCCACAGGCAACATAATACTCAGTGGTGAAAAGCTGAAAGCCATCCCACTAAATTCTGGAATAAGATAAGGATGCCCACTCTCACCATTTCTATTCAACATAGTATTGGCAGTCCTAGCCACAGCAATGAGACAAGAAATAAAAAGTATCCAAACCAGAAGGGAAGAGGCAAAATTGTATTTATACGCAGATGACATGATACTCCATATAGGAAACCCTAAAGACTCCACAAAAAACTATTAGCGGTTTACCTCCTCCCACAAATACATCAAAAACACAAAGACAAGTGGAATGATTCACACAGAACATCTAGTGAATGCTGGCAGAATGGGCAAGAAAACTTCCACATAACCGAGTTAAGACAAAAGAATAAAGGAAAGAAAAGAGAGAGAAAGGAATCCAATGGGACCTGAGCCCCAGGGAGGGAGCTGTGAAGGAGGAAAGCATCAAATAAAATACAAGGGAATCCCCATAAGGTTAACAGCTGAGTTTTCAGCAGTAACTATTCAGGCAAGAAGGAAGTGGCACGATATATTTAAAGAGATGAAAGGGAAAAACCTAGAACAAAAAATAATGTATCCAGTAAGGCTCTCGTTCAGATTCGATGGAGAAATCAAAACCTTTACAGACAAGCAAAAGCTAAGAGAATTCAGCACCACCAAACTAGCTTTACAATAAATGGTAAAGGAACTTCTCTAGGCAGAAAAGGTCACAACTAGGAACTAGAAAATTATGAATGAGAAAGCTCACTGGTAAAGGCAAACATACAGTTAAGGTTGGAAATCATCTACACACAAATATGATAGGAAAACCAGAAATTGTGAGCAAAGCAGAGTACAAATGGAGGATATTGGAAATGGTTTGGAAATTAAGAGACCAGTAACTTAAAACAATCTCATATATATATGGCCTGCTACATCAAAACCTCATGGGAACTGCAAACCGAAAATCTGCAATAGATACACACACAAAAAAAGAAAAAGCAATCCAAACACAACAGAAAAGATAGTCATCAAATCACAAGAGAACAAAAGAGGAAGGGAAGAAAAAAAAACCTACAAAAACAAACCCAAAACAACTAACAAAATGGCAATAAGAACATACATATCGATAATTACCTTAAATGTAAATGGATTAAATGGCCCAACCAAAAGACGGAGACTGGCTGAATGGATACAGAGACAAGACCCATATATACGCAGTCTACAAGAGACACATTTCAGATCTAGGGACTTATACAGACTGAAAGTGAGGGGATGGAAAAAGGTATTCCATGCAAATGGAAATCAAAAGAAAGCTGGAGCAACAATACTCAAATCAGACAAAACAGACTTTACAGGCTGTTATGAGAGACAAAGAAGGATACTACATAAGGATCAAGGGATCAGTATAAGAAAATATAACAATTGTAAATACATATGCACCCAATAGAGAGGTACTCAATGTATGAGGCAAACGTTAACAGCCATAAAAGGAGAAATTGACAGCACAATAATAGTGGGGGACTTTCACAACCCACTTTCATCAACAGACAGATCATCCAGACAGAAAATCAATAAGGAAACACAGACCTTAAATAACACATTAGACCACATAGACTTAACTGATATTTACAGAACTTTCCATCTGAAAGCAGCAGAATACACGTTCTTCTCAAGTGCACATGGAACATTCTCCTGGATAGAGCACATCTTGGGCCACAAATCAAGCCTCAGTAAATTTAAGAAAACTGAAATTATACCAAGCAACTTTTCCAACCACAACGTTTTGAGATTAGAAATCACATACAAGAAGAAAACTGTAAAAAACACAAACATGTGGAGACTAAACAGCCAATGGACCACTGAAGAATTCTAAGAGGAAATCAAAAAATACCTAGAGACAAATTACAATGAAAACACATGATCCAAAACCTGTGGGACACAGCAAAAGCAGTTCTAAGAGGGAAGTTTATAGTGATACGAGCTTATCTCAGGAAACAAGAAAAATCTCGAATATACACCCTAACCGTATACCTAAAACAACTAGAGAAAGACGAGCAAACAAAACCCCAAGTTAGTTGAAGGAAAGAAACCATAAGGATCAGAGCTGAAATAAATGAAACAGAGATGAAGAAAACAACAGCAAAGATCAAAACTAAAAGATGGCTCTGTGAAAAGATAAACAAATCTGATAAATCTTTTGCCAGACTCATCAAGAAAAAAAGGAAGAGAACTCAAATCAATAAAATTAGAAATAAAAAAGAAGTTACAATGGACAACACAGAAATACATGAGATCATATGAGACTACTAAAAGCAACTATATGCCAGTAAAATGGACAAATTCTAAGAAAGGTCCAATCTCCCAAGACTGAACCAGGAAGAAACAGAAAATATGAACAGACCAATCACAAATACTGAAATTGAAGCTGTGATTAAAAAACCCCCACCAAACAAACGTCCAGGACCAGGTGGCTTCACAGGCGAATTCTACCAAATATTTAGAGAAGAGTTAACACCTCTCCTTCTGAAACTCTTCCAAGAAATTGCAGAGGAAGGAACATTCCTAAATTCATTCCATGAGGCCAAAATCAGACAAAGATACCACACACACACACACACACACACACACACACACACACACACACACACAAATTCACAGGCCAATATCACTGATGAACATAGACACAAAAATCCTCAATCAAATACTAGCAAACTGAATCCAACAATACATTAAAAGAATCATACACCATTATCAAGTGGGATTTATCCCAGGGATGCAAGGATTCTTAAATATCCGCAAGTCAATCAGTGTGATAAACAACATTAAGAAACTGAAGAATAAAAATAAAAAAACCCTATGATCATCTCAACAGATGCACAAAAAGCTTTTGACAAAATTGAACACTGATTTATGATAAAAACTATCAAGAAAGTGGGCACAGAGGGAACCTACCTCAACATAATAAAGGCTACATATGACAACCCTACAGCTAACATCATTCTCAATGGTGAAAAGCTGAAAGCATTTCCTCTAAGATCAGGAACAAGACAAGGATGTACAGTCTCACCATTTTTATTCAACGTAATTTTGGAAGTCCTAGTTACAGCAATCAGAGAAGAGAAAGATATAAAAGGGATCCAAATTGGAGAAGTAGAACTGTCACTGTTTGCAGATGGCATGAGATTATACATAGGAAATCCTAAAGATGCTACCAGAAAACTACTAGAGTTCATCAATGAATTTGGTAAAGTTGCAGGATACAAAATTAACACACAAAAATATCTTGCATTCCTATACACTAACAATGAAAGATCAGAAAGAGAAATTAAAGAAACAATCCCATTTACCATTGCATCAAAAAGAATAACACACCTACCAACGAAAAAACGACAATCCAAAACCTTTGGGATGCATTAAAAGCAGTTCTAAGAGAAAAGTTTATAGTGATACAAGCTTATTTCAGGGAACAAGACAAATCTAAGGAGGCGAAAGACCTGTACTCTGAAAACTATAATGTGCTGATGAAAGAAATGGAAGATGACACAAACAGATGGAGAGACATACCATGTTCTTGGATTGGAAAAATCAATATTGTGAAAATGACTATATTACCCAAAGCAATCTACAGATTCAATGCAATCCCTATCAAATTACCAATGGCATTTTTCACAGAACTAGAATAAAAAATTTTACAATTTGTATGAAACAACAAACAACCTGAAGAGCCAAAGCAATCTTGAGAAAGAAAAATGGAGCTGGAGGAATCAGGATCCCTGACTTCAGACTATACTACAAAGCTACAGTAATCAAGACAGTATGGTACTGGCACAAAAACAGAAATATACATCAATGGAACAGGATAGAAAGCCCAGAGATAAATCCTCCCACCTATGGTCACCTAATCTATGACAAAGGAGGCAAGAATATGCAATGGAGAAAACACAGACTCTTCAATAAATGGCGGTGGGAAAATTGGACAGCTACAAGTAAAAGAATGAAATTAGAGGGCTTCCCTGGTGGCACAGTGGTTGAGAGTCTGCCTGCTGATGCAGGGGACACGGGTTCATGCCCCGGTCCGGGAAGATCCCACGTGCCACGGAGTGGCTGGGGGCCTGTGAGCCATGGCTGCTGAGCCTGCACATATGGAGTCTGTGCTCCGCAACGGGAGAGGCCACAACAGTGAGAGGCCCGTATACCGCAAAAAAAAAAAAAAAAAGAGAATGAAATTAGAACACTCCCTAACACCATACAAAAAAATAAACTCAAAATGGATTAAAGACCTAAATGTAAAGCTGGACATTATAAAACTCTTAGAGGAAAACATAGGCAGAACACTCTGACGTAAATCTAAGCAAGATCTTTTCTGGAGATTTTATCAAAGATGGCGTAAGAGTAAGACACGGAGATCACCCTCCTCCTCACAGATACACCAGAAATACATCTACACGTGGAACAACTCCTACAGAACATCTGCTGAATGCTGGCAGAAGACCTCAGACATCCCAAAAGGCAAGAAACCCCCCATGTACCTGGGTAGGGAAAAAGAATAAAGAATAAACAGAGACAAAAGGATAGGGACGGGACCTGCACCAGTGGGAGGGAGCTGTGAAGGAGGAAAGGTTTCCACACACTAGGAAGCCCCTCCGCGGGCGGAGACTGCGGGTGGTGGAGGAGGGAAGCTTCGGAGCTGCGGAGGAGAGCACAGCAACAGGGGTGCAGGGGGCAGAGCGGAGAGATTCCCGCACAGAGGATCGGTGCCGACCGGCACTCACCAGCCCGAGAGGCCTGTCTGCTCCCCTGCCGGGGCGGGCGGGGCTGGGAGCTGAGGCTCGGGCTTCGGTAGGAGCGCAGGGAGAGGACTGGGGCTGGCGGTGTGAACACAGCCTGCAGGGCGTTAGTGCGCCACGGCTGGCAGGGAGGGAGTCCGGGGAAAAGTATGGACCTGCCGAAGAAGCAAGAGACTTTTTCTTCCCTCTTTGTTTCCTGGTGCGCGAGGAGAGGGGATTAAGAACGCTGCTTAAAGGAGCTCCAGAGACGGGCGTGAGCCACGGCTAAAAGCGCGGACCCCGGAGACAGGCATGAGACGCTAAGGGTGCTGCTGCCGCCACCAAGAAGCCTATGTGCAAGCACAGGTCACTATCCACACCCCCCTTCCAGGGAGCCTGTGCAGCCCGCCACTGCCAGGGTCCCGGATCCAGGGACAACTCCCCCGGGAGAACGCACAGTGTGCCTCAGGCTGGTGCAACATCACGGTGGCCTCTGCCACCGCAGGCTCGCCCGGCACTCCGTGCCCCTCCCTACCCCCGGCCTGAGTAAGCCAGAGCCCCCGAATCAGCGGCTCCTTTAACCCCGTCCAGTCTGAGCGAAGAACAGACACCTTCTGGCAACCTACACGCAGAGGCAGGGCCAAATCCAAAGCTGAGCCCCTGGGAGCTGTGAGAACGAAGAAGAGAAAGGGAAATCTCTCCCAGCAGCCTCAGAAGCAGCGGATTAAAGCTCCACAATCAACTTGATGTACCCTGCATCTGTGGAATACATGAATAGACGACGAATCATCCCAAATTAAGGAGGTGGACTTAGAGAGCAAGATTTATGATTTTTTCCCCTTTTCCTCTTTTTGTGTGTATGTGTATGCTTCTGTGTAAGCTTTTGTCTGTATAGCTTTGCTTCCACCATTTGTCCGAGGGTTCTATCCATCCGTTTTTTTTTAAATTTTTTTCTTAATAATTACTTTTTAATAACTTTATTTTATTTTACTTTATCTTTGTTCTTTCTTTCCTTCCTTCCCTCCTTTAGACAATGAATCATCCCAAATTGAGCAGGCGGACTTTGAGAGCAAGATTTATGATTTTTTCCCCCTTTTCCTCTTTTTGTGACTGTCTATGTGTATGCTTCTGTGTGAGATTTTGTCTGTATAGCTTTGCTTCCATTTGCCCTAGGGTTCTATCCGTCCGTTTTTCTCTCTTAATAATTATTTTTTTATTTTAATAATTTAATTATATTTTATCTTACTTTATCTTCTTTCTTTTTTTCCATCCTTCCCTCCTTCCTCCCTCTCTCCCTCCCCTTCTTTCCTTTTTTCTTTTCTCCTTCTTTCCTTCCTTCTTTTTCTTTCTTTCTTTCTCCTTCCTCCCTCCCTCCCTTCCTATTGTTTCTTTCTACTTTTTCTCCCTTTAATTCTGAGCTGTGTGGATGAAAGTCTCTTGGTGCTGCAGCCACAAGTCAGTGCTGTACCTCTGAGGTAGGAGAGCCAACTTCAGGACACTGGTCCACAAGACACCTCCCAGCTCCACATAATATCAAATGGCAAAAATCTCCCAGAGATCTCCATCTCAACACCAACACCCAGCTTCACTCAACGACCAGCAAGCTACAGTGCTGGACATCCTATGCGAAACAACTAGCAAGACAGGAACACAACCCCACCCATTAGCAGAGAGGCTGCCTAAAATCATAAGGCCACAGACACCCCAAAACACACCACCAGACGTGGACCTGCCCACCAGAAAGACAAGATCGAGCCTCATCCACCAAAACACAGGCATTAGTCCCCTCTACCAGGAAGGCTACACAACCCACTGAACCAACCTTAGCCTCTGGGGACAGACACCAAAAACAACGGGAACTACGAACCTGCAGCATGCAAAAAGGAGACCCCAAACACAGTAAGATAAGCAAAACGAGAAGACAGAGAAACTTACACAGCAGATGAAGGAGCAAGATAAAAACCCACCAGACCTAACAAATGAAGAGGAAATAGGCAGTCTACCTGAAAAAGAATTCAGAATAATGAGAGTAAAGATGATCCGAAATCTTGGAAGTAGAATAGACAAAATGCAAGAAACATTTAACAAGAACCTAGAAGAACTAAAGACGAAACAAACAACGATGCAACAACACAATAAATGAAATGAAAAATACTCTAGATGGGATGAATAGCAGAATAACTGAGGCAGAAGAACGGATAAGTGACCTGGAAGATAAAATAGTGGAAATAACTACTGCAGAGCAGAATAAAGAAAGAAGAATGAAAAGAAGTGAGGACAGTGTCAGAGACCTCTGGGACAACATTAAACACACCAACGTTCGAATTATAGGGGTTCCAGAAGAAGAAGAGAAAAAGAAAGGGACTGAGAAAATATTTGAAGAGATTATAGTTGAAAACTTCCCTAATATGGGAAAGGAAATAGTTAATCAAGTCCAGGAAGCACAGAGAGTCCCATACAGGATAAATCCAAGGAGAAATACACCAAGACACATATTAATCAAACTGTCAAAAATTAAATACAAAGAAGACATATTAAAAGCAGCAAGGGAAAAACAACAAATAACACACAAGGGAATTCCCATAAGGTTAACAGCTGATCTCTCAGCAGAAACTCTGCAAGCCAGAAGGGACTGGCAGGACATATTTAAAGTGATGAAGGAGAAAAACCTGCAACCAAGATTACTCTACCCAGCAAGACTCTCATTCAGATTTGATGGAGAAATAAAAACCTTTACAGACAAGCAAAAGCTGAGAGAGTTCAGCACCACCAAACCAGCTCTACAACAACTGCTAAAGGAACTTCTCTAGGCAAGAAACACAAGAGAAGGAAAAGACCTACAATAACGAACCCAAAACAATTAAGAAAATGGGAATAGGAACATACATATCACTAATTACCTTAAACGTAAGTGGACTAAACGCTCCCACCAAAAGACACAGATTGGCTGAATGGATACAAAAACAAGACCCATATATTTGCTGTCTACAAGAGACCCACTTCAGACCTAGAGACACATACAGACTGAAAGTAAGGGGATGGAAAAAGATATTTCATGCAAATGGAAACCAAAAGAAATATGGAGTAGCAATTCTCATATCAGACAAAATACACTTTAAACTAAGGACTATTGCAAGAGACAAAGAAGGACACTACATAATGATCAAGGGATCGATCCAAGAAGAAGAGATAACAATTGTAAATATTTATGCACCCAACATAGGAGCACCTCAATACATAAGGCAAATACTAACAGCCATAAAAGGGGAAATCGACAGTAACACAATCATAGTAGGGGACTTTAACACCCCACTTTCACCAATGGACACATCATCCAAAATGAAAATAAATAAGGAAACACAAGCTTTAAATGATACATTAAACAAGAAGGACTTAATTGATATTTATAGGACATTCCTTCCAAAAACAACAGAATACACATTTTTCTCTAGTGCTCATGGATCATTCTCCAGGATAGATCATATCTTGGGTCACAAATCAAGCCTTGGTAAATATAAGAAAATTGAAATTGTATCAAGTATCTTTTCCGACCACAATGCTATGAGACTAGATATCAATTACAGGAAAAATCTGTAAAAAGTACAAACACATGGAGGCTAAACAATACACTACTTAATAACGAAGTGATCACTGAAGAAATCAAAGAGGAAATCAAAAAATACCTAGAAACAAATGACAATGGAGACACAACGACCCAAAACCTATGGGATGGAGCAAAAGTAGTTCTAAGAGGGAAGTTTATAGCAATACAGTCCTACCTTAAGAAACAGGAAACATCTCGAATAAACAACCTAACCTTGCACCTCAAGCAATTAGAGAAAGAAGAACAAAAAAACCCCAAAGTTAGCAGAAGGAAAGAAATCATAAAAATCAGATCATAAATAAACGAAAAAGAAATGAAGGAAACAATAGCAAAGATCAATAAAACTAAAAGCTGCTTCGAGAAGATAAACAAAATTGATAAACCATTAGCCAGACTCATCAAGAAAAAAAGGGAGAAGACGCAAATCAATAGAATTAGAAATGAAAAAGGAGAAGTAACAACTGACACTGCAGAAATACAAAAGATCATGAGAGATTACTACAAGCAACTCTATGCCAATAAAATGGACAACCTGGAAGAAAGAGACAAATTCTTAGAAATGCACAACCTGTCAAGACTGAATCAGGAAGAAATAGAAAATATGAACAGACCAATCACAAGCACTGAAATTGAAACTGTGATTAAAAATCTTCCAACAAACAAAAGCCCAGGACCAGGTGGCTTCACAGGCGAATTCTATCAAACATTTAGAGAAGAGCTAACACCTATCCTTCTCAAACTCTTCCAAAATATAACAGAGGGAGGAACACTCCCAAACTCATTCTACAAGGCCACCATCACCCTGATACCAAAACCAGACAAGGATGTCACAAAGAAAGAAAACTACAGGCCAATATCACTGATGAACATAGATACAAAAATCCTCAACAAAATACTAGCAAACAGAATCCAAGAGTACATCAAACGGATCATACACCATGATCAAGTGGGGTTTACTCCAGGAATCCAAGGATTCTTCAGTATATGCAAATCAATGTGATACACCATATTAACAAATTGAAGGAGAAAAACCATATGATCATCTCAAAATATGCAGAGAAAGCTTTCGACAAAATTCAACACCCATTTATTATAAAAACCCTGCAGAAAGTAGGCATAGAGGGAACTTTCCTTAACATAATAAAGGCCATATATGACAAACCCACAGCCAACATCGTCCTCAATGGTGAAACACTGAAACCATTTCCTCTAAGATCAGGAACAAGAAAAGGTCGCCCACTCTCAACCCTCTTATTCAACATAGTTTTGGAAGTTTTAGGCACAGCAATCAGAGAAGAAAAGGAAATAAAAGGAATCCAAATCAGAAAAGAAGAAGTAAAGCTGTCACTGTTTGCAGATGACATGATACTATACATAGAGAATCCTAAAGATGCTACCAGAAAACTACTAGAGCTAATCAGTGCATTTGGTAAAGTAGCAGGATAGAAAATTAATGCACAGAAATCTCTGGCATTCCTATACACTAATGATGAAAAATCTGAAAGTGAAATCAAGAAAACACTCCCATTTACCATTGCAACAAAAAGAATACAATACCTAGGAATAAATCTACCTAAGGAGACAAAAGACCTGTATGCAGAAAATTATAAGACACTGATGAAAGAAATTAAAGATGATCCAAACAGATGGAGAGATATACCATGCTCTTGGATTGGAAGAATCAACACTGTGAAAATGACTCTACTACCCAAAGCAATCTACAGATTCAATGCAATCCCTATCAAACTACCACTGGCATTTTTCACAGGACTAGAACAAAAAATTTCACAATTTGTATGGAATCACGAAAGACCCCAAATAGCCAAAGCAATCTTGAGAACGAAAAACAGAGCTGGAGGAATCAGGCTCCCTGACTTCAGACTATACTACAAAGCTACAGTAATCAAGACAGTATGGTACTGGCACAAAAACAGAAAGATAGATCAATGGAACAGGATAGAAAACCCAGAGATAAACCCACGCACATATGGTCACCTTATCTTTGATAAAGGAGGCAGGAATGTACAGTGGAGAAAGGACAGCCTCTTCAATAAGTGGTGCTGGGAAAACTGGACAGGTACATGTAGAAGTATGAGATTAGATCACTCCCTAACACCATACAGAAAAATAAGCTCAAAATGGATTAAAGACCTAAATATAAGGCCAGACACTATCAAACTCTTAGAGGAAAACATAGGCAGGACACTCTATGACATAAATCACAGCAAGATCCTTTATGACCCACCTCCTAGAGAAATGGAAATAAAAACAAAAATAAACAAATGGGACCTAATGAAACTTCAAAGCTTTTGCACAGCAAAGGAAACCATAAACAAGACCAAAGACAACCCTCAGAATGAGAGAAAATATTTGCAAATGAAGCAACTGTCTAAAGATTAATCTCCAAAATTTACAAGCAGCTCTTGCAGCTCAATAACAAAAAAACAAACAACCCAATCCAAAAATGGGCAGAAGACCTAAATAGACATTTCTCCAAAGATATACAGATTGCCAACAAACACATGAAAGAACACTCAACATCATTAATCATTAGAGAAATGCAAATCAAAACTACAATGAGATATCATCTCACACCGGTCAGAATGGCCATCATCAAAAAATCTAGAAACAATAAATGCTGGAGGGGGTGTGGAGAAAAGGGAACACTCTTGCACTGCTGGTGCGAATGTGAATTGGTACAGCCACTATGGAGAATATTATGGAGGTTCCTTAAAAAACTACAAATAGAACTACCATATGACCCAGCAATCCCACTACTGGGCATATACCCTGAGAAAACCATAGTTCAAAGAGTCAGGTACCAAAATATTCATTGCAGCTCTATTTACAATAGCCAGGAGATGGAAACAACCTAAGTGTCCATCATCAGATGAATGGAGAAAGAAGATGTGGCACAGATATACAATGGAATATTATTCAGCCATAAAAAGAAACGAAATTGAGCTATTTGTAATGAGGTGGATAGACCTAGAGTCTGTCATACAGAGTGAAGTAAGTCAGAAAGAGAAAGACAAATACCGTATGCTAACACATATATATGGAATTTAAGAAAAAAAAATGTCATGAAGAACCTAGGTGTAAGACAGGAATAAAAACACAGACCTACTAGAGAATGGACTTGAGGATATGGGGAGGGGGAAGGGTAAGCTGTGAGAAAGCAAGAGAGATGCATGGACATATATACACTACCAAACGTAAGGTAGATAGCTAGTGGGAAGCAGCCGCATAGCACAGGGAGATCAGCTAGGTGCTTTGTGACCCCCTGGAGGGGTGGGATAGAGAGGGTGGGAGGGAGGGAGATGCAAGAGGGAAGAGATATGGGAACATATGTATATATATAACTGATTCATTTTGTTGTAAAGCAGAAACTAACACACCATTGAAATGCAATTATACTCCAATAAAGATGTTAAAAAAAAAAGATCTTTTCTGACCCACCTCCTAGGGTAATGAAAATAAAAAAATAAGTAAATGAGACATAATTAAACTTAAAAGCTTTTACATAGCAAAGGAAACCATAAGCAAGACAAAAAGTCAACCCTCAGAATGGGAGAAAATATTTGCAAATGAAGCTACCAACCAGGGATTAACCTCCAAAATATACAAACAGCTCATGCAGCTCAATATCAAAAAAACCCCAAACAACCCAATGAAAAAATGGGCAGAAGACCTAAATAGTTCTCCAAAGAAGACAGATGGCTAACAAACACATGAAAAGATGATCAACATCACTAATTTTTAGAGAAATGCAAATCAAAACTATAATGAGGTATCGCCTCACACCAGTCAAAATGGGCATCATCAAGAAGTCTACAAACAATAAATGCTGGAGAGGGTGTGGAGAAAAGGGAATCCTCCTATACTGTTGCTGGGAATGTAAGTTGGTACGGTCACTATAGAGAACAGTTTGGAGGTTCCTTAAAAAACTAAATATAGAATTACTATATGATCCAGCAATCCACTCCTGGGCATATATCCAAAGAAAAGCATGATTCGAAAAGATACATACAACCAGTATTCATTGCAATGCTATTTACATGCCAAGACATGAAAGCAACCTAAATTTCCATGGACAGATGAACAGATAAAGAAGATGTGGTATATATATATATCTATATATACAATGACTATTACTCAGCCATAAAAAAAGAATGAAATAATGCCATTTGCATGGATGGACCTAGACATTATCATGCTAAATGAAGTCAGACAAAGACAATATCATACGATGTCACTTATGTGTGAAATGTTAAAAAAAAAAAAAGAGAGACAAATGAACTTATTTGCAAATCAGAAACAGAATCACAGACTTTGAAAGCAGACTTATGGTTGCCAGGTGGGGGAAACGTCGGGGGGGAGGGATAAATTAGAAGTTTTGGATTAACATATACACACCACTATATATAAAATAATCACCAGGGACCTACTGTATAGCACAGGGAACTCTGCTCAATATTCTTTAATAACTTAAATGGGAAAAGAATTTGAAGAAGAATAGATAGATGTATATGTATAACGGAATCACTTTGCTGTACACCTTTAAACTAACACAACGTTGTTAATCAACTATACTCCAAAATAAAATAATAATTAGGAAAAAAAATGTTTTGTTGTTTAAGCTATCCAGTCTATGGTATTTTTGTTACAGCAGCATGAATGGACTAAGACACCATGTCAGCGCCTTTCTGAACTCTGTGCATTTATATATGCAATTCTATTTTCTCAGTCTGTTTTTCTACCCCACCTCCCTTCCCCACCTTGGTTTTTGTTTTGTTTTGTTTTGTTTTTGTTTTGCCTCGAATCTCCTACTCCTTCTTCAAGACCCAGTTTAAATGTTACTTCAAAGGAGAAGTCTTTAGGGGCTTTTTAAAGGTGAAGTTAATTGTTAACAATCTGTTATATGACTACTTTCCCAAATGGATAGTAAGCTACAGGACATCAGGGATACTGTCTTATTAATCTTTGTATTCTTAGCACCTGGCTCAGAGTAGGAGCTTAATGAATATTGAATGAGTGGAATATCTTAACAGCTTGTTAGAAACAGAGTTCGTCTTCCTAATTAAATACAGCCATTTATAATTTTTTTGTAGTCATAAAATAATACTTAGGAATACTTAGGTTACTCTGACATTTTTAAGGACTGGATAAGTGTTTTTTGGATTAAATAAGTATCCAAATGATCAACAACGTCTTAGAAATGACTTTAAAAATATCTTTCTAAGATATCCCATGCTCTTGGATTGGAAGAATTAATATTGTTAAAATGGCCATACTACCCAAAGTGATCTACAGATTTAATGTGATCCATATCAAATTACCCATGACATTTTTCACAGAACCAGAAAAATCCCAAAATTCATATGGAACCATAAAAGACCCAGAATTGCCAATGCAATCCTCAGGAAAAAGAACAAAGCAGGAGGTATAACCCTGCCAGACTTCAGACAATACTACAAAGCTATAGTCATCAAAACAGCATGGTATTGGCACAAAAACAGAAATATGGAACAGAATAGAGAGCCCAGAAATAAACCCACATACCTACGGTCAATTAATCTTTGATAAAGAAGGCAAGAATATACAATGGGAAAAAAACAGTCTCTTCAGCAAATGATGTTGGCAAAGTAGGAGAGCCAGATGTAAATCAATGAAATTAGAACACTCCCTCATACCATAGCACCACTATTCACAAGAGCCAAGACTAGGAAACAACCTAAATGTCCATTGACAGATGAATGGATAAAGAAGATGTGGTACATATATATAATAGAATACTACTCAGCCATAAAAAGAACAAAATAATGCCATTTGCAGCAACATGGATGCAATTATGGATTATCATACTAAGTAAGTCAAAAAGAGAAAGATAAATACCATATATCACTTATGCGTGGAATCTAAAATATGACACAAATGAATCTGTCTATGAAACAGAAACAGACTCATGAACATAGAGAACAGACTGGTGGTTGCCAAGGCGGAAAGGGTTGGGGGAGAGATGGAGTGGGAGGTTGGGGTTAACAGATGTAAGCTTTTATATGTACAGGGGATAAACAACAAGGTCCTAATGTATAGCATAGAGTACTATACTCAATATCCTATGATAAACCATAATGGAAAAGAATATTTAAAAAAGAATATATATATATGACTGAATCACTTTGCTGTACAGCAGAAATTACCACAACATTGTAAATCAAGCATATGTCAATAAAAAAATATTGATCAGAGTAAATTAAAAAAATCTTTCTCTAATTCTTTGAGCATATCAAAATTCTACACTTTATTTTTCTCTAGACAGAACATTTAGAAAGCAATTTATAAAGCAGAAACAACTTACTTTATTTCGATCTTGTACAACCAATATTTTTCTAGTATTTTCATCAAATACAGCTCCTGTTGCGGGGGGGGAAGATAATTGAGAAATATGAATTTCATTCACCTCAGACTACTCCCACACTATTACCTGTGGTCATCAAAATCCTACCCATCCCTGAGGGCCTGCTTCAAATAACCACCTCATTCATGAAGAGTTGTAAATTTCTCCAGCAAGAAATCAGTTGCTCAGTTATCTAGGTTCTTTTAACAACTTAGGAGTACCAATGATGATTCTAGCATATGCTAACTCGTAGGATAATCATTTGCATCTCTTTCTCTAGATCATCTATTCCTGACAGTATAAATAATCTTTCTATCCTTTTTTAGCGTTTAGTGTCCAATTTTATTTTTTTTAAATTAAGTTTTATTGGAGTATAGTTGCTTTACAATGTTGTGTTAGTTTCTACTGTACAGCAAAATGAATCAGCTATACGTATACATATATCCCCTTTTTTTGGATTTCCTTCCCATTTAGGTCACCACAGAGCACTGAGTAGAGTTCCCTGTGCTATACAGTAGGTTCTCATTAGTTATCTATTTTTATGCTAGTATCAATAGTGTATATGTGTCAGTCCCAGTCTCCCAATTCATCCCACCCCCCTCCCCGCTTCCTCCTTTGGTGTCTATATGTTTGTTCTCTATGTCTGCGTCTCTATTTCTGTTTTGCAAATAAGATCATCTATTAGTGTCCAATTTTAAATGCCTAAAAAGATTTATTGAGTCAATGAATTGACTTTTCCATTCTCATTTTTATTCCTTGAATCACTATGTATAAGCATGGGTTGTGCTCCCTGATGATCCAAATCTCAAATATCTAAATATTCAGTTCAAGACCTCCTCCTTAAAGCACTTAAATTTCTTTACCATGTTATGTACACAATGTTATAACTTACCAATATATTGCTTTGGAATATTCAAGTTCTAGTCCATTGCTTTCATTTACTCATTCATTATATACATTGCCCAGTGTACTAGGCATTTTACTAGATGTTAGGATCTCAAAAATAAGTTTTTGTTTTTTCTCTCTTTGGGTAATCCTAGGTCAAAAATACAAATGACACTAACGATTTGTATTAGGTCCCTTTAAATGCTTTAATTTTAAAATTATTTGTATTTACATAATGTGGGAAGATACTGTTAAAAACATATTTTCCGGGCTTTCCTGGTGGGGCAGTGGTTGGGGGTCCGCCTGACAATGCAGGGGACGTGGGTTCGTGCCCCGGTCCGGGAGGATCCCACATGCCGCGGGGCGGCTGGGCCCGTGAGCCATGGCCACTGGGCCTGCGCGTCCGGAGCCTGCGCTCCGCGGCGGGAGAGGCCACGGCAGTGAGAGGCCCACGTACCGCAAAAAAAACAAAAACAAACAACAAAAAACCCATATTTTCCACTTACTCATCCATTCTTTTAATATTAACCGAGCTCCTATATATAATACATACAGGTTCTATGTATAGCATATTAATTGAGATCCTATTATGTGTCAGGTACTTTTCTAGGTGCTAGGGATACAGTGGTGAACAAAACAAAATTCCCCATCGTTACAGGGTTCGCGTTCTGGTGTGTGTTTGAGGAGGTGACAAATAAATAAAAAATTAATTACATAGAACATGAGATGGTGATAAATACTCTGTAAAGGTAAAATATAGTAGGGAATAGATATGTGCAACACAAGGAAGAACTATGTTCTCTGAAATTAAAACACCACATTTTAGTATTTCAAAGCCAAGAAGGGAAACCACAAAGTGAGATATAATTTAATGTTGGATTCTATTAGAAAATATAAACTGTAATTTAATTGGACTTTACAAGGGATAGAATGCCAGGAAAACCTATTCTCAAATTTTAATAATTTGTGATTGCTCAAATTGAACTTTTTCCTAATTCACTATAAACATGAGCCAAAATCAGCACTGCTAAACACAATGTGAGCGACCCCTGTTGGTCACAACATAAAAGTTAAATAAAGCCAAAGAGATCAGGGATTAAACAGAGGTTATTATTATATTATAATTAGTCAGGTACTGTACTAAGTGCCTTAGGTGCATTATCTCAGCTATTCCTCATAATAATCCTGTGAGTGGTATAATTTTGAGCGCCCAAGTTCACACAGCCGTAAAACTGACGTCCTGTCTGGGTCCCAAGCAGGTACTCTTCTCACTGTGCGACACTGCCCCTTCACCACGCTACAACTGCCTTTTCAGAGGGCTGACATTGCCAACTGAAGATCTACCCAACCATTCATTTGAGAAATATTTATTGAGCACCTACTTTATACCAGACACTGTGTTTAGCCTGAGGATAAAATGGTAAACAAGACAGATAAAATACCTGCCTTCCTGGAGTTTATATTATTGTGGGGTCGATTAAGTATATGACATAATTTCAAACTGTGTAAGTACTATAAAGAAAAAGAGGATAAAGGGACAAAGGATGATGGGACTGGCAGGTGGGAGGACTCTATTTTATACAGTAAGGTCAGGAGCTTTCCTGAGGAGATGTTTCAGCTCTAAAGAGCTCGATAAACAAAGCCCTGGGGAAGAGCACTGCTGGAAGAGGAGCCAGTAGGTTTAAAGGCTCTGAGGCAGATAAAAACTTGCTGCAGGAAGAACAGAAAGAGAGCCATAGCTCACTCCCTTCCAGTGTAGGGGAGGAAAGATTTTTTTCTTCTACCCACTTAGGTTCTGCGTCTGGGACCTGTGAGTTGAACTGACAAAGTACAGATAAATGGGTAAGAAGTATATAAATTTTATTTGATGTTAATAATTTTACGTGGCCTGAGTAGGGGTGGAGAACTTCATAGAAAGAAGTGAAGATCCCCCCAAAGTGTTAGACCCAGGGGTTTATGTTCCATTTTAAGAAAGAGGGATAAATTGTGCAGAAATGACAAGAGGAAAAGGGGTGTGGGCTAAGGAAGGTAAACTGTGAAAAAGTGACTAGGAACTATTTGGGGAACTAACAGAATATAATGGCTGTTTCCACGAGGTTTGCACAGATTCATCTCTGTGCCAACTCCCCGGCTCCGGTGACAAGAATGTTCTCCTCTTCGTGGTAGAAAAGCTCAGAATGATCAACGTGCCAAAGGGGCACTTGGGGTGGTGGGCTGTGACTCCCTTCACCAGCTATGCCTTCTGCAGCTTATAAACAAGTGTCAGCTATTCTCTCTTCACCTAAAAACTCTGTACCTTCCCAGAAGAATTCCTCACACCACCTCCTGATCCCAACAGCCACTTCAAATCCTAGCTGGCCTTCAAGACTCTCATCAAGTTTCCGACCTCTCATTCCCTGAACTCCTGTGGCGTATCTTAACTCTAATATACCATACTGTACTTGATTATAAACAAGTTCTTCATAGGATACTCTTTACGCATATATTACCAATTCTGTAGTACTAACTGGAAACTCTGCTTTGAAAGTCTGTACCAATGAATTGATAATTATCTCTATGTCTTTCCCATGAAGTGTGAGGCTGCCATCAAATTTTCAACTGGTCTTTTGAAGTAGAGCTGAATGGGAAGTTGCTGAATTGCCTCTACTTGCTAGAGGGGAGTGAGACCGTGGACAGAGAAAACATTAGAAATCCTTGAACAACTCCTTTAAGAGACTTCAAAGATGCAAACTACCTTTAAAAACTCTTGTAAATTATATAAAGGCAAATAATACTATTATTAATAAATTACTAATAATACATATTACTGCTTTATTTCACAGTAAGTCATAAGGATTCTTTCCTATTTTTGTTTTTTGGGAAATCTAGTTTTCTTAACCCTGGTTCTCAAAGGATAGTCCTAGGACCAGCATCAACACTAGCAGCTGTAGCAGCAGAGCACTTATTAGAAAAAGCAATTCTCAGGCCCCACCCCAGACCAACTGAATTAGAAACTCTTGGGGCTGGGGCCCAGCAATCTGTTTTAACAAGCCCTCCCGGTGATTCTGATGCACTCTCTACAATGTGAGAACTCCTGTCTTCACCTAAAGCAAGTCTTCTCTCAAGACTCTCTCTGAAGCTAACCAGTGACTTCAAAATTCTGTATTTAAATTATGCTATTTTAAAACAACTGTTTGGCACAATGACTTAATGTAAATGTCTCTAAGAAGTAATGTTCAAATCACTGAAAAACTGGTTTGCTTTGCCTTCAATTCAACTTAAAAGTTATCTTTTATTTTACTAAATCACATAATTAGTACTAATATGTTTTACCATAATGAAATGAATCTATCCCCGATCCCAATTCATTGTTACTATTTCAGTAGTGAAGTTCACATATCCATGAAAAACATGTTCAAACATATCCTTTGAAAAACTAAACTTGCTTGTTCTCTGTGCTGCCCTCTGCTGATTCATAAGGCAAACTTCATCTATTTAAAGTATCAATACCAGCTGCAGTTCCAAGGACAATCATTTAATCAACTTATTCATTCCACATGAACCAACTACTGGCTCATCTGTAAGAAGAAACTGGGTGAACCTTTAAAAAGTTAATTGTGATTAACATTAGTTTGAAACAGACCTGCAACTCCCACTTGATGTGTAGCATATCCTGGTAATCTGCTGGGCCCCTCTCCCAGCCACAGAGTCAGCGTGGATGAGTCCGATTCTGCGTGGTGAAAGCAGAAGCCCAGGGAAGCGGCAGGGGCAATAAATCGACTTTGGAGGATGGGAATGTGCAGCCATACTGCTACTCTACCTTCTGATCTCCATTTCTGTATTGCAGCTAAAACACAGAAGATAAACATCTGTAAATATTTTCCAGTGAGAGGAATGGAATAAAGTAAAACTCATCTCTGGGTGTCACCTCCTCCAGGAAGCCAAGTTTAAGCTCCACTTCCCTTACTAGTTAGCTCTCTTTGGGGGCGGGCGGGCGGCACGGGGGAATTGCAAAATGTACTGTTCACATACACCAGCAGCACGTAAACTACCACGTTTTATTATAATTATATATGATTTTTCCACCAGACTGAATTCCTCGAAAATAAAGTCAATATAGTGATGATCTTTATATATCACCTGACACAATACCTGGCACATAACTGGTGCTCAATAATTGTATTAAAATGAACAAATAAACTGATTTAAATAAAACACCATTTCATTGTTGTTCCTTTTAACAATCTTGGTTTTCATCTTTATAAATGACTATTATGGGCTTTTATTTACTCTTCCTTTAAAAGTCCTGTCTCTCATACATATATGTGTGTGTGTGTGTATATATATATATATACACACACACACACATATATATATTTTTGGTTTATACATTTCAAAGTGAAAAATATAACTTTGTTAAATAATGTATGGTAGTTCTAGAAAATTTTCAAAATAAAGTACAATGAAGAAATCAAAACTTCACATTAGCACACAGATAAATTTAAAATCGACATTTTTTGCATGAATATAATTTTGGAATTGACATACCATATATAATTTACAACATTTTTTTTTACTACATATTATAAATGTTTTGCTATGCCATTAAAATTCTTTAACGAACACACATTTTTAATGACTGTGTAATTCTCCTCATATAGGTCTACCATAAACTACTTAACTGACCTCCTACTTTTGGACATTTAGATTGTTTCTAACTTTCCTTTATTACAAATTATACCATGACAAACGTTAGATTTTCGGTCTTTGACTTTAAATTCTCTTACTTTATTACTTGAGATTGAGCCAGGGAAAAAAGATGCTAACATTTATATGGCCCTTACTAAATTCCAGACATTTTAGATACACTGTTTCATTAAGTTCTCACAACATGAAAGGCAGGTATTATCACCCCTAATTTATAGGTGAAGAAATGAATACTTCCACAGTTTTAGAAAAACTTTTCAGATCACTTTCTCCATCCACCATCGCGATCTTTACAACAATCCTGTAAAGTGTGTGTGGAGAGAGGGGGAAGACTTGATTATTTGTTTAATGGTTAGATTCCTTTCCCTCCTCTTCTATGGCCTCTGCAGTAAGCATCTCCTGGTTAAGGACCATCTTGCTCTACCTTTTTGAAGTCAGTGTGCCTAACACAGTGACAGACAATATGGGAGCCTTAATTTAACGTACCTTTTGATTTGGGGCTGTGGCGCCCCTTCAGATCCTTCTCACATAAATCCTTCTCTGATTAAATCTTTTTAAAAACTGACAGAATTACATAAAGTGAAATGCACAAACCTTAAGTGAACATTTGGTGAGTTTTGACCTATGCATACATCTGTGCCACCCATGCTCCAGTCAAGATTACTGAACATTTCTATCACCCCAGAAAGTCCCCGTGTCCTCCTTCCCAATCATTCCAATCAAACGAAAAAGCTTAAGTTCTACAAGTATAGTCACTTGTTTGCTATTTTTTCTCTTTACACTCTGGCTTGGAGAATCTGTCCACTGCTACTGCTTCAGCTAACAACTACGCAAGGGTGGCTGCCTAGTACTGGCCTCACTGAACACTGAATTTTTCTGCTCTTCAGCTGCTCGCATCTTCTGAAGGCTGCTGCCTCAAACTTCACACCTATATTCAAAACTGATTCCTACACCAGCCACCTTAGTTTTGCTTACAGGCATTTTTCTGGCTCCAATGCTCAAAGCCCAAGAATCCTTTTTAAAATGCTTTCTTTCTTCTCTGTTTCACTAATAAACTTTAATGCTTCTTCCTCCTCTTTCTCTCATTCCTCTGCTCAGATCCAGCCCTCAAAGTGAGCTCACATACCACCTCTTTGACAATAAGCTTTCCTCACATGCTTTCCAAATGTGAACCTAAGGACTACTTTCTAGTAGGTTTACTAGAACTTACTACACATTACCCGATGACACCTGTTACTGTTTTTCTAATCCTAATTAATATTTTGTGCATTTGCAATCATCCAGGTTAACATGAGATTATGCACTGGGGCTCAATTCCTATTCAATGACTGGCTTGTCTAAAGTCACACAGCTAGTGAGCGGCACAGCAAAAACCAGAACAAGTGTTATTTCCCCACTGATGCAGATATATGTGAAGCTTAGCAACATGTTACCTCTTCATCCATCTAACTTTAGTTATCAATAACAGGAACAGTAAAAGAACAGACCTCACGTGAAAAGGTGCAAAACAACTATTGCTAATACATTATAGGCAATCAGTTCTATTTACTTGAAAAGAAAGAATACATTTAGACTTCCTACCAGGCTTTCTTCTCAGATAATTTTAAGATTCTTTTTATAGGCAATACCATTCACTTTTGTTTGACTCAATAACAAAAAAAGCAGCAATAGCTCTTATAGTGCAGCCAAGAACAAATTCTAGAGCCAGGGGAAGTTAATCTGTCTCTTAGTACCATCATCTTTGAAATGGGGATAATAACAGTACCTACCTCACAGGTATGAGGATTAAATGAATCAACACTTTTGAAGTTCTTAAAACAGTGTCTAGCACTTAGTAAGTACAAAAGAATTTATTAAAAAGATACAGAAGAATATGGTACTTCAGAGTTTATAAATTAGTTTCATGTAATTTATCTTTGATTACCATATCTATCCAGTAAAGTAGTTAGAGTGGGCATTATTCACATGAGCAACCTAAGAGGCAAATATTTTCAGTGGTGATTTTCCTAATGCCTCGTTAAGCATGTGGCAAAACCTGGGACTTGAAACCTGGATGTGTGACTCCAAATTCAACCCACTTTCTGCTTTGCCTTCCTCACTGAGGTAGTGCTTTAATCACTGACAAGTAACAAGTGTGTACAATAAATACCTGTGTCTACCCACACAAACGTGCACATATTAGAGGATGAACATTTGATTCTCGTAGTGTTAACACTGTTGTAGTTAGCAGCTGTTCCCGAGGAGAGAAAACAAGGTGAAGAGGTAAACAGTTTATAACTGAGGATAGTTGAAGACGAAAACGACTAGCTCAGTTATATTTCCATAGATGCTCACTTGCCATATTGCTCCATAGGATAAAGATTACTTTCAGTTTCCTCTAAGTGTGAGAGGATGAGTTTGCATGCTAGCTTTCAAGTTGATTATAAGGGCCCTCAGGGGCAGTGTGAAAAACAGGCTGCTCCGCCAAATCACGGGCTCTCAAAGTGAAGGCTCCTCCATCCAAGCTATCTTTCTTATCACTGGCCTCAAGGTTCAAAGAGAGTGGCGAGTTTTCCCACTGGAGACTGAAACCACTCACCAATCTCCCCGGTGAATCACAAAAGGCTTGTTACTAAGGAAAAGCAAACTCTAGTTCTCGGCGCCACAGCTCCTGACCCAACTTGTGCACAAATACGACCACTCAGAACCTCTCTGGCCCACTCACTGTCCACCACCTGTACTAGAAAGTGCTACGGTTCTGCCTTGCGTAAACTGTCCGGCGAAACGAAGGGTCGGTAAGTGATAGTAAACGAGAGCGTAATAATATCAACAAACATTTACAGAGCGTTAAATACGTGGCAGATACCGTGCGAAGCACTTTATATGCATTATGCAATTTATCTCTCAGCCATCCCATGAGCTCCTATTACCTGGTTTTACAGATGAGAAAACGGTGGTTTACAGAACTTGCCCAAGGTCACACACTAGAAAGATGGCCAGAAACAAGGGCTGCCGATCCCAAAGTCTGAGCTCGTCACCATTTCACCCAACCGCCTCAGAGACCTCCCAGCCAAGGGCACAAGAACGAAAGGCACAAAACGGCTGCGGGTCGCGCACGCCCTCTCTCCTTCCCTCAGGCGCGACTCGGGGTTGGGGGCCGCGGTTACTTCCTTAGAAAGGCAGGGGAGCCTCGGACCAGGCGCACTTGCCCTGCAAAGCCCTCTGGAAGGCGACCGGGTCCAAGCGGTGCATTGCGTCCAGCCGCGCCAGGCGCACGGAGACGCCCCCGAATCTGTCAAGCTCGCCCCGCAGCTCGCCGGCTCCGGAGGGGGCGTCCCGAGCGCAACCCGGGCCGCCCGAGGCCCCACGGGGCCCTGCAAAGAGCACTGCGCGGCAGGCCCGCGCCAACACCGCACGCCAGCGACCCCCTCTCAGTAGCTGCGGCATCTCCGCACCGGCCCTCGTGGCCCACGCGGACGCTTCCAAATCACGCGGCCAGGGCGTGACGGCGCTACCGTAAGTTTTAGAAGAGTGTCACTCACGCATTCTCAGAGTTGAGCAGGGGTCTGCAGCGCTAGGTAGAGGAGACGGCGAAGTCCGGTCGACCGGCTCCTCTCAAGAATTTGCCCAGCTCAAGGAAAGCGACAGAACTTTCCCACCAGTCCCCTTCCCTCCCCTGTTCCCCCCACCCCCACCTCAGTTTAATTCAACAGACATTTTGTTCAGGGATAGAGAAGGAGGCGGAGATACGAAAAAGTCTTGTTTTTCAGGAATTTATAATCTAAATGAGGGTTCCGTCCACCTAATCCGTCTTCTGTGGGGAAAGTCAGAACGTCTTCCACATCTTCAACGACAGCGGATTCTGAAGACGCTATATTCTCCCACTCTTGCTGCGCTCCACTCAGGGGATTACGGCGCGGGACGGAGCCTCGCTGGTTTCTGCCCCGGAAGTTTTTCTCTCAGCGAAGCGCGCACGTTGAGCCGGCTTTGCCGCTGCTTCTCTCGGGTTGTGTTCCGATCATGTCGTCCAAGAAGAACAGAAAACGGTTGAACCAAAGCGCCGGGAATGGTTCGCCCTCGGCCTCCGCTGCTTCCTTTTCTGCCGGGGCCACAGCTTCTGCCGTGGCGGCCGGGACACTGGTGGTGATCAACTTCTTAGAAAAGGGTAAAGAGTTCTGAGAGGGAGACCCGAGGCCGAGGGGGCGCCGCCCAAGAGGACGAAAACCTAGCGATTTTGCCTTGAGGTGTAAAGGTTTTTAAAAAGTTGGGTGAGGCAGAGGTGTGCGAGAGGCACAGAAGTATGTAAGACACTCGAAGCCGCGCCTGCACTAGAGAAGTTGGGCAGAAATGACTTAGTGGCTAAGTCAAGCTCTTTTGTAAATTGCTTTGAATTTCTAAATTGCGCTTGAAACGGTTTTGCCTTATTTAAGATTAACGCCGTATTTAACTGCGAAGTCGCTCGTCTCTAGCGAGAATAGTATACCTATACTAAAAAACTGAAAGTCCAGTTCAGTACCGCTGTCGGCATGTCCTTCCTAAGAGACGTTAATGTGCCTTTAAAACCGAAAGGTGGCTTTTTTCCTACTACACGGGTTCTGGTATTTAATTAAACAGCTGTTAAGTGCGCACGGGTGCTAGCAGGAGCTTGGGTATTTCATGTATCTCATTTATTCTGCGCAGAGCTTTGGGAGATGGGTACTGTATTATTATGCTCATTTTACAGAGGAAGAAAAGTTAACGCTATTCCCCCCACCCTTCCCCCCAGGTTACACAGGTCCTAACTAAATGGTAGAGACTTTTTTTGAGTCCAGATGTATTTGATTCTAAAGCCATGGACCTAGATCACAGCAACCTTGACTTGGGAGAACGGATTTAAGTGAAAAGCATTGAGTTGGTAAAGCTTTTAGCAGGCGTGATGTTTTGTAGCTTTGAAAAAGGGATCAGATTAACCTAGTGGCAAGATTTTATTTATGTCTAGTGCAGACCCTAAAGACAATCTTCCAGTTAACATAGTATTTTCAGGCTTTTTGGGGATCGGAGGACAACTTGTTCTGTTGGGCATATTCAGTCTCTTTTTCAACTGGATCCTTCCCATTGACATTTAAACCTACTGATTTCTCTTTCACTTTTTTTTTTTTTTTCTTTTTGCGGTGCGTGGGCCTCTCACTGTTGTGGCCTCTGCCGTTGCGGAGCACAGGCTCCAGACGCGCAGGCTCAGCGGCCATGGCTCACGGGCCTAGCCGCTCCGCGGCATGTGGGATCTTCCCGGACCGGGCCACGAACCCGTGTCCGCTGCATCGGCAGGTGGACTCTCAACCACTGCGCCACCAGGGAAGCCCTTCTCTTTCATCTTTAAACAAAAGCTCCGCACTTCTTATCACCACCCTCCACTGCAAGACTTCTTAAAAGGAGGAGTCCCTGCCTCCTCATCTCTCACTTACTCCATAGCCTATTCCTATTTGACATCCACCTCATTATTCCATGGAAACTGCCTGTACCCTGGTCACTGATGATCTCCACGTTGGTAAATCCAATGGATGGTTTTTCGTTACTTACTTTACTTGACCCCTCAGCAGCTTTTGGTATTGTCAGCCATTTCTGTCTTCTTGAAACACTTTATTTCTTGACTTACCTGTCATCAAAATCAACGAGTTTTTCTCCTTCCTTTGGTTGGTACTTCATTAGTTCCCTTTGCAGGCTCACCCTCTTCCACCTAACCATCAGATGTAGAAGTTCCTTATTTCTTAGCCCTAAACCCTCTTTTTCTCTCTATAAATCTTCTTTCTTTGGCAAGTTCATCCAATGTCCAGCGTTTCCTTCCCATTTACCCTTATTATTTTCAGATTTGTATTTGTAATTTAGATTGTTCTGAGTCTTGATTTAATTGTCTTCTAGATCAATGCTTCTCAAACTCCATAGGGAAGGTTTAAAAATTTACAACACATCACAGATCAGCACTGTTGTAAAATATGATAAAAGTAAATTATTGGAAAAATAAGTTAAAAAAGAGAAATTTTTATTAGATTCAACAGATGTAAAATTACTCTGTCAAATTGCAATAAAAGCTTCTAAATGCATATTCTCATTTTTTCTACTTACTTCATCATGAACAGTATCAGATAGTTTGTGGACCACACTTTTTTTTAATTGAAATATAGTTGACGAACAGTATTAGTTTCAGGTGTAAGTCATAGTGATTCACTTTTAAATACATTAGGAAATGATCACCTTGATAAAGTCTAGTAACCAACCGTCTGTCACCATCCAAAGTTATTTCAGTATTGACTATATTCCTTATGCTGTACATTACTTCTCTGTGACTTACTTACTTTATAACTGGAAGTTTGTACCTCTTAATCGCCTTCCCCTGTGTGCCTAGCCCCCTCACCCTCCTCCCATCTAGCAAATATCCCTTTGTTCTTTGTATCTATGAGTCTGTTTCTGTTTGTTTTGTTTTTTAGATTCCACATATAAGTGAAATCATCTGATCCTGATCTTTCTCTGACTTATTTCACTTGGCATAATACCCTCTAGATCCATCCGTGTTGTTGCAAATGGGAAGATTTCATTCTTTTTTATGGCTGAGTAATATTTCATTGTAATATATATGTATAAAATTTATTTATGTATTTTGGATATTAACCCCTTATCAGATATATCATTTGCAGATATCTTCTCTCACTCAGTAGGCTGTCTTTTTGTTTCGTTGATGGTTTCCTTCATTGTGCAAAAGCTTTTTAGTTTGATGTAGTCTCATTTATTTTTGCTTTTGTTGCCCTTGCCTCAGGAGACAGATCCAAAAATACTGCTAAGACCAACTTCAAAGAGTTTACTGTATATATTTTTTCTAGGAGTTTTATGGTTTCAGGTCTTATATTTAAAGTCTTTAATCCATTTTGAGTTTATTTTGTACATGGTGTAAGAAAGTGATCCAGTTTGATTCTTTTGCACGTAGCTGTCCAGTTTTCCCAACACCATTTATTGAAGAGGCTCTCTTTTGCCCATTATATATTCTTGCCTCTTTTGTCATCAATTAATTTCCCCTATAGGTGTGGTTCATTTCTGAGTGCTCTATTCTGTTCCATTGATCTATGTGTCTGTTTTTGTGCCAGTACCATACTGTTCTAATTACTATAACTTTGCAGTATAGTTTGAAATCAGGGAGCATGCTACCTCCATCTTTGTTCTTTCTCAAGATTGCTGTGGCTATTCCAGTTCCATATGGATTTTAGGATCATTAGTTCTGGTTCTGTGGGAAATGCCATTAGTATTTTGATAGGGATTGCATTGAATCTGTAGATTGCTTTAGGTGGTAGTATAGACATTTGAACAATATTGATTCTTCCAATCTGTGAGCACAGTATATCTTTCCATTTATTTGTGTCTTCAGTTTCTTTCATCAGAGTCTTATAGTTTTCCGAGTACAAGTCTTTCACCCCCTTGGTTAAATTTATTGGATGCAGTTGTAAATGGGATTGTTTTCTTAATTTGTGGTCCATACTTTGAATATAGCACTGTGCTATACCTCTTCTTTTGGACTTTTCAAAGATACTTCAGGACTGACTTCCTGAAGTCAGATTTCCTCCAACAAAACAAATGAGCTCTGTTCAGTCTTTCTCATTGTAAAATTCAGAAATCTAAGATTCCTTCATGACACCGCTCTCTTACATCTCACATTATCCAGTCCACCACCACGTCCTGTTTACTAAGTATTTCCCATGTTCCACTTCTGCACTCCCTTCCCACTGCTTCAACCTTAATCTCAGACACCATCCTCTCTCACCTGGACTACTACACTAGCTGCTCTCTTCCAATTCCTTTTCCACTCTGCAGACAGAATGATCTTTTAAAATAAAAATCCTGTCACGACCCTGCTTTTCACCACTAACTGGCCTCCAATTACTGTCAGATTAAAGACAAGGAGCTTGATAAAGCCCACTGCCCTGGGTGGTCTTGACCTTCCTTATGTGGTTCCTTGTTTCCCACCACTCTGCCTGTACTTTTCCCCTCAGATGGACAATGCTGTCTTTTGTCAAGGATGTCTGTACAAGCTCTTCTTTTTGCTGAGAATTGTCTTCCCCCTCCCCCTCTTCATTTAGTTAATTTTATTCTTCCTTCAGACCTGAATTTAAATATTCTTGGAGAAGTATTCTCTGATTCTTCCAAATTAGATCTGATCCTGCATTATAGCCTCTCTTAGGACTCTTAGTTTTTCTTTCATTGCATTAATCTTAGTTTAGAATTGTACAGTTATTTAGTGATTGTTTAATAACTTTCATTCTATTAAGTTATAAACTCCATGAGGCCAAGGACTGTGTCTGTTTTTGTTCACCTTATTTCCCCAGTGCCTAGTGTAGTATCCTGCCATATAGTGGGCACATGGTAAATATTTGCTGAATGAACAAATGAAGGGTGGGTGGTTGTTTGAAATTACCTTTACTATCTCATTAGTTAATCTGGCACATAAGGTGCTCAGTAAGTGTGAAGTTAATAGGAAGTAGATGTAGAGTTATATTTTTAAAGTATTGAAGGAGTGAGGACTGGTGAAAATTGTGCGGGGGATAGCTTACATAGATTTGGATACTGTAAGCAGAGAATACAGTGGAAATGTATTAGGAAATAAAGCCAACAGATGGGAATTTGAGCATGATCTCCATTGCTGATAGGGAGGAAATGGAGGTAGAGAAGTGTGTGATGTTTCAAATCTTGGTGCAGGATAGGATGGAGGGAAGAGAGGAAGAAAACTTAGAATCTTGTCAGGGACTGAGTACCCCCCTCAAGGTAATTATCAAGAGGGAAGGGTAATTCATTGAGGTTTCCTTTATTAGGAAGAAAGAAGTGGCAGAAACTGAACATTATGAGGTTATCAAACAGGACGCTTTGCTCTTATTTCTGGGTAAACTGTGTAAGAGACCTGGTGCTCATAGGAAAGTTGAATTTCTTTTCGGCCTGTCATATTTAAAAAAATGCTTATTTTATGCTCAGTTCTGTTAATCTTAGCCCTGGGAGATGCTTTGTTTTTCTAGATTTGTTCATCTGATGACAGAGGGAAAATAAATGTGTTGGGAAGTTACTTCGCAGTGGCAGAGAATGATGTAAATCAGACATACCTCATGGTTTTGCTTTTGTTGACTTAGTTCCTTTTTAATTACAAAAGATCTGTTTTTCTGATTATGAAAGAACACTAATACTAGTCAGAGCTCTGTGATTATGATATATGTGACTGTAAGTTTTATAATAAAGTTTATGTGAGAGGCATCATAAGCGTTACATGGATTTTGTGCTGAAAAGAAAAATATTGTATACTCATCTACTACATTCATTCATTTCATGCATATTTGTTATGCATCTGCTATATTTGATGCACTCCTAGGTGCTGGAGTTACAAAGATGAATATGACCCATTTCCTGTTACAAAGCAGTATATTGTTAAAGGAAAGTCAGATTGTAAAATAAATGAATATTGTGATAACTGCTAATATCTGGCAACATAGGGTGCTGGGAGCATCAGAGGAGGGACAGCTAACCAAATGTGGAGCTTGAGGGAGTGTGTGGGCAGGGGTGGAGATGTTAGCATATCATTTTCAGAGGTTTTGAAACTGGACTGAATTCTGGGCCCCTTCTTTGGCCAAAAGTTGAAAGCTCTAATGGTCATTTGAGTCGGTGTGTGTTTGCCTAAGGAATAAGACTTGTGTTATTGTTATCCATGTGTTCCTGGGAATAGAAAGGAAGAATGTCTGGTTCCTATCCTGTGGGTGAGAAGTGGAAACATAACTTAATCCTCCAGAGCCAGATGATGTGTCATTTCCCCAGTTCAAGCCTTTGAGTACTAGTAGCCAACTCAACTTAGAATCTGTAATATGAAAAGTTCAGAATGCAAGTATGAAAAGCCCTACTGCGAGTATGTTCAGTTAGTAATGAAATTAGAGATTTTTTTTTAAATAATGAAAACCAATACCTACCCCATAAAACATCCTTTTTTAGTTAGCAGTCATATTGTCAGTGGATCCTTACAAAGGTTTGGTTTTAAGTCTGATTGCTAAAATAAGGAGGGTTGGGACAGCAGTCTCTCCAGGGTTTGTTAAATGCATTCGTATGGTCATGTGGATAAAGGAGTTTTATTTACTCCAAAAGAAAGCATGCTTTAACTTCAGTTACAAATAGTGCAAAAATAATTTTCTTTTCCTTCTTGGTAGACGACAAAGTTCCTAAAGCATTCCAGAATTCCCTTGTTCAACTTGGACTCAACACCATGAAGTCTGCAAACATATGTATTGGTCGACCAGTGTTGCTTACCAGTTTGGATGGAAAGCAAGAGGTGAGAGTCCTTTTCATTTCCTTACTTTAGAAATAGTTCAGATGTTTTTGATTTTAATTTTCAACACAAGCAGTAATAAATGAAAAGCTATATCTTACAAGACCCTCACATCTATGTAAACTTTTCCTTCCTTTGATACCCTGTGAGTTGTAGGCCCTAAGTGCCATGATATAGAAAGAAGCCTTTCCTCCAGAGGTAGTGACACACTACCAGCCCTATTTGTCCCAGTCTGTTAGTTGTATTTCTTCACAGAAATGTTATTTTGGGTCATCTGTTTTGTATGTAAATATTTGATTACCCTCCGTTTGTCCTGGCTACCATTCATCATACCTGAGACTCTAAGTCCAGAACCTTTCCTGGGTCATTTTGGCAGCTTAGCTTTCTTCCTCTGACTCTGCCATGTCTTCTGCTGCTGCTTCGTCAGTCAGTGTTCTCTCACCCAGTGGGGTCCTCTCGAAATGTTTTGCAGTCTTATATCTGCTGATGGCTTGCCTCCCATTCCTTTCATTGTTCTGGGCTTATACTGTAAAACATCCTTTACTGTGTTTTGTGGAAGAGAAGACTATAAATATGTGAGCTCAGCCTATTATCCGGAGCTAGAAATCTTTGAGTTTCTCCCTTACCATTTAAGTCGGTTGAGAACCAGGTTCCCATGGAGCTCTTGTACTGGGTCACTCGCTGTTTCCTAGATGTAGTTTATGCTCCAGACTGAACTACCTTACAGTTAGCTTGCCTTCAGTATTTTTTCTCATTTTTCTCTTATCACCTGTTAATGCCTTTGTCTCTTTTCTTAAATCCACCTTTCAGCTCTTCCACCATTTTCACTGTGGTATTATTCCTGATCTTCACAAAAGAGATGTAATATTTATAAAAAAAATAGTTTTTTTGTAACTGATGTCAAATCATAACTCCTTTGGGGTACGGACTGTGTTTTGCAGATCCATGTACTTGACTGTGCTTAGTTTTCTTCCTTATAAATGAATGATATTCTACAAATATTTATTATATTTTTGTTTCCTATGTTCTGGGCAGGTCTATACGGCCTGGCCTGTGGCAGGATTTCCTGGAGGAAAGGTTGGCCTGAGTGAAATGGCACAGAAGAATGTGGGTGTGAGGGTTGGTGATGCCATCCATGTCCAGCCTGTTTTGGGTGCTGTGCTGCAGGCTGAGGAAATGGACGTGGCACTCAGGTTTGGCTCTTTTCTTTGGTGACTGTCTGGATCAGTGCTGCCCAAATGAGTCACAAATGTGAACCACACATGTAATTTTTCATTTTCTAGTAGCCACATTTAAAAAGTGAAGAGAAAGAGAAAGTAATTGTAATGGTATGTTTTATTTAACCAGTATATGTAAAGTCTTATTTGAATTTATAATAACTACAAAAAACTATTAACAAGATTTTTCATTCTGTTTTTCAAACTGAGTCTTCAAAATCCAGTGTGTTATGTTACACTTGTAGCATATCTCAATTTAGGCTAGCCACATTTTTAGCACTTGATAGCCGCATGTGGTGAGTGGCTAGTGGCCTACTGTGTCAGACAGCACAAGCTAGATGGGTGCTATGTGATTTATGGACTATGGGCTCTCTAATGTCCCGTGACTAGAATAGGCCCTGACATTTCAGGTGAGAGGAATTGTTGTTGATGGATATTTAACAGTTTTTTTTTTTGTCTTGGTTTGCTTCTTGTCTTTTTTACAGTCGTAAAGACAGGAATAGATTACTGTGATTTGGCAAGAAACAAGTTTTAATTAAGACTGCTCAAGTGAAGTGTACCTGATTCTGTATTTTAACTCATTGATTATTCGGTCAAATAAAACAATTATATCTATCCAATTTTTAAATAGTCCCCCACCAAAGATGACAAATATGGTTAAAGTATATCACCCATCCTCTTGAATGTTCTGTATCTAATAGGATTTTTACTCAGTTTGCATATACAAGTCTTATCAAAATTTGTTTAAAAAAAAAAAAAATCTTGGGCTTCCCTGGTGGCGCAGTGGTTGAGAGTCCGCCTGCCGATGCAGGGGACACGGGTTCGTGGCCCGGTCCGGGAAGATCCCACATCTTCCCGCGGAGCGGCTAGGCCCGTGAGCCATGGCCGCTGAGCCTGCGAGTCCAGAGCCTGTGCTCCGCAACAGGAGAGGCCACAACAGTGAGAGGCCCGCGTACCACAAAAAATAAAAAATCTTTTAATACTTTAATATCATGTTTGTAAAAACTTGGGGAATTTTATATGCCAGAATCACAAAACATTTTTCAGTCATTAGCTTGATTTTGAAAAGTTTTCTTCGCTTTTCTACTTTTGTAGATTCCAAGCTTAAGCTTTGGTGTATTTTTTCTTTTAAAAACAGGAAAATGTCTTCAGTGCATTGAATAACAGTTTAACGAGCAACAAAATAAAAAGCCAGAAAGGAAAAGAGAACATATGTTGAGCGTCAGCTGTGTACTAGCACACACACCCACACTTTCCTCTTTTTCTTCTCTCATTTAGTCCTCTAAACATCCAGCAAGGTATCCATATTTATCCCTCTTTACAGATGAGGAAATGGGCTCAATGAGAAGTAACTTGCCCATTATTTTATGGTAATTTTTTAGTTAATTCAGGTTCAACAGGATTAATCTTCACACTGTTTTAAAACAGTGCTTTAGGTAGCAGTAATCAGTTGACTGGGTTTTTGATGATTACTAACAAATGTGACCTCTTGAGGGCGCAGCAGTCTTAGGTGATAATGATTACCTACTATAGAGGGACTGTATATGTTTTAAATGGAAACTTGGTTTTTTATTTTAAAGAACCTTATGTTTTAAACATGGCAGAAGAACTTAGACAAGAAACTTAATTTCCAATAAGAAGAATCAGTTATTTTAGTCTGCTGTTTAAATCCTTCAGTTGTATCTGAAAAAGTTTATTATCAATACTGTTAGAGCTCCTTCTAGTGGAAATGATTTTATCTGTGCTTTTTTAAAAGCAAAACTGATTGTTTTACATATTTTACATATTTGTACATATTTGCAAATATCTTCCCTTCAAAGTTTAATAAATAAAAGCAATTTAAGTAGTTTCAGAGTTCTTTAAACAAGTAAATTTAAGTATTTAAGGAAATATGTACAATCTTCTCTTTAGTTTATACACGCATTTGATTCATGAAATTTTCTCCTTGTTTTTCTCTCTCTCTTTTATATGAATACACAGTTGGTTCTCATTATTGGTGATAGTTGTGTTCCATGACGTTGCCACAAATACTGAATTAGCGAATACTGAACTGTTGCTCCTAGGGAGGGTGTGTGTGTTTGTGTGTCTATATGTATGTGTGTATTTATTTAACACATATAAATATGTGAAAATATATATCTTATGTAGATTATAATCTTAAGTCCTTGAAACAACTCATTCTGGTAGATTCTATTTTCTTTATTTTTCAAATGAGGAGAAGTGGCTCAGAAATATTAAGTGACTTGCCTGAGGCCACCCCATTAACAGATGCCAGAGTTAGGATGCAAACCCTCTCTGTGTGGTGCCAGAGCTGGAACTTTTCACGCCATACTGCACTGCTCCCTACCCTGCCCAGCTTCCATCCTCTGGTCACCTCTGAATGAGAGTTGAAACAATAGGCCTTTTTCAGCCTCAGCTGGGAAAGTATTGGGTTACAGTTTTTGCTTGCTCTGTGCTCATCCACAAATGACTGGCAAAGCTCTGCTAGTATTGATTTTGGGGTTATAAACACATTTTAGCAAGTAGGTGAATTTGCATACGGAATTTTCAAATAATGTAGTTTGGCTGTATTGATTTTGTTACTGATAAGGTGGTTGGGAGCAAGGCTTAGATTTGGACCAGATGCTCCTGCTAATACACCTTTTCCTGAGCTAAACCATTCTCCCTCTGTGATCTCTGGCAGAGCTCGCAACTGTAGGCTTCCTCTGCTGATATGGGCCGCTTACACACGGAGGAGGAGGGAAAATGCACATATTCTGAGAACTCTCTAAGAACGTGTTTCTTTACAAGTGTAATGATTTTTAGGCATGTTTCCTGTACTCAAACAAGCAATTTTCCTGGAAGACACAGTTTTTGGTCAGAAGAAGGCTTTTCCATTTTTTCTTAGGCATACCCTTTCTCTAGCATAAACTTGCACTGTACCATTACTCCGCTTTTTTTCTACCTCTTCAGATAACGTACTCTATAGGATTTAAATTTCCTTAAAGATAATTTATAAATTATACAAAGAGAATAAAGTAAGCTATTAATAAAAGCCTTTCTCCAAGCTGGGCAAGTTCAGAAAGGAAATGATTAATTGAGGCCAGTGTTTTTCCAATGTTTCTGACTATAACACACAATAAAAAACACATACTTTTCATTGTGATTTATTGCTCTTATACATCCACAGATGTAGTACATAAATGTACACACGTGTGTACATGTATATACCCGAGTATATAGGGGTGTGTGTGTGTGGTGTGTAAGATAGTAAAGAAAACTGATTTAGGCCACTGGGACACCAAATTGCAAATGGTGTTTTCATGGCTATAAGAAGTATCTAAAAAGTGTAAATCATTCCAAAATTGTATAAATCATTTCCAGATTGTAAACTAACGATTCTTTTGATTAGGTCTACATCACAACTGTGTACATGTCATTTTATATTACATTTTCGTTTCTGGTGTACTTAATGCTGATTTTTATTTCTCCCACCTTTCACAGTGACAAAAATGCAGATATTAATGAAGAACAACTGACTGCTTGTTTTCTGAGAAAACTAGGTGAGATGTCTCTTTCATACGTTTTCTAAATGTTAAAAAGCAAGGCAGCAGCAAATAAACTGATGTGTCTTTGAGGTCTTATGTACATAATGCTGTTCTTTAAAATAGTGTAGAGAATATTCTCAACGAATGAACGTCCTTTTAAGATAGGGATGTAGTATCTGCTGCCGCCCCCCACCCCCAACTGCCAAGTAATTGATTGGTAGTTGAGCAGTGGAGAGAATTTTTGACTTAACTGTGAGCAAAGTCAGTGGTAGAACTAAGACTTTTAACCCTTGAACTCTGTTCTTTCTGGTCAGGTATGTTATCTTGGAGTGTTGGTGTAGATGTGCCATTTTAGCTTGGTTTGTTACTGAACATGGAATGCCTGGCTCTATGGGGTTATAGCTATAGAATCCTAAATGTACTGAGTGTAGAGAATTTCAGAGAATTAGCTTGACCTTCTGTCTCCAGATAGTGCCCTATCATAGGGGAATATTAGGTCCTCTGTTTTTCATAACGGTTGTTTTATTAATACTTCCATCTTTGATTTAGTCTTTTCAGCCAGATAGTTTTGTTAATAGATGAAATAAATTGCTATTTAAACTTTAAATGGGTGAAAAATTGTGCTAACGTATATATTTAATAAATTGTTTTCCAGATGGCAAGATTGTTTTACCAGGCAACTTTCTGTATTGTACATTCTATGGACGACCATGCAAGTTGCAAGTGTTGCGAGTGAAAGGAGCAGATGGCACGCTGTTGAGAAGGGCTCAGAATGACTCTGACACTATTGCCCGGGGAATGGCCTCCAAGCCATCCAGTGTGGAAACTAGTACCCTGGATATATCCTTACAGCTAAGCCAGTTAGGTCTGGAAGTGCCCCAAAACCCAACATCAAGCAGTACTCCTTACAAACCAGGAGATGGCAGAATGATAAATAAAGCTGGTGGCGTTTCGTCAGGTGTTACACAGAGTCCTGGGAATGGCAGTGGACTTGGACTAGAGGCAGTAACAGGTCTTAAACGTCGTTCTCAGTCTGCCAGAGAAGGAAATGAGCAACCTGTCAATGAAGAGAGATTGCTAAAGTCGCCCAGCGTGGGAGCACAGTGCAACACCGATACCTTTTATTTTATTTCTTCGACAACAAGAGTCAATTTTACAAAGATTCGTACAAATTCAAAAGATCAAGACAACCAATTAAAAGTAACTTATGACATGATTGGTGGCTTAAATAGTCAGCTGAAAGAAATTAGAGAAATAATTGAATTACCTCTCAAACAGCCTGAGCTTTTCAAGAGTTATGGTATGATTTCTTCAGTGTACTACACCCAGAAATGTTAAATTCATACTAAAAGCAGTTGGCTCATTTCACTTATCTAATAATTGTTCACCCTTTTTTCCTGTTTTTCTTTCCTGAGTGGGAGGTGTGGTAGGAGATGCCAGTTAAGTCGGCCTTTTTCTATGCTTGGTCTCTTCAGGTTGTAATGTGAGTTAGTTGTAGCCTTGTCTCTCTTAACTGCACACTTCCACAGTTGTTTGTATTGGATCTAGAGTAAGTATCTTGTCATGCTAGATTAGCCGTAATGACTAAAAAAATAAATCAAACATTTAAATAGTTTGGATAAAACTTCTTTGTTAGGAAATGTAGCTGGGTGCAGATCTCTTTGCATTGAAACAAGTAGTTAAGGGAGTGACTTGGCTTTTAGAAAACTCAGGGCTTCTTCTGCATTGTTAACTGCCCAGATCCTCTGCATATATTTGGTGCATACCGTGTCTTTCTCTGCTTTTTGCTTTTTCTTTTTTCATGAATATCTATATCTATCTATGTATCTATATATAAAATGAATACTTGGATTCACATATAAAAGGAACCCTGGTAAGGCTTATATTCTCTGAGATGGCTAGTTGGATAAAAATTGGGGTTGGGGGCTTATTTTGCATGCCCTTCCTGTTGTTTGGGCTTTGTTTTTTGATCATTGAACTGTGCTGTGTGGGTTGGGGCATGTCAATAGTGTGGGTGTTAAACCAGTTTTTTTACTAACCAGCCTGGCCTGGTTGGGTCTACAGAGAGAGAAAAAGTCATTGTTTGAGATCACCGTTTGGGCTAGTTAGTACATTTTTCTATGGGGAAAGGGAAGTTCTGACTCTTACTTTAGTTTTTGTGCAAGGTAAATTTATTTTATAACTCGTGTTTGAAGTCATATGACAACACTTACAAGCAACCTAGTAATGCTGCATCCAGTGTTCTCTGCTTTTTCTTCTAGGAATCCCTCCCCCTAGAGGAGTGTTGCTCTATGGCCCTCCAGGTACTGGAAAGACAATGATTGCCAGGGCTCTTGCTAATGAAGTTGGTGCCTATGTTTCTGTAATTAATGGCCCTGAAATTATTAGCAAGTAAGTGCATAATTTAATAGACTAAACAATATTATTAGATATACATCTTAAATGTGGTTTTTAAAAAATGACTCAATAGTGTTCTGTCTGGATATTTCACACATTGAAATTTTTTTGTGTGTGTGTGTGGTACGCGGGCCTCTCACTGTTGTGGCCTCTCTCGTTGCGGAGCACAGGCTCCGGACGCGCAGGCTCAGTGGCCATGGCTCACGGGCCTAGCCGCTCTGCGGCATGTGGGATCTTCCCGGACTGGGGCATGAACCCGTGTCCCCTGCATCAGCAGGCGGACTTTCAACCACTGCGCCACCAGGGAAGCCCACACATTGAAATACTTTTAATTTGCTTTTTTTAATGTGTATAAACATTAAGTTTGGAAAATAATTTTTGAAAGTAGTATTAAGTATTGTGGAAATATTTGAAAAGTCAGGTGAGCTTTTATAGACAGAGCTTTAAAAATGATAAGAGTTGGTCTTTAAATGTATTTTATTTGTTACAGATTCTATGGGGAGACTGAAGCAAGGTTACGTCAGATATTTGCTGAAGCCACTCTGCGGTATTCTTTATTTTTGGATGTTTGGAATTAGTAGTCAAGGGTGTATTAATGAAAGTAGAGATAGTAGTACTTTATACGAAGCATGAAAGAATAGAACAAAAATAATAGTGATAGCACTGGAAGTAGATTGTAAGTTTAATGAGGTTCTATCTAATCTAATTCTATCTAATATTGTTTTGGAAATGTGAGAAATAAGTTATTAAATTACATAATGTAGCAAAAGGTACAAACTTCCCGTTATAAAATAAATCATGGGGATGTTATCTACAGCATGGTGACTGTAGTTAATAGTACTGTATTGCACATTTGAAAGTTGCAAAGAGAGTAGATTTAAACAGTTCTCATTATAAGAAAAAAAATTTTATGACTGTACGGAGACAACGTGAATTAGACTTACTGTGGTAATCATTTCATGATACGTATATACAAATGTTGAATCATTATGTTGTGTAACTGAAAGTAATGTTATATGTCAATATCTCAATTTTAAAAATTACATAAGGTAAAAGAATTAAGACAGTGCTGTCCGATAAGTCATGTGAATTTGCTTGAGCATATAAATTTATGATTTTCTTTCTTTTGGGTACGTCTAATCTCGATAGACTATTATAGTTGCCCTTTAGGCTTAAAACTTTGTTTTATTACAGTTTGCTTCAAAGTGACAAATCTTTTGCTTTAGAAATGATTCTTACTAATCATTTCTTAGTTTAGGCTACCATTGTTACATTGCAAGGAGTATTAACGAGTGGCCTGTAACTTGGTCTAATGTAGTTTTATTCATAATATGGCTATGTCTCTTTCATTGTTTTGGTATGTAACCTACCATAATTACTGCCCTCTTATCAAAACTTCCATTTTTAAAGTTTTTTCCCCTAGTAGATAAAATAAGTAGTCTTTACTCCAAATACTGAAGATTTGAGAATCAGTGGTATACCTTATTGTTTAATATGTTTTTATTGTCACTATTAATTTGTTCCTGGAAGTTGAGACTTCCTCTTATGAGAGAATTCACATCTTTGTATGGGAGAATTGGTCATCTTGAAAGTTGTTTTTTTAGTAGATTTTTTAAAAAGAGCATTTCTACTTTTTATCCCTTGGAACTTTAAACCATCTCCAAGGAATAGCATCACTGGCCTCAGCTTCTGAAGTGATCCAGGCATAGCAATTTAGTGGGCATTAGTGGGCAAGTTCTGTCTGGGCATAGACTGTCATCTCATGAGCAATACATGTTCTCAGTACTCTACTTTTTATTGAGGGCAGATCTACTAGAATGTGATATTGGTGAGTTAATAATTTAGGCTAGAATTAATCTAAGACTTTTCAGCTTAACATCCTATTGCTTTTGTCTTTAATATTATTAATTAAATCCTAAATTTGATGCATTGCATTTCAGTCAAAAAATTAAAACAATTTCAATTTTTTAACTGCAGTGCAACATATCATTTAAAAATTAAATATATATTAGAGAATTCATTTTACTTGTTTATTTTTAGGCACCCATCAATTATTTTTATTGATGAGCTGGATGCACTCTGCCCTAAAAGAGAAGGGGCTCAGAATGAAGTGGAAAAAAGAGTTGTAGCTTCACTCTTAACACTGATGGATGGTATTGGTTCAGTAAGTACAGCACCAGTATTGATTTCTGTAGGAGGGGCTATTTTCTTAATAATATGCATGTAGTGGCAAAAACTGTCAAATATGTCTGAGTTTTTTGGATACTCTAGGGTAAGGAAGAAATATTAGCTGTAAAAACTAGAGGAAAGACCCATAAAATAATTTTCTTCATGATTTCTTAGTAACAGCTAGGACAGTATAACCTGGCATATTTTTCTAGCATATAAAATTATATACAATGATAGATTTATAATAAATGGTATTAACCTAAAAACCTGAAGCCCAAGTCAGTAAGGAAAATTTAGCAATTAAATTTAAGGGGAATTTACTAAGAAATTTCATGAGTAAGTCTTATTACTCTTGTAAAAATTGATTCTTTGGGGGCTCTAAGTTGGGCAAGTGAAAGGACAGAAAGTGAGAATAATGGGAAATGTGTTTGTACAACATTTAAAAAGAATTTACTCATGTTACCAGATTCTTTGATAGTGCATACAGTCTTATATTAATAAAAACTATGTGCTGATTATGAAAGGGAGATCCATAGGACTAATAGGGAAGAGGAATGAAGAAAAATTCTCTCAGACTCCTGTTAGGCATTTATCGGAAGAATACACTTCTTATACAAGATTGTAAATAACTCATATTTTTAGAATCATAATATGTCAGAAACAAAAGAAATTATAGAAATCATGGAGTCCCCAGTCTTTTGCACATTGAAAAACTGTGCAATTCGAACTTTTTGGTTTTACTGACTATTGGTAGAAACTGAACATGTGAAAATAACGGGAATGTTTGGTATTGTCTCTATTATTTGCTAACCTGTGTTACAATTTTAAGAGTAACATAAGAGAAGGATTGTAACCTGCGGGAGGCTGGATGACCATCTGGTTCTCAGTCTTAGGGCACTACCTAGGTGTGATCATAATGTCCCAGGTTCGGTTCTGAACTTACAAAGCTGGAGGATTCAGTGTTGTTAGTATGTTGGAGATAGTGGAGCTCTGAGGATAGATCCATAATAACAACACTCACAAGAGACTGATACATAAACTGGGACACCAGTTCGTCCATTTATGATAAGAACTATACTTATTATCAACTATACTTCAATGAAAAGAGTTTTGAAAAAGAAAAGTATAATTATTAAGCTGACCAAATACTTTGTTTATGAACGGCTCTCTTCATCCTGAAGAAAAATATATATGGAGAGCTGTATTATAATTCGAATGGATTTTGGTGAGTAGGAAATCAGGAGGCTCTGTGTTGGAGCATCTTAATTACTATGTCATTGCTACCTCTTTCTCTGCCACTGGGATAGACCTGCTGTGAACTGATGTTCTTGCCTTTGGGCAGGACTGGGAGCATGTGACACTGATGTTTTAGCCTGAAAATGTTTAAGGGCCTGTATTTTTGTCTTCTAAACTCATAATTCATAGGTTCACTGTAATCCGTGCACTTCCTGTTGGCACATCCAGTATAGTTGATTAGGTTTGAGTTTTCTTACTTCAAATCACATTCCAATTAAGCTTGTCTCTGTGAGATTACACTTGGGTCATCTGAGTAGAATGTTGGATAATTTCTACAGGTGGCTCATTGTGAACATAGTTCTTTATAATTTGTTGTTCCAGATTTTATTCTCAGAGTAAAAATCCATATGTATTCAAGGGTATCTGATACTTGGGTGTTGGTTATATTTTGTGTATTTTCAGGAATTTGAATATTTATCAAAACAAAATAGAAACAGTGCGAATGTGAGGAAGATTTCTTAGACAACTGCGTAATAGAGCCTTGTTCTGTTTGAAACACGTGTAGGTCATAATCTTTGCTTTCAAGTAGGGAAAAGGACAACTTAAAACAGTTAAACAAATTAAAACTATGGTATAGGGTATATATGTTGTTATTCATGAGAACTGTGTAGTTAAGATGCTAGAAGTGGGAGAGACATCACTTAGAGTAGATAGTTAAGTATTGGAAAACTTTCTAGGTAAGGGAGCATTTAGACTGAGCTTTGGGAAATATGAGATGAATGACAAAATTTGAGAAATAAGGGATAGGACTTAGCCTAGTTAGATCTATCCTTGTCTATATAGCGAGTGTGTATTTTTTTTTATTTTTTTACTTTTAGAAGAATATGTTATATATATATATATTTTTTTTTTTTTTTTTTTTGCGGTACGTGGGCCTGTCACTACTGTGGCCTCTCCCGTTGCAGAGCACCAGGCTCCCGACGCACAGGCTCAGTGGCCATGGCTCACGGGCCCAGCCGCTCCGTGGCATGCAGGATCCTCCCGGACCGGGGCACGAACCCGTGTCCCCTGCATCGGCAGGCGGACTCTCAACCACTGCGCCACCAGGGAAGTCCCTGTAATATATTTTAATTTTGTTTTGTTAGGAGGGAAGTGAAGGACAGGTGTTGGTTCTTGGGGCCACAAATCGTCCCCATGCTTTGGATGCTGCACTCCGAAGACCTGGACGGTTTGATAAAGAAATTGAGATTGGAGTTCCGAATGCACAAGACCGGCTAGATATCCTCCAGAAACTGCTTCGAAGGGTGCCCCATTTGCTCACTGAAGCTGAACTGCTACAGCTGGCAAATAATGCTCATGGATACGTTGGAGCAGACTTGAAAGCCTTGTGTAATGAAGCAGGTGAGAGTGATTTGCTGTAGTGACTCTGTACTGATGGATTTAATAACTGGTTTATTTACAAACTGATAATTTATATCTCACTTATTTCCTAATGGAAATAGCTAAATTTTTTTCTAATCATAAAATATATGTTTTATGAAAAAATCTGGATAATTCAGAAAACTATAAAAATGAAATAAGAATCACTCTTAATCCCTCTTCCTAAAAATAAAAATATACACATAAAAATATACACTTAAAAAAAGGATGTACTTGGCATACAAGCAGTAAATAAATATTAACTGCTGTTAATATGACTTAATAATTTCAGATTTTCAGGTATTTAACTGATCTTCTGTTTCCCCTAATCTAGCAATGAATCAGATTTTGAGAAGGTAGTTTTTAAAAAGATTAGTCTTAAAATTAAAGTGTCCAGTAGGGAAAATATGTAGTTTTGTGTATACTGTCTTAAATACTAGTGTATGTTGTGTTATGCAGTCGTGTTCTCTAACTTTATATAGCAGAATAAAGCTTAACAGTGTGCTAGAATTTTTGCAAGAGATTTTTCTAAAGAGGCAGGGGTGTATAGTAGAAAATGGATTTTGAGTAGAAAATACCTTTAAAATCAATCTTGTGGTCTTGGGCAAGTTCTTTGCCTTATCTGAGGCTTAGTTTTTCCCATTTGTAAATTGGGGGGGTTGTGGTAGATGATACTTAAGTGCCTTTGTACATATGACATTCCTTGGATATAAGGGAGAAGAAGAAATAAATGGAAAAAAAGGAAGAAAGGAAGGGGGGCAGGGAAGAAGGATAGGAAGGATAGGATGAACTAGAACATAACAAGGAAGTACCCAAGTTAGGCACTAAACCTGGCCTGGCCTCATTAGCTACTTTCATACACCTGGCTTTTCCACTCTTCATTGTCTTCTCTTTTGTGTCTGAATGATTTAAACTTAGGTGGTTAGTCAGGGCTTTCTCCCACAGTGTTCTTAGAAATAATGCTACAAAGCAGACTAATGCTGATTGTGAAGTTAACTGCATTTTCTCATTGAAACAGTCTGACTAAGGACTTGATTAACTTATACATTTGGTTAATAGTGTGACTCAGAAGGAAAGATAAAACAACTCAAACTCTATAATTAAAAATAGTCGAATTTTGCTCCAAATGCTGTAGAATGGGCATATCTCACTTATTGAATATACAAGGGCACCCCTAATGTGTGCATTGAGCATAGGAAGAAAAAACTCAGCTATACAGTAAATTTGAACTACGTATTCTCCTAGTTCTAGGTAAAAAGAATTGAAAATTTAATGTTGCCTTCTAACTAAATTCAAATTTAGAGGAGTTATTAGGGGAAAAGTTGGATGGCTCTTAGTCTTTTAAAATGACTGCCTAGGGAAGTTTGAACTGCTGTGCCCCCCCCTTTTTTTTTAACATAGTAAGTGTCCTTGGACAAGTAGAAGCAGTCACAATTATTACACTGACCTTAGAATTACACACAAAGTTAGAATCATTTTTTACAAAAAGAGTCATGGTAAAATTTTAATATTTAGAAGCAGTATGCTCAGTACGTATTTGAGAAGTGTATGTGAAAACTGGGAGACATGAGATGTAATTACCACTCCACTCCTCTTGGTAGAGTAATAAAAATATTTATTCACTTCAGAGTTGAGTTTAGTTTTGTCTTTAAACCTCCGTTGAGCTTCATCTCCTCCTATCCTTTCTTGCCTTTAGAAATCCCTGCTCTGTGCTAAGGAAACAACTCCAAGTGGTTATTGCTACCTTTATAGGTAGCAGTAGACAAGGTAGTGTTCTGTGGTGCCTTAAATAATTGCTGCTATTTTTTTGAACATTTCCAGTCAATTTTTGGCTTCCCACTGACAAGATTTCTCAGCTATGGTTCTGACTGTGGACTTTAAATACATCTTGCTTAATACCAGTGCTTTTTAGGAGGCATTTTCATTGTTCATCAGTTGTGCTGTGTGTAAGTGGACAGCTTGAGAATTCCCACTGGCTTATCTAGGAAATAAGGCACCTTGACCTCCAAATTTGTGAGGAAAGTGAGAGACTCCAGCTCCAAGAGATGTATTCCTGAGTACACAAGTTAATTCTGTCTCTTATTTATTCTTTTCTGCAGAATTCAGATTCATTTCACATGTTCTCAATTCCAGACAGATCACTTGGAGTTGAGGTTCTCAGACTTTATTGTGCATCAGAATCACCTGGAGAACTTAGTAAACTATAGATGGCTGGCTGTGCCCTATTCCCAGAGTTTCTGATTCAGTAGGTCTGGGCTGGTACCTGTGAATTCCTAATATGTTCCCAGCTGATGCTGATGCTGCTGGTGTGGGGACCACACTTGGAGAGCCACTGACATAGGTCACTGGTTCTTTTTTTTTTTTAAAGGTAGGAACCCCTGTTTTTGTTTTTTAATTTTTTAAATATTTATTTTATTTATTTTTGGCTGTGTTGGGTCTTAGTTGAATCACACAGGATCTTCCTTGTGGCGCACGGGCTCCAGAGCACCTGGGCTTTCTAGTTGAGGCGTGCTGGCTCAGTAGTTGAGGCACCTGGGTTTAGTTGCCCTGCCCATGTGGGATCTTAGTTCCCCGACCAGGGTTCAAACCTGCGTCCCCTGCAACAGAAGGCGGATTCTTAACCACTGGACCACCAGGGAATTCCCAGGTCATTGGTTCTTAAAACCTCATTATGCCTCAGGTTCACCTGGGAAGCCATGCACACTCCCATGCAGGTGCGCGCACACACACACACACACACTCTCTCTCTCTCTCTCTCTCTCTCTCTCTCTCTCTGTCTCTCTCT